>NC_072412.2:53620355-53923047 GCF_028858775.2 Pan troglodytes
TGTATTTATTAGGCATTTGTATATCTTTTTTGGAGAAATGCCTATTCAAGTCCTTTGTTCATTTTTTAATCAGGTTGTTTGTTTTTTGTTGTTGTTGTGTTATAGGAGTTCTTTATATATTCAAAATATTAATCTGTGGCTCAAGACACTAGAGATTGTTGGGATGGCTTCAAACAGGCCATATATCTGGAGCAGGTCTGAATTCATGGCTGTGTGACCTGTGCTTACTCAATAATAAAAAGGTCCCACCATCTTGAAGTTCTCAACAAATTTTAAATAAGGAGTTCCATATTTTTATCATTGGGCCCTTCAAATTATGTAGCCAGTCCCTCATTTCTGGTTGTCAGTTGGGTTCTTCATTCTTCTCTACCTTTTGTCTGCATACACAGAAATGTCAAAGATGACTTCTTTATGCACATATCTGGTTGCCTGTGTTGGAATGGATGAAAAAGTTACGGATGGCCAAGCATCTTTGTCCCTTTCTCCTTTTTTTTTTTAGACAATGATGTCGTTTATTTAAAATGTTTACTCCAAGAAATATATATATATATATATATAATAAGACAATTATAGCACTAAACCAGTCACCTTCAGCCAAATCACAACCTCCTCTTTGATTCCCCTTCACACTAAGCCTCTTTCAAATTCTTTTTCCTGAGCTGGAAGACCAGTCAGATGCCCGCAGGGTCATGCAAAGCACATTCCCAGCTGGACAACTGTGTACCTTTCTCTAGGAGTGCACGACACTCTTCCCCCCAACTCCTTGTTTTAAAGGATTTAACCCATTAGGAAACCCATTTTTCAATCTAAGCCAGAAGGAGGTGCGGGACAAGGCAGTCTTCACTTTGAAGGTCCATTACCTGCTCCAGTCCTTGGGCTAGGGTTCTAGAAGAGGCTGGCTGCCGAGTTTACATGAGGCCACTGAAGATCTAAGTCCAGCTCTGCCCAGGGCGGCTCCTGCAAAGCTTTGTCCCTTTCTCTACATGGCCTCCCTATGTGGCTAGCATGGGCTTCTTTAAAACATGGCAGTTGTATGGCAATCATACTTTTTACATGGTGCTGGTTTTCCTCTAGAGTGAGTAGTCTAAGAGCCTGAGAAAAAAACTGCAAGGATTCTTATGACCTAGCCTGGCAAAACATATAGCATAATTTATGTCACATCCTATTGGTCACCAGCCTGCTTGTACCATCTGGTCCTTCTGCTTTTCAAGAGGCACTATAAAAAATTAAAAAGCTTCCAATTATGTGGTCAATTTTAGAATAAGTGCGATGTGCTGAGAAGAATGTATATGCTGTTGATTTGGGGTGAGGAGTGCTGTAGATGTCTATTAGGTCTCCTTGGTCCAGAGCTGAGTTCAAGTCCTGGACATCGTTGTTAATTTTTTGTCCCATTGATCTGTCTAATATTGACAATGGGGTGTTAAAGTCTCCCACTATTATTGTGTGGGAGTTTAAGCAAATCCAAAAGAACGGAAATCATAACAGTCTCTCAGATCACAGTGCAATCATATTAGAACTCAGGATTAAGAAACTCATTCAAGGCTGGGCGCAGTGGCTCACGCCTGTAATCCCAGCACTTTGGGAGGCCAAGGGGGGTGGATCACCTGAGGTCGGGAGTTCAAGACCAGCCTCACTAACATGGAGAAACCCCATCTCTACTAAAAATACAAAATTAGCCAGAGTGGTGGTGCATGCCTGTAATCCAAGCTACTCGGGAGGCTGAGGCAGGAGAATCACTTGAACCCTGGTGGAGGTGGAGGTTGCAGTGAGCCGAGATGGTGCCATTGCACTCCAGCCTGGGCAAAAAGAGCGAAACTCCATCTCAAAAAAAAAAAAAAGAAACTCATTCAAAACCGCACTACTACATGGAAACTGAACAAGCTGCTCCTGAATTACTACTGGGTAAATAACGAAATTAAGGCAGAAATAAAGATGTTCTTTGAAACCAATGAGAACAAAGACATAATGTACCAGAATCTCTGGGACACATTTAAAGTAGTGTGTAGAGGGAAATTTATAGCACTAAATGCCCACAAGAGAAAGCAGGAAAGATCTAAAATTGACACCCTAACATCACAATTAAAAGAACTAGAGAAGCAAGAGCAAACAAATTCAAACAGTAGCAGAAGACAAGAAATAACTAAGATCAGCGCAGAACTGAAGGAGATAAAGACATAAAAAACCCTTCAAAAAATCAATGAATCCAGGAGCTGCTTTTTGAAAAGATCAACAAAATAGATAGACTGCTAGCCAGACTAATAAAGAAGAAAAGAGAGAAGAATCAAATAGACGCAATAAAAAAATGATAAAGGGGATATCACCACTAATCCCACAGAAATACAAACTACCATCAGACTACGATAAACACCTCTACACAAATAAACTAGAAAATCTTGAAGAAATGGATAAATTCCTGCAAACACACACACTCCCAAGACTAAACGAGGAAGAAGTCAAATTCCTGAGTAGACCAATAATAAGTTCTGAAATTGAGGCAGTAATTAATAGCCAATCAAACAAAAAAAGTCCAGGACCAGATGGATTCATAGCCAAATTATACCATAGGTACAAAGAGGAACTGGTACCATTCCTTCTGAAACTACTCCAAACAATAGAAAAAGAAGGAATCCCCCCAACTCATTTTACGAGGCCAGCATCATCCTGATACCAAAACCTGGCAGAGATACAACAAAAAAAGAAAATTTCAGGCCAATATCCCTGTTGAACATCGATGCAAAAATCGGCAACAAAATACTGGCAAATGAAATCCAAGAGCACATCAAAAAGCTTATCCACCACGATCAAGTCGGCTTCATCCCTGGGATGCAAGGCTGGTTCAACATACACAAATCAATAAACCTAATCCATCACATAAACAGAACAAATGACAAAACCACATGATTATCTCAATAGATGCAGAAAGGCCTTTGACAAAATTCAACAGCCCTTCATGCTAAAAATTCTCAATAAGAGGGAAACAAACAAATGGAAAAACATTCCATGCTCATGGATAGGAAGAATCAATATCATGAAAATGGCCGTACTGCCCAAAGTATTTTATAGATTCAATGCTAACCCCATCAAGCTACCAATGACTTTCTTCACAGAATTGGAAAAAACTACTTTAAATTTCATATGGAACCCAAAAAGAGCCCACATAGCCAAGACAATCCTAAGCAAATAGAAGAAAGCTGGAGGCATCACGTTACCTGACTTCAAACTAAACTACAAGGCTACAGTAACCGAAACAGCATGGTACTGGTACCAAAGCAGATATATAGACCAATGGAACAGAACAGAGCCCTCAGAAATAACACCACACATCTACAATCATCTGATCTTTGACAAATCTGACAAAAACAAGCAATAAGAAAGGATTCCCTACCTAATAAATGGTGTTGGGAAAACTGGTTAGCCATATGCAGAGAGCTGAAACTGGATCCCTTCCTTATACCTTATACAAAAATTAACTTAAGATGGATTAAAGACTTAAACATAAGACCTAAAACCATAAAAACCCTAGAAGAAAACCTAGGCAATACCATTCAGGACATAGGCATGGGCAAAGACTTTGTGACTAAAACACCAAAAGCAATGGCAACAAAAGCCAAAATAGACAAATGGGATCTAATGAAACTAAAGAGCTTCTGCACAGCAAAAGAAACTATCATCAGAGTGAACAGGCAACCTACAGAATGGGAGAAAATTTTTGCAATCTATACATCTGACAAAGGGCTAATATCCGGAATCTACAAAGAACATAAACAAATGTACAAGAAAAAAAAACAAACAACCCCATCAAAAAGTGGGCAAAAGATATGAATAGACACTTCTCGAAAGAAAACATTTATGCGGCCAACAAACATATGAAAAAAAGCTCATCATCACTGGTCATTAGAGAAATGCAAACCAAATCACAATGAGATAGCATCTCATGTCAGTTAGAATGGCAATCATTAAAAAATCAGGAAACAACAGATGCTGGAGAGAATGCAGAGAAATAGGAACACTTTTACACTGTTGGTGGGAGTGTAAATTACTTCAACCATTGTGGAAGACAGTGTGGCAATTCCTCCAGGATCTAGAACTAGAAATGCCATTTGACCAGCAATCCCATTACTGGGTATATAACCAAAGGATTATAAATCATTCTACTATAAAGACACATGCACATGTATGTTTACTGCAGCACTGTTTACAATATCAAAGACTTGGAACCAACTCAAATGCCCACCAATGATAGACTGGATAAAGAAAATGTGGCACATACACACCATGGAATACTATGCAGCCATAAAAAGGGATGAATTCACGTTCTTTGCAGGGACATGGATGAAGCTGAAAACCATCATTCTCAGCAAACTAACACAAGAACAGAAAACCAAACGCCTCATGTTCTCACTCATAAGTGGGAGTTGAACAATGAAAACACATGAACACAGGTGGGGGGGCATCACACACCAGGGCCTGTCGGGGGCTGGGGTGCTGGGGGAGAGATAGCATTAGGAGAAATACCTAATGTAGATGACGGGTTGATGGGTGCAGCAAACCACTACAGCACGCGTATAACTATGTAACAAACCTGCACGTTCTGCACTTGTACCCCAGAACTTAAAGTATAATAAAAAAATAAATAAACGGGTGCAGCACTGGGGAGAGAGAACCATTTACAGTGGTAGTAGAGAGCGTCTTAGGAAATCAAGCTAATGTAGTCAAACATCAAGTAAATCTGGGCCAACAGAAAAAATTTTCAGAAACCAGAGATCTGTGTGGTGTGGTTACATTTCTGTCAATCAAAAGGACAATACTACTTGCTTCAGAAGAATAGAGTTAAAAGGCTGATGGCTCGGTCTGGAAGATGCTTACCAAGTCCTGAAACTTAGAGAGCCAATGGTTGCAGTCAAGAGTTACTTAAGGAAAAATGATATACACCACCTTTTGGGATTCTGTACCTGGGATACAAATAAGGTTTAATATCAAGGTGTACTCTCCTTGTAGCAAACACGAGAGTAATGAATTATGAACTCTTACTTCCATGCTGTGATGGTTAATATTAGGCATCAACTTGACTGGATTGAGGGATGCCTAGATGGCTGATGAAGCATTGTTTCTGGGTGGGTCTGTGAGGGTGTTGCCAGAAGAGATGGATATGTGAGTCAGTGGACTAGGAGAGGAAGACCCACCCTCAGTGCAGGTGGGCACCATCCAATCAGCTGCCAGGGCAGCTAGAACAAAGCAGGTGGAAGAAGGGGGATAAGTAGCGTGGCTTTCTGAGTCAGATTTCTCTCTCTCTCTTCCTGTGTGGTGCTGGAAGTCAGCTTTTCCTCCTCCTGTCCTCTTTGGACATCAAGCTCCCAGTTCTTCAACCTTTGGACTCTGGGACTTGCACCAGCAGCCCCCCATGGGCTCTTGGACTTTCGGCCTCAGATTGAGAGCTGCACTGTCAGCTTCCCTGGTTTTGAGGCTTTCAGACTTGGACTGAGGTACTACTGGCTTCTCTCTTTCCCCAGCTTGCTGGTGGCCTATGGTGGGACTTCGCCTTGTAATCATGTGATTTAATTATTCCTAATAAACTCATATATATATAAAAGCAAACTGTGCACTGAGATAAAATATTTGCAAAACAAATATTTGATAGAGGGATTGTAAGAAAGTCACTACTGGCAGCCCAGATCCAAAGGAAGGGAAAATAAATTCCACTTCTCAATGGAAGAAGTAGCAAAGAATTTGGCTAATATTGTCTTTAATTTACCACAGGCTGACATACGACTAACGCATTCATTTTGCAGGGCCAAATAATTAGTGTTTGTTGCAGAAGGAATGCAAAGAGATAGACCAATGCAATATTCGATTTCTTTTTCTTTTTTTTTTTTTTTGTTGAGATGGAGTCTTGCTCTGTCCCCCAGGCTGGAGTGCAGAGGCGCAATCTCAGCTCACTGCAGCCTCCACCTCCTGGGTTCAAGTGATTCTCGTGCCTCAGCCTCCCAAGTAGCTGAGATTACAGGCATGCACCACCACACCCAGCTAATTTTAGTTTTTAGTAGAGACGTGGTTTCACCATGTTGGCCAGGCTAGTCTCAAACTCCTGACTCAAGTGATTCGCCTGCCTTGGCCTTCCAAAGTGCTCAGATTACAGGCTTGAGCCGCCGTGTCCAGCCTAAATATTCAATTTCTAACATTCAAAATAGGATTATGGAGTAAGGCAATGTGCCTGCAAGTCGGACCTATCTCTCTCCCTTAAGAATATGAAAGATCAGGGCTAGTCCATAAATTATAGATTTTATAGAGTGAGGGTGGTAACCTTCCCCTTTCTGTCCCATAAGGATAGTAGTAAATAGAAATAAAGAGGAAAGACTGGAGTGAAATGTTAGTTTTTCATCTCTGTGATCTTTACTCTGGTGAAAGAAAGTGCATTAGATAAATGAGGATAGTGTTGAAGGCAGGAGGGGACTCTCCTGTTCTGCCCCAGCCTTGTCGTGCTTCCCATTTGAGGCCTCATCTGAGAGGAGGTCATCCCAAAGAGTCTCCTATACCAAAGCAAATTTGGTAACATGGTATGATCAGGTAGCCATAAAGAGAGGGACCTCTTCAGCACTCTTTGTTCCTCTATTTGGACTCTTCCCATCTCTGGTCTGCCTAATCCAGGGACACCATACTCAGTCTACATGGATGCCAGGACTCTTCAACCTCCTACATCTGGGTTCTTTTTTTAGAGATGGTCTTGCTCTGTCACCCAGGCTGGAGTGCAGTGACACCATCATAGCTCACTGTAGTCTCGAACTCCTGGGCTCAAGTGATCTTCCCACTCAGCATTCCCTAGTAGCTGGGACTACAGGTGCGAGCCACTGCACTCAGCTACATCAGGAACATCTTAAGTAGGCTGGGAGCAGTGGCTCACACCTGTAATCCTAACACTTTGGGAGGCTAAGGCAGGCGGATCACCTGAGGTCAGGAGTTTGAGACCAGCCTGGCCAACATGGTGAAACCCCATCTCCACAAAAATTACAAAAGTTAGCCAGGCATGGTGGCAGGTGCCTGTAATCCCAGCTACTCAGGAGGCTGAGGCAGGAGAATCGCTTGAACCTGGGAGGCAGAAGTTGCAGTGAGCTGAGATCACGCCACTGCACTACAACCTGGGTGATAGAGTGAGACCCTGTCTCAAAAAAAAAAGAGGCACAAGAAGAAGAAAGATGACTGAGAGGACAGCCCTTTAAACCAGGACAGAGTGAACATGATTTAATGAGACCAAGTTGAACCACATTGAACATTTGATTCATTTTACACAGACCCATATCCCAAATAGTGACAAACAGATTTGGGGAAAAATCAGACTCCCTATTAAGAAAAGAAAGAAAGAAACTCGTTTTCTTCACACATCTGAGTTGCAGTGTGAGTTAAATTTGTGATTCAGTTACAATACATACCATATAATACTACATAAAACCATAAGGTGGATTCTTGAGTTTTACATATGAAGCTTCAAATATCAAACATAGGGATAGACCAGAGGAAAGAGGGAAAAGAAACTGGATGAGTTTAAACAAGAGGCTCAGGTCTGGGAGTAGAATCAAGCACATCCAGGCCGGCACGGTGGCTCAAGCCTGTAATTCCAGCACTTTGGGAGGCCAAAGCAGGCAGATCATGAGGTCAGGAGATCGAGACCATCCTGGCTAACATGGTGAAACCCCGTCTCTACTAAAAATACAAAAAAATTAGCCAGGCGTGGTGGCAGGCACCTGTAGTCCCAGCTACTTGGGAGGCTGAGGCAGGAGGATGGCATGAACCCGGGAAGCGGAGCTTGCAGTGAGCCAAGATTGTGCCACTGCACTCCAGCCTGGGCGACAGAGCGAGACTCCATCTCAAAATAAAATAAAATAAAATAAAATAAAATAATAATCAAGCACATCCAGTCAGCACAGGGTTGCCCAGGGCAGGGTGGGGTGAAAGAATGGTTCCAGCTACAGTGGACTCTCTCTTCCAAATCAATCTCCTGAGAGTTACAGGTGAAGGAAAGAGGAACTGGGCAGCATGACCTTAACTGCATTATTTCACCTTATAACCTAACTGTACTCGTTACATGTTTTTCAGGTAAATTAAGGAGGGCCTGCTTCATACTTCATTGCTGGGAATATTCTCAGCCTCAGTTATCTTCTGGTAAAAAGCTGACTAAATAATAATAGATACATAAAAGAGGTATGAAAATAGAACAGAGAGGCTGCCATTAACTTAAGGATATACTGGAGCAGAACAAAATAGCCAGTATGAGGAGCATTCCAGCATCCCCCAGACTGAGGCTATTTCTGTGTAAATGGAGGGAGGAAAATGGTGCTCTCCTGGTAGAGTCCTGGAATTGGGCAGGAGAGGGGCCTCTTTGCCTGGATCACCTTTCCTTCATCTAGGAATCTGGAAAAATGCAGAAGAAAGTGTAGCAATAAGGAGCTGCATCAGGTTCTCATGCTGCAATAACTCCTGGTAGATCCTGTTCAACTGGTTGAGAATCCTGCAGAAGGGAATTCAATATGGGGGTTCTCTAATTAGAGTAATATTTATGTGGGTTGACACTTCTTTTATATGATTCATAAACATCAGCTTGGTGCTTTTTTTTCATGACCATTTGTACTTTATGTGAATCATGCCACCTTTCTCCACACAGCCTAAAGTTTTCAGAAGAAGAAAAATGTTTTCTAGTTTAACTATTTAAAAGGACAGATGCTCCTCGACTTACAATGGGGTTACATCTAAATAGACCCATAGTAAGTTGAAAACAAGATTTTCAACTTGACTATATTTTCAACTTACAACGAGTTTATCTGGAAATAGCCCATCATAAGGAGCCTACTGAATGTTATTGCCTTTGCACCACTGTAAAATAGAAAAATCATTAAATCAAACCATTTAATCTGGGGACATCTGTATTTTGTTACACTGGTATAAGGTAGAGCAGCTTTTACTCAAATACTCATTTATGAGGTACATATGTGTTAGTCACCATTTGGGTACTAGAGATACTGACATCAAAGGCATCCTCCTCGACTTTAATGCTTCTCTGGGCTGATGCTCCTTTCTTGTCATTCCTTTATGGGAGGGTAGACTTAGGCTATTCCAACTCTTCAAAGCTTAGTAAAGATCAGGCTATAACATATAACCAGGTTTTATTGAAGGTTTTGGGATAATGAAATGCAACTACTATGCAATAAAAGAAAACTTTAAACTGGCTAGCAAATGTGACTTCTGAATGTATAGGTTCTCCTATTCACCTTCCCATCCCCTCTTAGCCCCAGACTTCCTACTTACTATGTTCTAGGAGCGGCCTACTCACCTCAACAGGAATGCCTGGGACGATGAATACCATCACCCCAGAGCCAGGCTCTCCAAGTCCTCTAAGGCCCAGTGAGAGGAGGAACCTGCTAAGGCTAGCCTCTGCAGATATATAATCTTCATAAACTCAGCTCCACCCACAAGGATGACCACTTCTGATATTAAGTGGAGCAGTTCAGCTCAGCTTTGCTTTGACCCTTTCTACTGCTGAATTGTATCTTGATTTTTTTCTTTCTGCAAATCCATGTTACATTTTTCTTTTTTTGGCTTTTTTAAAAAGTTTGATTTTAGTTTTAATATACAGATTGTAAAATTCATCTTTTTTAGTGTGCAGTTCGATGAGTTTTAACAAATACATAATCATATTACCACCATGATAATCAAGATACAGAACCATTCCACCACCCCCAAAAAATCCCCCATGTCCTTTTGTCGTCAACCCCTCTCCACATCCTCAGCCCCAGGCAAACACTGGCCTGTTTTCTATGTCCAGAATTTTGCCTGTTCCAAAATGCATATAAATGAAATCATATAGCATGTAGCCATTTATATCTGATTCCTTTCATGTAGCATAATGCAGTTGAGATTCATCCATGTTGTTGAGTGTATCGGATGTTTGCTCCGTTATATTGCTGAGTGGGTTTCCATTGTATGAATTTACCACAGTTGATTTATCCATTCACCAGTTGAAGAACGTTTGTTTCCAGATTTTGATGATTATGAATAAAGCCAGTGTAACTGTTACATACAGGTCTTGGTATGAACGTAAGTTTTCATTTCTTGTGAGTAAATATCTTGGAGTAAGGTTACTGGGTTCTATTATAAGTGTATGATTAACATTATATGAAATAGAAAATTGTTTTCCAAAGCAGTTGTGCAATTTTGCATTCTCACCAACAATGTATGAGAGTTCTAACAACTCTGTATCTTCACCTGCATTTGGTATTGCCAGTTTTCACGGGGATTTTTTTCTTATTCATTCTAATAGATGTGCAGAGGTACCTCAGTTTGGTTTAGGCTTTTATTTTCCTAATGACTCATGAGGTTTACCATCTTCTCATGTGCTTATTTGCCATCATATCTGATATGGTTTTGCTGTGTCCCCACCCAAATCTCATCTTGAATTGTAGCTCCCATAATCCCCATAAGTTGTGGGAGGAACCCAGTGACAGAAATTGAATCATAAAGGCAGTTTCTCCCATACTGTTCTCATGGTAGTGAATAAGTCTCATGAGATTTGATGGTTTTACAAGGGGTATCCCTTTTCATTTGGCTCTCATTCTCTCTTGCCTGCTGCCATGTAAGATGTGACTTTCACCTTCCACCACGATTGTGAGGCCTCCTCAGCCACATGGAACTGTGAGTCCATTAAATCTATTTTTCTTTATAAATTATCCAGTCTTGTGTATGTCTTTATAAGCAGTGTGAAAACGGACTAATACAATATCTCTTCTTGGTGAAATATCTGTTCAATTCTTTTGTCCATATATTTATCAGGTTGTTTGCTTTATTATTGATTGCTGAGGATTCTTTACATATTCTAGGTCCAAGTCCTTCATAAGATATGTTCTTTGCAAACATTTTCTCCCAGTCCACAGCTTGCCTTTTTGTTTTCTTAACTAGTGTCTTAGTGAACTGAGGCTACTATAACAAAATACCATAGAGTGAGTGTCTTAAACAAGAGACATTTATTTCTCACTGTTCTGAGGGCTGGCAAGTCCAAGAAGATCAAGGTGACAGTAGGGTTTCTTCCTGGTCAGGGCCTTCTTCCAGGCTTGCAGATGGCTGCCTTCTCACTGTCTTCTCACAGAGCAGAGAGATTGTCTTAGTCTGTTTTGTGCCACTATAAGGGATGGTTTCTGTTTGGTAATTTATAAAGAACAGAGACTTATTTCTGACACTTATGGAGGCTGGAAAGACCAAAGTCGAGAGACTGCATCTAATAAGGGCTTTCTTGCTGTATCATCCCATGGTGGAAGGGTAGAGGGTTAAGAGAACATATATGCACACACATGTGCATGAGAGAGAGAGAGAGAAGGGAAAAGTTGGAAGGGCCAACTCGTCTCTTTATCAGGAACCCACTCCCACAATAACTAACCTCCTCTCAAGATATTAGCATTAATGCATTCATGAGGGCTCTGCCATAATCACCTCTTAAAGCTCTCACCTCTCAACACTGTTGCACTATGGATTAAGTTTTTAACACATGAACTTTGGGGTACACATTCAAACCACTGCAGATAGAGTGACAACCAAAATGAGTGATTGAGGCATAAGTCTCAAATCACCCAGGTTTATTGAGCCAGCTTGAGGCTGTGCCTGGGAAAAACGTAAGTCACAGAAGCATCTGTGGCTATTTTTTCCAAAAAGGTTCTCAGGAGGTTTAGTATTTATACATTTTCCTTAAAAAACAGGAGACAGCAGTGAGATAAATGATTACGTACTTATGAGACTTTAGTTAAAGCCCAGTAAATCTATATTTTACATATGATAAGGTGAACATTTGAAGAAAAAGGGACTAGAGGAAGCAGCCACCTAGGGGAGAGGTAAAGGAACCATTAATCTCATCTTGTCTCAGGGACTGGTGAAGGAACTATTAATTTCATCTTGTTTTTGTTCTACACCTGGGAAGATAAACTAGCAGTCTTTTGAAAGGGCTAGCTTCTGTTCAGCCTTTAGGGAAGAAAACCTAATGACTGTTTTTATTTTTTTCTGAGACACTTTCACTTTGTCAGCCAGGCTGGAGTGCAGTGGTGCAATCTCGGTTCACCACAATGTTGGGGTGATCAGACCCAACACCAGGTCATGGGGGGTGATGAAGTCCGGCAGAGTCAAAGGAATGAGAAAAGACAGTTTGAGAGAGAAAGTGGGTCCAGGGGGCCAACGCAAGTATGGAGGCTGTGAAGGCCCTGAGCTCTGGAAGCCCACGCTATTTGTTGGTGATCAAACAAAGAAACAGGTGGTGAGGATGTGGAGGTTGAAAGGTAGCGATGCATCAAGCAAATAAGCTATAGCTGTGATGCTTTAGCATTTTCTTTGAAGCATATGGAACATGTTCTGCTACTTGAAATAATGGGAGTGCTGGAAGCAAGGAGCCAGCAAGTCTGACATATTCCAGAGGCCGTGAGGGGTTTTATGCCCTGAGCCCTGGGTTCCATCCAAGCCATGAGGGGTTTTATGCCCTGGGCTTAGATTATGGTGCGGCACGGCAGCCTTCCACCCTTTAGCACAGAGCTTGGTGTTCCAAAGGCCACGAGGGGTTTTAGACCCTGGACCCCGGACATGTTCCAAGACTCTTTCACATTATATCAGACATGCAAGCCCTGCCTCAGCTTCTCTCCCAACACTCAGCTTTTCTCCCAACACACAACTTCCACCTCCTGGGTTCAAGCAATTCTCCTGCCTCAGCCTCCCAAGTAGCTGGGACTACAGGCACCGGCCACCACGCCCGGCTAATTTTTGTATTATTAGTAGAGACGGGGTTTCACCATGTTGGCCAGGCTGATCTCGAATTCCTAACCTCAGGTGATCTGCCTGCCTCAGCCTCCCAAAGTGCTGGGATTACAGGTGTGAGCCACAGAGCCCGGCTGAAAACCTAATGACTGTTAACAAGGGAGGGGGTATAATGAGGTGTGTCCAACCTCCTATCCTATCATAGATGTAAATTCAGCATTCAAGGTTTCTCTGGCATTCCATTGGCCAAGTTGGGGGTGTGAGGGGTCCATTCAGTCAGTTGGAAGCTTAGAATTCTGTTTTCATTTCGCAAGAGCAAGCAAGCTCTGTGGTCTCTTCTTACAAGGCCACTAATCCTATCATGAAAACCCTAGCCTCACGATCTCATTTAACCTAATTACCTCCCAAAGACCCCATCTCCAAATACCATCATTTTAGGGATTAGGGCTTCAACATGTCAATTTTGTGGGAACACAGTTGAGTCCATAGCAGTATCTCTCAAAGAGAAAAAGGTTTTAATTTGGGTGAAAGCCAGATTATCATTTTTTAAGGGTCATTCTTTTCATAGCTACGAAATCTATACCTAACCAAAGATCACAAAGATTTTTACCTATATTTTATTGTACAAATTGTATACTTTAGATGTTTTTATTTAGGTCTACAATCCACTTTGAGCTAATTTTTATATATGGTGCCAATTATAAATCAAGGCTTTTTGTTTACATTTATATGTCAAATTGTTCCAGCACCATTTGTTAAAAATACTATCTTTTCTTTATTGAATTGTCTTTGCACATTTTTCAAAAATTAATTTATATATGGATATATATATATATGGATCTATTTCCAGTCCATTTTGTTTCACTGATCTATATGTCTATGTTTTTACCAATACCATACTCTCTTGATCACTGTGGCTTAATCCTAAGTCTTGAAATCAAGTGGTGTGAACCCTCTAAATGTTTTCTTTTTAAAAATTGTTTCTATTATTCTAGTTATTTGTGTTTCCATACCAATTTTAGAATCAACCTATCTATTTCTACTGGAAAGGGAAGCCTTCTGGTATTCTGATCAGGACTGCATTGAATCTATATAAATTAATTTGTAGAGAATTGATATTTTAACAATACTGAGTCTTCTGATCCATGAGTATAATATTTCTCTTCTTTTACTTAAGTATTTTATTTTCTTCAGCAACATTCTGTCAATGAAAAGAGTCCAACTCTGGCAAACTACGCATCTGACAAAGGACTAGTATGCAGAATCTACAAGGAATGCAAACAAATCAGCAAGAAAAAAACAAACAATCCCATCAAAAAGTGGGCAAAGGACATGAATAAACATTTATCAAAAGAAAATATACAACAGCCAACAAACATGAAAAAATGTTCAACATCACAAGCATCAAGGAAACGCAAATTAAAACGTGAGATACCACCCTACACCTGTAAGAATGGCCATTACAAAAAAGTAAAAAAACAACAGATGTTGGCCTGGACGTGAGGAAAAGGGAACACTTTTACACTGCTACTGGAAATGTAAACTAGTACAACCACTATGGAAAACAGTATAGAGATTCCTTAAGGAACTAAAAGTAGAACTACCATTCAATCCAGCAATCCCACTATGGAATATCTACCCAAAGGAAAATAAGTCATTACATAAAAAACACACATGGGGCCGGGCGCGGTGGCTCACGCCTGTAATCCCAGCACTTTGGGAGGCCGAGGCAGGCAGATCACGAGGTCAGGAGATCGAGACCATGGTGAAACCCCGTTTCTACTAAAAATACAAAAAAATTAGCCAGGCGCAGTGGTGGGCGCCTGTAGTCCCAGCTACTCAGGAGACTGAGGCAGGAGAATGGCGTGAACCTGGGAGGCGGAGCTTGCAGTGAGCCGAGATTGCGCCACCGCACTCCAGCCTGGGCAACAGAGCGAGACTGTCTCCAAAAAAAAAAAAAAAACACACAAAAAAACAACAACACATGCACATATAGCAGCACAATTTGCAACTGCAGACATGGAACCAACCTAAGTGTCCATCAACCAACGAATGGATAAAGAAAATGTGGTATATATACACCATAAAATACTACTCAGCCATAAAAAGGAACAAGATAATGTCTTATGCAGCAACTTGGATGGAGCTGGAGGCCATTATTCTAAGTGAAGTAACTCAGGAATGGAAAAGCAAATATTGTAAGTTCTCACAAGTGGGAGCTAAGCTATGAAGATGCAAAGGCATAAGAGTGATACAATGGGCTTTGGGGACTCGGAGGGGAAAGTTGGGAGGGGAGTGAGGAATAAAAGACTACATATAGTGTACACTACTCAGGTGATGGGTGCACTAAAATTTCAGAAATCACAGCTAAAGAACGAATCCGTGTAACCAAAAACTTGAAATTAAAAAAAAGGAAGAAGTCAAACTCTGTAAAATAGTTGAAGGGATGTATTCTGAGGCAAATATGAGTGACCATGGCCTGTGACACAGCCCTTGGGAGACCCTGACAACATATGCCCAAGGTGATTGGGGAGCAGCTTGGTTTTATACATTTTAGGGAGACATGAGACTTCAATCAAATACACTTAAGATATAGATTGACCATTGGTCTGGTCCAGAAAGGCGAGACAACTTGAAGTGGGGCAGGGTTTCCAGGTTATAGGTAGATTTAAATTTTTCTGATTGGCAATTGGTTGAAAGAGTTATTATCAATAGAAAGGAATGTCTGGGTTAAGATAAGACGTTGTGGAGACCAAAATTTTATCATGCAGCTGAAGCATCCAGGTAGCAGGCTTCAGAGAGACTAGATTGTAAATGTTTCTTATCAGATTTAAGGTCTGTGTTAATGTTAAATGCTAGTTGGCTTTTCCTGAATTCCAAAAGAAAGGTGGCATAATGAGGCATATCTGACCCCTGCTCCGTCATGGCTTCAACCAGTTTTTCAGGTTAACTTTGGAGTGCTCTGGCCAAGAGGAAGGAATCCATTCAGATGGCTGGGGGTGGAGGTGCTTAGAACTTTATTTTTGGTTCACAGTTGTATAGTTTTCTGTATACAAGTGTTCCATATCTTTTGCTAAATATATTTCTAAGTATTTTATGTTTTTATGGTATTGTTTCAAAAATTTACTTAATTGTTCATTGCTAATATATAGAAATATAATCAATTGTGTATATTAACCTTGAATCCTACGACCTTGCTAAACTTATTTGTTCTAATGGCTTTTTAATTAATTCCTCAGGATTGTTTAAAAAAAAAGACGGTTACTTATTCCTTTCCAATGTAACTAACTTTTATTGATTTTTAAATTTTATGAGTTGTGCTAACTAGAATCTCCAGCAACATGATGACTAAACGTGCTCAGAGTGGATACCCTAGCTCCTCCCAAATCTTGTCTTTCACCGAGATAAGGCTAGGCTAGTGCTATGGCTGCCATAACAAAGTATCAAAGATTGTGTGGCTTAAATAACAGAAATTAATTTTCTCACAATTCTGGAGGCTAGAATTCTAAGATCAAGGTGTCAGCGGACTTGGTTTCTTCTGAGGCTGCTCTCCTTGGCTTGCAGACGGCCGCCTTCTCCCTGTGTCATCACACAGTCTTCCAATAGAACACAGTCTGGGTTCTAATCTCCACTTCTTGCGAGGACACCAGTCATAACATTAGAATAGGGCCTACCCTAATGGCTTCATTTTAACTTGATCCTGTCTCCAAATGCTGAGGTACTGGGGGATAGGACTTCAACATAGGAATTTTGAGGGGACACAATTCAGCTCAAAACAGTCATTAAATATGATGTTAGCTGTAGGTCTTTGTAGATGCCATATATCATGTTAAAGTTTCATTTTATTTCTAGTTTGCTCAGAGGTTTTGTGGGGTTTTTTAAATCACAACTGAGTATCAGATTTTATTAATTTTTTTCTGCATCTATTGAGATGATTATATGTATTTCCTTTCTCCCTCTGTTAATATGCTGAATTACATTGGCTTTTCAAATATTAAGCCAACCTAGTATTTCTGGGATTAATCTCATTGTTTAATATATTATCCTTTTTATATACTACCATTTTTTGAGAAGATATTGTAAGTACCTTTGTAATGAATGTGAATGTTGATAGTGAGGAGAGATGCTGTAAAAAGCTTAATACCCATTTAGTATAACATGGAGAGTAAGCATATTACTTAGAAATAAGTAGGCAAATATCAGAAATACAGTTGAAAGAGTTAAAAGTGATTGTTTCTGAAAGTAGGAGGGTCAGGTTGCTCTTGTTGCGGTTTTTGCACCATTTTACTTCTTAAAATTATAGCTATAGGTCAGGCGCAGTGGTTCACGCCTGTTATCCCAGCACTCTGGTAGGCCCAAGTGGAAGGACTGCTTGAGGACAGGAGTTGGAGATCAGCCTCGACAAAAGACCGACAGCCCACCTCCACACAAAAAAAAAAGAAAGAAAGAAAATTAGCTAGCTTGGTGAAAATTAAAATAAAATAAAATTACCAGTATGTGCACATTACTTTGGGAGAAGTAAAAATAATGAGAAAAAGAGAGAAAACCCTCCCAGTAACTAGTCATTTGTTTTTATGATTCAGCTGGTTTGTATTTTGCATGGTGCATGGTGTGCAAACATCTGAAAATGTCTGTTTTCCAGTGTTTGTAACTAACTCTTCCCAGCATGATTTATCAATTAGCCTTTATTTCCTCCCATGACTTATGAATATACCTTAAGCATAGTTGTTTATAATGGGATGTTTCTAAACGACCTATCCTTATCCTGGTACCACGCTGATTTGAGCTACAGGGCAAATGGGTGCACCACGGTGGGCGAGGTCATTCACGGAAAAGAGAATGTGCAGTGGTGCCGAGGTTGGTAAGAGCAGGCGGCTTGTACACGTAAATGCATGGTTTGCAGGAATCTGGGAGTGGATAGGCTGACGGGTGATGAATATTCAAAGCACAACTGTAAGCGACTTTAGTTACAGCGAAACTCTAATGCACGCTGCCCTTCGGAAGGAAACACGGCATTGCCCAACCTGATAGCCCTCCGCGACGCATTACGCACCGCGGACAGCTGGAGAGGCCGACGCACTCTCGCTTTGATTTCGGCGCCTCCGCCCTCGCGGGGAGACATTTGCTGCGGCCGCGGGACCGGATAGTGAGCGCGTCACTTCCTGCCGCTGCCAGGCGCGTCCTCCCGCGCGCTATGACGGCCAGCGCACAGCCGCGCGGGCGGCGGCCAGGAGTCGGGGTCGGAGTCGTGGTGACCAGCTGCAAGCATCCGCGTTGCGTCCTCCTGGGGAAGAGGAAAGGCTCGGTTGGAGCTGGCAGTTTCCAACTCCCTGGAGGTCATCTGGAGTTCGGGTGAGCAGCCGCGGACGCGAGGAAACCGGGGCGTGCGCAGAAGGGACGAACTCACGCAGTGCTTGCTTCCGTGTGCCGTGCGTGAGAACGTCCGCGCTGACGCTGCGTCCTTTCTTGCGCGTTCCCTCGGTTCCTCCCCTCGACCTCTGGGCGACATAGGATCGCGCCCAGGAGGGGGCGCTGTGCCGGGTCAGGCGAGGTCTTTGCTCTGCTAGCTGGGTCTTTCCGGCTGCGCGCCTGCTGGGTGGTGGTTGGGAGTTCGTCTGTGAGGTGTGTTTCTCACAGCTTACACACAAAAGGAGGAAAGCAGGTGTGTGTAAACCTCCAGCAGCCCGATGTTGTCAGCTAAGACATTGCACCGTTTCCATGTGATTGATTGATTGATCGATCGATTGATTGATTTGAGACTGTGTCTCGCTCTGTAGCCCAGGCCAGAGTGCAGTGGTGCTATCTCCAGTCACTGCAACCTCCGCCTCCTGGGTTCAAGCGATTTTTGTGTCTCAGCCTCCTGGTAGCTGGGATTACAGGCGCCCGCTACCACGCCGTGCTAATTTTTGTATTTTTAGTAGAGACGGGGTTTCGCCATGTTGGCCAGGCTGGTCTCTAACTCCTGACCTCAGGTGATCCACCCGTGAGGTCAATGACCATAGCCAACATTGAGCTCTAATAGGCTTTTTGTTAAGGGCTGGATAATATGCCAAGCTCTTTGCATGTATACTTTCATTTGATCTTTACATAACTGGTACACTCAGTGGGCTAAATTTGATGGGAGAACAAACAGGAAATGGTTTTATTTTCTCCTTCCATTGCCTTCAAACATGATTTTTTCTTTCCCTCTTCAGTGACGTTTCCTGCAAATTCTATAGTTTTCTTGTCACTTGGTTATAAAAATAAATCACATTTGGGTCAGTATGATTCACTTCCAAGCATTTAAAAGTCCAATCCAATTTAAACCTTCAGTGTCACTTCCAGTTTCTAATCCCTCCCCTGCAGTGCATAAAGGAGGTGTGAGCCATTGTTCTGCTTTTCTGTATCCTCCTCCTCTTCTCACCTGGCTGTCTCTGAGTTTCCTTCTTTCTCCAGTGTGTTGGAGGAGGAGGAGAGAGCAAGCCATTCAGGTGACTGATGCTGCTCTGATCCATCCATTGGTGTCCTCTGGGCATGATATCCACATGTGTGCTTTCTCAGGGTATGTTTGTCAGTTGTTGGGAAGTCCCACAGAGATTTTCCTGACATAGGTGACGGGCTTTCTGTGATGCTGGCCCACCTCCTAGCTCTTGCTTTTAGCACATCACCCCACGTTTTCTTTCTTCTGGGATCTCCTATTTGATTACCCAGCAGTCTCTTTTGGCATCTGCTTGGCCCAAAGGAAACACGCAATGGGAATGATATTTCCACTGCTGCTCTTTTTCCTTGCTCTGCCTCTGTATTCATCTGCATCTGGAAACTCCGAGGGACACATTTCAGATTTACCCAAGAGCTTTCACCCTTGTAGCACACCTTCTCTGATGCACTGGGGTAGGCCTGTGAGTTTCTGCAGTTCAGGATGTCTTTAGCAGGGGAGTGACACACTGAGTATCTCCTTCTTGAGTCACTCCCAATCTTATGACTGATTCTCTTGGAATGTTCCTCACCTGTCTTGGGGGGCAGAGTTGGCCCCTTGTAGTCTGGAAGGGAAATGCTCCTACTAGGCTGAAAACTCCAAACTTTCCTCTGTCTCAAACATCTCCTGTCTTTCTTATGTAGCCTGGGTATGGAGAAGTCGCAGGTCTAGTCTGGCCTTCCTTAGCTTGAGCTTGAGCTCAGATAACATCTGTTTGCCCTTTTGCTTGAGAATTTAGAAGTGCTTTTTACCTATTGTTGTCAGTTTTGAGGCTTAAATTGAAATTCTGAGACTGCTGGAAAAGACATAGTGGCACTTCTTGATACAATTACAGTGACCCCATGAGGAAGTAATATACTCTCTTTTTACTTGTCCAAGGTGGAAAGTAATGAACTTTGAGCTCAGTCCCAGGTCTAGTTGACTCCAAAGTCTGCTCTTAATCCACTAAACTGCCTCCTGGTTACACACAGGTTCCAGGGCTGTAAATTAGTGCTGAGATGGCTAAATGTTAATTTTTATTCAATATTAAGTCCTTTTCATCTTTAGATAACTAGATACAGGATATAATGTCAAGGGCAAGGTTGCTGATTTACTGTTTTTAAATTTTTATCTTTTTAATTAATTATTATTACTATTTTTTGAGACAAAGTCTTGCTGTTTGTCCAGGCTGGAGTGCAATGGCACCATCATGGCTCACTGCAGCCTTGACTTCCCAGGCTCAAACTATCCTCTTGCCTCAGCCTCTTGAGTAGCTGGGACCACAGACCATAGGCACGCACCACCATGCCTGGCTATTTTTTTTTTTTTTTTTTGGAGAGATGAGGTCTCACTATGTTGGCCTCAGCTGGTCTCCAACTCCTGAACTCAAGCTGTCCTCTTGCCTCCGCCTTCCAAAAGATTACAGACATGAGCCACATGCCCAGCTGATTTGTTGTTTTAAAGCAGGAACCAATTACAGTTCTTCTTGTTTTACACTAGAATTTTCTAGCCAAGAATTTCATGGCAAAATATATACACACACACACAGGTATATACATTTATATATATACATATATATACACACACATATGTATATATAAAAAAATAGAATTAATCTAATTTTTGTTTCTGTTTTCCAGTGAAACCTGGGAAGAATGTGCTCAAAGGGAAACCTGGGAAGAAGCAGCTCTTCACCTGAAAAATGTTCACTTTGCCTCAGTTGTGAATTCTTTCATTGAGAAGGAGAATTACCATTATGTTACTATATTAATGAAAGGAGAAGTGGATGTGACTCATGATTCAGAACCAAAGAATGTAGAGCCTGAAAAAAATGAAAGTAAGAGAATTATATATAATCATGCATTTTTCTTTCAGGAGAGCAAGTGGTCTGGAGGAATATTACAGTATGTTGCCATATGAAGAGAATGCTATTGTCTGAATGCTTGTGTTCCCCCAAAATTCTATGTAGAAATCCTAACTCCCATGACGAGGTTTTAGGAGGTTGGGGCCCTTGGGAGGTGATTAGATCATAAGATAATGAATGGGATTCATGCCCTTATAAAAGAGACCCCTGACCCCTTCCATGATGTAAAGATACAGAGAGAAGATCGTTGTCTGTGAACCTGGAAGTGGGCCCTCCCCAGATATGGAATCTGCCAGTGTCTTGATCTTGGACTTCCCAGTCTCTAGAACTGTTGAGAAATAAATTTCTGTTGCTCATAAGCCATGTAGTCTGAAGTATTCTGTTATAGCAGTCCAAATAGCCTAAGATATATGAATGTAGAGATGTCATATAGAGATATACATAGGTAAATATATTTGGACCATGAGGAACCAGACTGTGTTTGTGTCCTGGTTCTTAGAGCTTTGTGACCTTGGGCAAATTATTTCATGCCTGGGCCTCTTTTCTTATCCGTGATAATAATAAGTACCTTGGATGGATTCTTGTAAGGATTTACATACGAAGAACCTTGTGAACACAGTAAGTTTTATTGTTATTGTTTAATTTTGTTTCAGGCAGTAATTTTAAGGAAAATATTTTATCTGTTTTACTCAGTTTTCTCACCCGTGCAGGAGAGTTAATACCATCCATTTACGGTAAATAATTACACTGATAAAACAATTATTATTTCAGAGCAGTTGGGTTCTTCTTGCCTGCCACCCAGAAAAAGCCAGTACCCTGAGACAGTAGGAGTTGTAGCAGAGAAAGAGTTTAATAATCACAGGGCAGCTGCATGAGGAGGACGGGAGATAATTCTTAAATCCTACCCATAGAGAATTCAGAGGCTAGGGTTTTTCAAGGATGGTTTGACAAGCAAGGGGCTAGGGAATGAGAAATGCTGCTTTGTTGGGTTGGGGATAAAACCATACGGATGTCAAAACTGTCTTCTTGTGCTGAGTCAGTTCCTCGATGGGGGGTTCCCAGGACCACTTGAGTCAGTTTCTTTGTGTGGCTTACCGATTTGGGTGGTACCAGTTGGTCCATTAGAATGCAAAGTCTGAAAAATATCTCAAACACTAGTCTTAGGGTTTACAATAGCAATGTCATCTGTAGGTGTAAATAGGAAAGTTATAAATCTTTTGACCATGGGCTACATGCTTCCTGAGCAGTAAGCAGTTACAAAAAAGCAAGTTATAAAATGATGCCTGGTTAGAGTTTAACTATGCCTACATCTTTATTAATAGAGTTCTGGCCCTTACCATAATTTTAACCTTGTGGCCTTTTATTAGTTTTACAAAAGCAGCTTTGGTCCCTTAACAAGGAGAGGGTTAGTTTTGGGAAAGGACTATTACCATCCTTGCTTTAAAGTTAAACTGTAAACTAAATTCCTCCCATAGTTAGGTTGGCCTGTGTGTAGAAATGAGGAGACAGTTTGTGAGGTTAGAAGCAAGGTGGAGTCAGCTTTGTTAGATATCTCTCACTGTTATAATATTGCAAAGGTGGTTTCATTATCTGTTACCCTCTATGTTGAATTGAGTGCACTGAAAGTTTATTTACCGTGTGCTAAGCATTGTTCTAAGGGTTTTCTGTTTACCATCTCTCCTCAAATTCTCATAAAACAGTCAGAAAAGGAACTAAAGAGAAAAATATCAGACTTTTTGAATATATTCCTTGCCATATGAAACTTTATCCAAGTGGTCTTATGTATTGAACCTCCCCTCTAAACATTTAATTTCTTCTCTAATAGGGAAGAATCTCTTCATTCAACAGATACCTATTGAGTACAGTGTTTTGAGTATTGAGACACTGTTCTAGGCACTAAAGAAACAATGGTGCGTAGAACAAAGTCCCTGCCCTCTTGGACTTTACATTTTAGTGGGCTGGGGAAATGACAGATTACAGATATTTTATGATAGTAGCAATAAGGACTAAAAAGAGCAATAAAGCTGTGTAAGAAAGGGATATATGAGTGCTGTATCAGATAGGGTGGTTAGGAAGGGTCTCTGACAAAGGGATGTACACACATATACTGGGCAACATAGTGAGACCCTGTCTCTACAAAACTAAAAATGTTAGCCAGAGTGGTGGCACATGCCTGTAATCCCAGCTACTTGGGAGGCTGAGATGGAAGGATCGTGTGACCCTGGGAGATCAAGGTTGCCATAAGCTATGATTGCACCACTGCTGTCCAGCCTGAGCAGCGACAGAGTGAGACCCTGTCTCAAAAAGAAGAAATGGACTAAACATTTTCTTATTTTTCTTTTTTCTATGGGCAAATAAAGCTGAGACTAGAAGAGAAAAATATGATGGAAGTTTTTTTTTAAATTCAGTATCCTTCACAGGAAGCAGATATAGAAAGCCTTCATTTTTAGAGAAGGTGCTATAGAGAAAACACCAAGGTCACTGACTGTCCCACAAGCTTTATTTGACCATTCTCACCAAGCCACCTCTGGGTGCTTCCTCATTCTTCAGTCCTCTTTTTGCCCTGTCTAGCCTCTGTAGGGATTTGAGTTGGGGAATCCTGATGCAAGTTATAATTTTGAATCTCACTCCTCTGAGCTGCGGGCCTGTGTTTCCAGTTGCTTTCTAAATATCTTCCCTTAATGTTCAGAAGGCATCTCAAATTCAACTCAACTTCAAATTATGCTCATTATTTTTTTTACTGAACTTTGAATCTATAAAGAACAGTTCTTTTGGCTTATACATTTTGAACTCTTCCCTGCCAAACACAGTGTCTGACTCATAATCAGAATTCAAAATATGTTGAAGGAAGGAAGGACCCAGTGAATGAACATACAAGCCAACCTCTTTCTGTGAAGCTCTCATTTAGTACTAGACTGCCCTACTTCTTAATAACTTCCATAAGATTACTATTCTACTTTAAGTACTAAATCATGAGTTTTTATAACCATGTAACTATATGTATTGTTTTATTCCTCTTAGGATATAGTAGTTAGGAGTAGTTTTACGTGCTTTGTGGTTTTTAAAATTCATTTATGTAACTTTTTTATTTGTTCACTTTCATTTTGTTAACTCCCTGACATGAACCTTGCTAGTAGTCTCAAATAAAGCAGTATGATTTACAAGGTCCAAGATTACTAGCATCAAATCAGATTTGATCAAAAACATTTATTGCTCTATATCTGTTAGTAACAATACAGCAGGAATTATTAATGTTCACTTTATTCCCAGTTGCAGCCTGATAACCAACTACACTGATAACCAGCTGCAGCCTAGCCAAGGTACAAGGGCTTGGTGGGTCTTTGTTTTATTTCTAGGATAAAGACACAGTCTCTCTATCCCGTGCTCCTCAGGCCTTGGATCTGGGTAGCCTGCTTCAGTTTACTATTTAGTGCATCTTTCCTCCAACCATCTAATTATAGTTCGGAGGCTCATCCAGACACTTCATTTTCTAGGGGATGGGGTAAACTTCATGGATGGGTTTTTGGAGACCTGGTTAATTAAGCATCTTGCACCACATTGTTGGGTACTCAGTCTGTCTGTGTCTGTCTGTCTGTCTCCCTTTGTCGCTCTCTCTCTCTTCCTCTCCCGCCCTCCCTCTCCCCCTCCCGCCCCCACCTCATTAGTGTATGGTCACAGTTACTGATCATCTCTTCCTGTACTTATTCCAGTTTCATGGATTTTTGGCCCCTGCATTCCCAAAGTGAAAATACGTACCTATATACCTGTATTTTATGGACAGAAAGATACTTAGTGCTTACACATAGTAAAAACAGGTGATCATAAAGAAACTAGAACATGGAGTGTGTATCTTAATATAATATGTAGGTATTTGTCATAAGCATCTGTGCGTCTATGTTATTTACATTTAAATCATGAAAGAAACACCATTCTCTAGAATCTTTTTCTAGAATTTCATGTACTTTATAACTGATAGACACTGTTAAATCTTTCTTGTTTCAATGGATTTTTAAAAATCATCTCCTTCTGTATTTGTTTAAAATATACCAAGGTACAATATTTTATTTTCCTCTGCACAGCTTTCATACTTTTTTAAGAGATGGAGGATATCTTAGAAACTTTGTAATCTACTTTATTTTATAGGTGAAGGAAGTGGTTTATTTTAATGTAGTATAACCTATAGTATATAACGTTATTTGCATTTTTTACAAAAATATTTACATAAACATTGACTAATACTAAATCTGGGTTTACCATGGCATAGCCTTTGTAAACTGGGCTTCACATTCAAATAACACAATGTTTTAAATGACCACCATTCTCTTCATAAGACCTTCATTCTACATGCAAATTATATTTGTATAGCCAAGCAAATGCAAAGCATCACTATGAGTTTATTAGTAGCAAGTTATTTTTAAATTCAATTAATTTTTTCTAAATATAGGTTAGCTTACCCAAATAAACACCCTTTGTTTTCTGTTACCTAAATAAATTGATTTAGCATCTTTCTTTTCTAGGTTGGGAGTGGGTTCCTTGGGAAGAACTACCTCCCCTGGACCAGCTTTTCTGGGGACTGCGTTGTTTAAAAGAACAAGGCTATGATCCATTTAAAGAAGATCTGAACCATCTGGTGGGATACAAAGGAAATCATCTCTAGGTGGCCGAGAAGATTTGATTTTCTTTAAAAAGACAAGAATAAGGTCTGGTTAGGGAATGAAAAATGTATACATTTCGGAACAACTCCATTTTATCTAAAAAAGTTCTTGTGATTGCCAGTTTATTTGCAGTCTCTTAATGTATCCCCCACTCTTTCAGCCAGTACTTGAGAAAATTTTTCTGAAATATGTCATTGAATTGTATTCCAGACACAGAATACATGATAAATACTGATATTATGGGTAATCTGCTTTCCATATTTACCTATGATATTTACTGTGCAGTTTGTCATTACTAGCTTGCATGGAGTAGGATGCAGTCAAATTTGCCTTAGTGTTTCTGTTCAAATAGAGACCTGAATTCAAATATTGTAGTTTAGGTTCAAACAGAGTATGGCTATTGCAAAATTTACCAAATTTGTTGATTACCTCTTTTATTAAAGAAATGTTGGGGAGAGGGTAATATATTGTGACAATTTTTGCAACTTACAGGGAATAGGACAGGTCATTAGGGTGTATTTCCCAGGTTTCCAATTGAGAATCTAAACCAAGAGAAGTGAGACAAACCATCTAATATCTGTATCCTGCTATTAATAGGCTGTGATGTTGAGTTTCTCACTTACTCTTTCTGAGGTCCAGGGTCCTTATATGAAGAGATTCATATATATGAAGAGATTCGATGAAGAGATTCGTCTAGAGCAGTGGTTGTCAAAGTGTGGTCTGGGGGGGCCTCAAGAGCCTTTCAAGGGTATTCTAGGTCAAAGCTGTTTTTATAACACTAAGACATCATTTCACTATTTATAGCTTTTCCTTTTTTTTATTTGAGAAGGAGTCTTGCTCTGTTGCCCACATTGGAGTGCAGTGGCACGATCTCAGCTCATTGCAGCCTCCGCCACCTGGGTTCAAGCAATTCTCCTACCTCAGCTTCCCGAGTAGCTGGGATTATAGGCACCCACCACCACACCTGGCTAATTTTTGTATTTTTAGTGGAGACGGGGTTTCACCATGTTGGCCAGGCTGGTCTGGAACTCCTGAGCTCAAGTGATCTGCCCACCTCAGCCTCCCAAAGTGCTGGGATTACAGGTATGAGCCACAACGCCCAGCCATCATTTATCTTTTTCACTCATTTTTTCATGAGTATGCAGAGGAGTTTTCAAGAGGCTATCTGGTGTGATATTGTAATAGGCTGAATGCAAAAGCAGATACAAGATTCCAGCTTTCGTCTGTCATCAGACATTGAAGAGATTTGGAGAAATGTAAAGCAGCAGTACTCTTCTCACTAATTTTTGTTGTGGTTGGTTAGAAAAATGGTTATTTTTAGTGGGTTTTAATATGTGAAAAAAATAAAAATAGCTATTTGCCAAAAATGTTATTTATGTGTTTATATATACTTGGTTTTTGTTACTTGCAAATGATTAATAAAAATTTTAAGAAATTTCTCAGTTTTCATTTCTATATGATAAATATTTCTAGATAAAACCATACAAAAACAAAATCTCTTTGTGGTCTTTGGTAATTTTTAAGAGTACAAAGGGATCCAAATTTTTGCCAGATTAGGCCAAAAGCTCACATTTTTAATTTTGAGCGCACTTCTGTGAAATCCTGTGCTTCTCTTAGAGTTGATTACCTTTGAATTTTGCTCTTTCAAAAGACCCCAGTACTATCATAATACTTGCTAAGGAATCTTTTTCCAGTGAGTATCATTTTTTAAGTTCTTTCTTGTTTGCTTTTTCAAAATTATGTATGTACATTGTATAATTTGTCATGTAGAAATCTCATTTTCTATTAATTGTATCTTTACCTATTTTTTTTTTTTTTTTTTTTTCTGAGACAGGGTCTCACTCTGTCAACCAGGCTGGAGTGCAGTGGTGCAATCTCAGCTCACTGCAACCTCCAGCTCCCGGGCTCAAGGGATCCTCTTGCCTCGGCCTCCTGAGTACCTGGGATTACAGGTATGGTATGCACCACCACGCCCAGCTAATTTTTGTATTTTTAGTAGAGATGGTTTCACCATGTTGCCCAGTTGATCTCGAACTCTTGACCTCAAGTGATCTGCCCACCTTGGTCTCCCAAAGTGCTGGGATTACAGGCATGAACCACCACGCCCTGCCCATATTTTTGATGTTAGATGCATGATTTTGGAATGTTTGAAGAGCTCAAATATAATAAGTGTGTATGTATGCCTTGTTCTTTGGATATATGGATTAATTTCACACTAATTTTTCTACTCCTATTTGATTATTCCATGTCCTTCTGTTGCTTGCTTCCTCATTTTACTTAATTTCACTCCCTCAGTTGACTGAATCCCTGTCCCTGGCTTCTCCTAAGTGATAGACATGTGAGGCTTGATAAGAAAGCAGGCGAGCTTATGGATTAAATCCTTTCATAGGTTTATCTCAACTACAGTTCATTGGTAATTCATTAAGATATCTCTTTATGTTAGTACTTATCCATGCAGATATTTTATAGCTTCAAAAACTCATCACAAGGCCTGGCACAGTGGCTCACACCTGTAAACCCAGCACTTTGTGAGGCTGAGGTGAGAGGATTGCTTGAGTTCAGGAGCTCAAGACCAGCCTGGGCAACACAGGGAGACCCTGTCTTTATGAATAATTTAAAAATTAGCCAGGCATGGTGGCACGTGCCTGTGGTCCCAGCTACTTGGAAGGCAATGACAAACTCATTGAAAGCTTGTGAGGTTTGTTTGTTTTTTAACTCAACCAACTTGACATGAAATGTGTTTCAACGGAAAGGAAAAACTAACCAGGAGTTTTATTCATAGGAAAAGGTAAAAAGGTAAGAATTCCATATTAATTAGAAGGGGATTGTGTGTACCTCAGCACTTAATGTGCTCAGGTGGCATTCAGTGACAACTCAGTAATTAGGAAATATTTCTCTAAATAAGTCAATGAATGAAGCAGGATTTAGAACTCTTAAGAAAGCAGTTAATGCCTGGATGGTTTGAGTATTGCCTTTAATAGAAAAAAAAACTAAAGCTGACTAGCAACATTCTCATAAAACTGAATGTCAGCTAGAGTTCCGGAAGTGTACTTTACTGCCAGGTTGCTGGGAGGGAAATATCTTTTCGTCTATTTGCTGGACCAACCCTGAGGTGTCATCTGTCCCAGGATAGGCAAGTGCTCCTATACTGACTCTGGCAACACCTTACCAAAAGTCTTCCCAGTGGAGCCTGAGGTGAATTCGGCCTCTTTCCGATCCACTTGGAGGAGTCACTTCTTTGTTATCTTGACTGCCAGCTTCCCAAACAAGGCAAATACTTTTAGGTGAAATAGTCTCTTCTTTGTGGCATGAAATGATCACAATAAATGGAGATTGTGGGAGAAAGCAAGCTCAGGAAATCATTCATATAAGAGAAGACATCCAAAGTCTTCTTTCAACATAAAATCATATATTGAAGCTGCCTCTGTTTTTAGTAATTA
This sequence comes from Pan troglodytes, assembly GCF_028858775.2. Classification (NCBI taxonomy): domain Eukaryota; kingdom Metazoa; phylum Chordata; class Mammalia; order Primates; family Hominidae; genus Pan; species Pan troglodytes. The sequence goes on from NC_072412.2 coordinate 53,649,519, forward strand.
TTTATGTTGTACGCAGATGTCTGTGCTGCACTTGAGTAGTTTTTTTGTTTTTGAGATGGAGTTTCACTCTTGTTGCCCAGGCTGGAGTGCAGAGGCACAATCTCGGCTCACCGCAACCTCCGCCTCCCGCGTTCAAGCAGTGCTCACGCCTCAGCTTCCTATTTGGGTTTACAGGTGCCCACTACCACGTCCAGCTAGTTTTTGTATTTTCAGTATAGATAGGGTTTCTCCATGTTTGTTAGTCAGGCTGGTCTTCCGACCTCAGGTGATCTACCTGCCTCGGCCTCCCAAAGTGCTATGATTACAGGCATGAGCCACCGCGCCCAGCTGAGTAGTTTTATAAAAAGTGAAAATTAAAGGTAACAATGTGCATTGTGTTCCACATCTTCCATTTTATGTACTTCAATAAATTAAAAGTATAAATTAATACTTAAGGTTCTCCAAAACATCTAATTTTTCATCTATTGTGTGCCAAGTCGTATGATAAGGACTTTACAATATTTGTACTGTCAGTTAAACCTACCACACTTCCTTAAATTCCCATTCCAGACTTTTTCTCATTTTCATGTTCAAAATGTTTAAATAGGCCAGGCACAGTGGCTCATGCCTGTAATCCCAGCACTTTGGGAGGCCGAGACAGGTGGATCACCTGAGGTCAGGAGTTCAAGACCAGCCTGGCCAATATTGTGAACCCTGTCACAACTGAAAATAGAAAAATTAGCCGGGTGTGGTGGTATGCACCTGTAGTTCCAGCTACTCAGGAGGCTGAGACAGGATAAGTGCTTGAACCTGGGAGGAGGAGGTTGCAGTGAGCCAAGATCACACCACTGCACTCCAGCCTGGGGGACAGAATGAGACTCTGTCTCAAAACAGAAAAGAAGTGTTTAAATAGCCAGGCACAGTGTAATCCCCACACTTTGGGAGGCCAAGGCCAGAGGATCACTTGAGCACAAGAGTTTGAGACCAGCATAAGCAACATAGTGAGACCCTGTCTCTACAAAAAGTTAAAGATTAGCTAGGTGTGGTGGTGTTGGTGGGACATGGTGGTGCTTGCCTGTAGTCCCAGCTCCTTGGGAGGCTGAGGTGGGAGGATTGCTTGAGCCCAGGATATCGAGGCTACAGTGAGCTATGATCCCACCACTGCATTCCAGCCTGGGCGACAGAGTGAGACCCTATCTCAAAAAATAAAATATTTAAATATTTGGCTTTTTGCATAATAATATTGGTTAATAACGTTGTATTCAATCATGTATCACTCTTCATTTTGTTTATCAGATCAATTCGTGGGCAAAAGCAACATAGTAGCAAGTAAGCCAAACTTTTCAACAACTTCAGTTTGACTTGATACTTGTTATTTTTGATAACAAGACTTATTTTTGATAACTTGATACTTTTTTTTTTTTCCTTCGTAGATTCACTTTCTACCTATTCTTGGATGACTCCCCAAACAATATTATCTACAGCCCAGACGTTTCTAAGCTCCAGGCCCCACCGCACACCAGGCATCTCTACTTGATTGTCTACATCCTTCTGGCTTGCTGTGTTTCAGACTGAACTTCCTCCTATATTCTTCTCAGAGAAGGGCTCTACCATCTGCTGAATTGCTCAAATTTGATTCCCTTCCCCGCATCCAGCAGTTGCTCTTTCTTGTCCATTCTGTTTCTTGTCTCTTGAATCCACCCCCATCACATGGTCCCACCTGCCTCTCCCCTAGGCCAGGCCCGTGCCACCTTTTCCCCAGACTCTTCCTGCAGCTTTACTCTGCCAATCAACTGAATGGCTTATTTTTATTCTTGTGGTAAAATACACGTAACATAAAACTTATCATCTTAACCCTCCAATTCATTTTTGACATTACTCCTGGAGTGACTTTTCAAAGCATAAATTTAGTTATGTCTCATCTTCCCAAACGTCTTTGGAAGTTCCCATCACCTGTAGAATAAAATCCCTAACCTGACATATGAGCTTTCCTAATTTCCCTGGACTAATTTTCTCATTATATCACACCCTGCTGTTGCACCCTGCACTCTCAGCATCTTTGTGCTTCATCCAGTGCAACATGCTGGTTCCTACCTCCTTGCCAGTGCGCCTGCAGCTCCTTCTGAACTGAATGCGACACCCACCTTCAATGTGCCTTAACAGATCCTTACTAGTTTTTCGTACCTTAGTTCAAGGTTCCTTCCTCTGTGAAACCTGGACTCACCCAATTGGACCTTGACATATCTCACCTTACACCATTTCTACTGTATGTTGACTTCAGAGGTAGCACTTGATTTCATAAGGCTCTAGGCTTAAATGAGACATGTCACAAGTTGTGTTCTTCCAAAGCCGCCCGTTTTTGTCTTTTTGAATAGCATGGTTTAAATTTCTAATGGGTTGAATTCACCTCTGATGCATTTGTGAAGCAATAAGTTAAATTCTGCAGATAAAATGCCTGCAAGTCAGCCTCCTCCTTCAAAATGGCTGAAGACAAGTATACATCAATATTGTAGTTTTCATAAATGCTATTCATGTGAATGAAAAGGAAATATGTTCACCTTTCAGGGATCACATGTGACTCTGGAAGGGTATTTTCTGTGGCTGAGCACAGCTTTGATTATTTGAGGATTTAGGTCTGATGCATCCGATAAGGCTGCCAGTACTTGTATATTATGGAAGATGTCATGTTGATTTCTATTGATTGCTTGTCTCCCCAGTAGAAAGTAAACTCCTTTAGACTAAAGACCATGTCTTTCTATTATATACCTAGCAGCCAGAGTGGTAACTGCTAATGCTAAATGCCTAATATATACTAGCTGAATGAAAAAAGTGACCTTTTAGTATTTCTTTTTCTTAACTTTTTCTTTTTCTGGGTCAGAAAGAAAACAAGTAGTATTGAGGATCCTCAGAATAGGAAATGCAAATACTGCATTCCAATTATTGGCAGGGACATGAAGAATATCTGTTTCTATAGTAAGGAGGAGTTAGGGTCCAAAATAGAAACAGAAGTGATACCCTGGCTAAAGATGTACACAAAGTTCACAACTGGGTAAGGAAGCTGAAATCCAAATGCCAATTTACTAATGTGAGGAAAAATGAGGGTAACTTACTATGTTGTAGGGGAAATTATTAAGTAACATGCATGTGAAATGTACCTTATAACAGGTTCTGTATTTTTAAAGGGATATAATTATGTGTTCATGCATATTTGAGAATTTTATTACGTTGTGTTTTATTAGTGGAACTAAATCAGTAGAATTAGATAAACCTGACACACAATAAGATGTTTCAATCAACAAGATACTTGGGATGCAGAGAAAGTGACTATTTAGGTAAGATATTCTTGCAACCCCAAGAGAGGTAAACCAGACCACAGGTGGAAGTCTGGCAAGTAGGAGCCATGAACTGCCTTGAGGGAGTTGGAAGCAGCTTTAAGACACTATGAAGAAGGGCTCAACTTGTCCACAAAATGTTTTAGGTCTACCAGTTTGAGAACTGCAGGACACACACCTGCACTTTGTTCCTCCCTCTGTTGTTGCCATTGGTGAAAATAAACCAAGTGCTCTCGACCACACATTGCTTCACCCATCTTTCTTATCAGCAGTGCTACACAGAAGCAATCCATGGCCAGGAGAGTTTTCATTTTCTTAATGGCTTTTGCGTACACTGGGTTTACAAATACTTATGGCAGTTCACTAACTTAACCAACGTCCCTGCTCATGCCACCACCAAAGAGTTGAATTCAAATGGAAGGAGAAAGAATAGGTGGTCAACAGGTTCAGTAATGAAAGATGCCATGTTGGGCAAGAACCATAGTAAGGGACTAAAGGGCTGGGGGATGGAATGAGGAGTTTAGAATCAGGGAAACAGTAGATCAGCAGGTCAGAACAGGAGAGTGCAGTGAGGTCCCGAGAGGCCACCATCCCACCCCAGCTACCATGCATGGATTTTTCCCCATGAGCCATCCCAGGTGAACTGTTTGGGTGTCTAGCTGACTGACCCAAAGGGCTAGAAGTGAAGTGGCCAGGAGCAATAGTTGCCAGAACCGATGGTAAGAACGGTGGTAGAAACACCAGTGCAGTAGCTAGTTCTGTCCCCTAAGAGTTTGTTTTATGTAGGATCTAACAAAACAGGCAAGCAATATAACCAAGAAGTATTTATTAAGCAATCTTCTGTGCTAAGTAAAGAAGGCTCTTGCCAGGCGCGGTGGCTCACACCTGTAATCCCAGCACTTTGGGAGGCCGAGGTGGGTGGATCACTTGAGGTCAGGAGTTCGGAACCAGTCTGGCCAACATGGTGAAACTCCATCTCTACCAAAAAAATACAAAAATTAGTTGGGCATGGTGGCACACACCTGTAGTGGCAGTTATTCAAGAGGCTGAGGTGGAAGGATCACTTGAGCCCAGGAGGTCGAGGCTGCAGTGAGCCAAGATTGTGCCACTGCACTCTAGCCTGGGTGACAGAGTGAGCCCCTATCTCAATAAATAAATAAATAAGGCTCTTTAGGTATCCTTAATGCCTAGTGTAGTCCCTGGCGTTTTAGTAGGGCTCCATAAATATTTGAATCTATTTGAAAGATTCAAATGGATTATGGAAACAAGACGATAGCAAATTAAGTAAAGTGGCAGCATTTTTTTTTTTAACTTTTAAATTCAGGTATAGCATGCACATAGGCTTTCAATGAACTTTTACAAAATGAACACACCTATATAACCACCACCTAGATCAAGAACTGTTTTACCATCACCCCAAAAGTGTCACCTTGCGAAGATAACCACTATTACCACCATCTCATAGTTTGTTTCTAATTTGGTCTGAGTGGAATCATACATTATGCATTTTTGTGTCTGGTATCTTTCAGTCAACATTGTTTTTGAGATATTTATCTCTGTATGGCTATAATTCATAGTATTCCATTGTTTATAACAAAATTTACCTAATGTTGATGTTCACTTGCGTTGTTTCTAATTCAGGGCTATTACAAATAAAGCTTCTATAATGTGCACATGTGTTTTACATGTGCGTGTGTGCTTATTTCTGTTGGAAGAATATAAACCTAGGAGTGAAAAGGCTGGGTCATGGAGTATATGTGTTTTTGCCAAACAAATTTTCATATGCTTGTTTGACTTATAAGGTGCTGCTGCTGGCTTTAATGGGGACATATAACACATGGTATATAAATCCTATTAACCTTCCAAAATGCAAAAAAAGAATTTCAAATTCTGAAATACATTTAGACCCAAAGGTTTTGGATGAGGGGTTATGGAGCTATATATATAAATAGACATGAACATGTACATAGCAATTTTATTTCTTAGAGGCATATGTGAAATTCCCATTTCTTTTTTTAAATTCACTCCCCATTAATGCTTCTTAAAAGTAATCTATGTATTCTTAGTTCTACCTGTTTTTCTGTTTGGGTTTCTTTGTTGTTATCTTTGTCTATGTTGGCTTATAAATAAAAACGCCTAGGGGAAAGAGGTGCTAAGATTCTCAGATAGTGAATGGCAATGACTAAGACAGGTCCTTAAAGGCTTCAGGGCTCCAGTGCTCAAATATGCATAGGGTCTCACACAAAACTTCCCATTCAGATGGTAAGGAACAGGTTCTTGAATCACTCTTGTAACAAACACCCAGGTGATTCTGATATGCATGGTTCATGGTTACACTTTGAGAAATACCACTTTGAAATTTAACAAATGGTCAGGCATGGTGACTCACGCCTGTAATCCCAGCATTTTGGGAGGCCGAAGCGGGTGGGTCACCTGAGGTCAGGAGTTTGAGATCAGCCTGACCAACATGGCGAAACCCTGTCTCTACTAAAAATACAAAAATAAGCTGGGCGTGGTGGTGGGCGCCTGTAATCCCAGCTACTTGGGAGGCTGAGGCAGGAGAATCGCTTGAACCCGGGAGGCAGAGGTTGCAGTGATCTGAGATCATGCCATTGCACTCCAGCCTGGGCAACAAGAGCAAAACTCTTGTCTCAAAAAAACAAACAAACAAAAAATAACAAATATGGCCATTGTGCCTTGCACAAGTCTAACGTCATTAGTATGGGGTGTGCTTTTCCTAAAGGTAATTGTAGGTTACTGAAGCACATTATTTCAAACCTTGGACACTTTAAATAGAACACTGTTATAATAAATTTGACCAAATATCAACATTACATTTCATCAAAATGAGACTGTCAGGCCTCTGAGCCCAAGCTAAGCCATCATATCCCCTGTGACCTGCACGTATACATCCAGATGGCCTGAAGTAACTGAAGAATGACAAAAGAAGTGAAAATGGCCTGTTCCTGCCTTAACTGATGACATTACCTTGTGAAATTCCTTCTCCCGGCTCATCCTGGCTCAAAAGCTCCCCTGCTGAGCATCTTGTGACCCCCATCCCTGCCTGCCAGAGAACAACCCCCCTTTGACTGTAATTTTCCTTTACCTACCCAAATCTTATAAAATGGCCCCACCCCTATCTCCCTTTGCTGACTCTCTTTTCGGACTCAGCCTGCCTGCACCCAGGTGAAATAAACAGCCTTGCTGCTCACACAAAGCCTGTTTGGTGGTCTCTTCACATGGACACGAGTGAAAGAGACCCTACTGTTACACAATAGGAGGACACGGTACTCTCTGTGTACAGAAAACTTACCCAGGTTAGAAGAGGAGTGAGTACAGGACACTTTGAAAAAGCCCTTTCTTATAGTACTTGTGATGCCTGCGGATATTTCATACCAACCCACAGAAAGGGTGTTTTTGATGACAGAAATGAGTAATGTTGGGCCGCTGACTAGGGATGATTTTGTTGTGAGAAAATAAAGGTATTTTGTGAACTATAATTTGGACACTTCCCCTTGCTTCAGATAGAACATTTTAGTGTGAGAAAAACAGTGTTCCCAAAGCGAGACATTTCTTGCTTTTGTTTTAAATTGTATGCAAACTTTGGATTGTACTTCATAAGAGACCCATGTGTTTATAAAATTTTTTTGTCATATCCTTAATCATAATATCTTTAACACTCAAATATTTACTTATTTGTCTTTGAATACCTTTCTGATCTCTGCCACAGCCCTCGGGAGGAATTTTTTACCTCCTTTTGAGAAACAAGGGTGTTGTAATAATTGTTGAATTAGGAATTCTTCATTCCTTATATTTTCATTTCTTTATTATTGTCAGGCTTCTGAGCCCAAGCTAAGCCATCATATCCCCTGTGACCTGCACATACACATCCAGATGGCCAGTTCCTGCCTCAACTGATTGCCTTAACTGATGACATTCCACCACAAAAGAAATGAAAATGGCCTGTTCCTGCCTTAACTGATGACATTATCTTGTGAAATTCCTTCTCCTGGCTCATCCTGGCTCAAAAGCTCCCCTACTGGGCACCTTGTGACCCCCACTCCTGCCCGCCAGAGAACAAGCCCCCTTTGACTGTAATTTTCCTTTACCTACCCAAATCTTATAAAACGGCCCCACCCCTATCTCCCTTCACTGACTCTCTTTTCGGACTCAGCCCGCCTGCACTCAGGTGATTAAAAGCTTCATTGCTCACACAAAGCCTGTTTGGTGGTCTCTTCACACAGACATGCATGAAATTTGGTGCCGTGACTCGGATTGGGGACCTCCTTTGGGAGATCAATCCCCTGTCCTCCTGCTCTTTGCTCCATGAAAAAGATCCACCTACAACCTCGGGTCCTCAGACCCACCAGCCCAAGGAACATCTCACCAATTTTAAATTGGATAAGCAGCCTCTTCTTACTCTCTTCTCCAACCTCTCTCACTATCCCTCAACCACTTTCTCCTTTCAATCTTGGTGCCACCCTTCAATCTCTCCCTTCTCTTAATTTCAATTCCTTTCATTTTCTGGCAGAGACAAAGGAGACACATTTTATCCGTGGACCCAAAACTCCGGCGCCGGTCACGGACTCAGGAAGGCAGCCTTCCCTTGGTATTTAATCATTGCAGGGATGCCTCTCTGATTATTCACCCACGTTTCAGAGGTGTCTGACCACGCAGGGACGCCTGCCTTGGTCCTTCACCCTAGCGGCAAGTCCCACTTTTCTGGGGGAGGGACAAGAACCCTGACCCCTTGTCTCCCTGTCTCTACCCCTTCTCTGCTTTTCTGGGGGGCAAGAACCCCCTGATCCCTTATTTCCATCTCCCGACCCCTTATCTCTGCGCCCTGATCCCTTATTTCCACGCCCCGACCCCTTATCTCTGTGCCCCAATCCCTTATTTCCACGCCCCGACCTATTTCTGCATGTCGATCCCTTATTTCCGTGCCCTGACCTCTTATCTCTGTGCCCTAACCCCTTATTTTCCAAGCCCCAACCTCTTATCTCTGCGTCCCAACCCCTTATTTCCATGCCCCGACCCCTTCTCTGCTTTTCTGGGGGACAAGAACCCCCCCGACCCCTTCTCTCCGTGTCTCTACCCCTTCACTGCTTTTCTGGGGGGCAAGAACCCCCCACCCCTTTTCTCCGTGTCTCTACTCTCTCTTTTCTCTGGGCTTGCCTCCTTCACTATGGGCAAGCTTCCGCCCTCCATTCCCTCTTCTTCTCCCTTAGCCTGTGTTCTTAAAAACCTAAAACCTCTTCAATTCACACCTAAAACCTAAATGCCTTATTTTCTTCTGCAATGCCCTTGACCCCAATACAAACTCAACAGTGGTTCCAAATAGCCAGAAAATGGCACTTTCAATTTTTCCATCCTACAAGATGTAAATAATTCTTGTCTTAAAATGGGCAAATGGTCCGAGGTGCCTGACGTCCAGGCATTCTTTTACACATCGGTCCCTCCCTGGTCTCTGTTCCCAATGCAACTCGTCCCAAATCTTCCTTCTTTCCCTCCTGCCTGTCCCCTCAGTCCCAACCCCAAGCATTGCTGAGTCTTTCTAATCTTCCTTTTCTGTATCTGACCTCTCCCCTCCTTGCCAGGCCGAGCTAGGTCCCAATTCTTCCTCAGCCTCTGCTCCTCCACCCTATAATCCTTTTTATCACCTCCCCTCCTCACACCCGGTCCAGCTTACAGTTTCCTTCTGTGACTAGCCCTCCACCACCTGCCCAGCAATTTCCTCTTAAAAAGGTGGCTGGAGCTAAAGGTATAGTCAAGGTTAATGCTCCTTTTTCTTTATCCCAAATCAGATAGCGTTTAGGCTCTTTTTCATCAAATATAAAAACCCAGCCCAGTTCATGGCTCATTTGGCAGCAACCCGGAGACGCTTTACAGCCCTAAACCCTAAAAGGTCAAAAGGCCGTCTTATTCTCAATATGCATTTTATCACCCAATCCACTCCTGACATTAGGAAAAAACTTCAAAAATTAGAATCTGACCCTCAAACCCCACAACAGGAATTAATCAACCTCGCCTTCAAGGTGTACAATAATAGAGAGGAAGCAGCCAGACGGCAATACATTTCTGAGTTACAATTACTTGCCTCTGCTTTGAGACAAAACCCAGCCACACCTCCAGCATACAAGAACTTCAAAATGCCTAAGGCGCACACGCCTAAGCTCAGCAGTCAAGCATTCCTACAAGACCTCCTCCCCCAGGAGCTTGCTATAAGTGCCGGAAATCTGGCCACTAGGCCAAGGAATGCCCACAGCCCAGGATTCCTCCTAAGCCACATCCCATCTGTGCAAGACCCCACTGAAAATCAGACTGTTCAACTCACCTGGCAGCACTCCCAGAGCCCCTGGAACTCTGGCCCAAGGCTCTCTGACTGACTCCTTCCCAGATCTTCTTGGCTTAGCAGCTGAAGACTGACACTGCCCGATCGCCTTGGAAGCCTACAGGACCATCACAGACACTCTGGGTAACTCTCACAGTGGAAGGTAAGTCCGTCCCCTTCTTAATCAATACAGAGGCTACCCACTCCACATTACCTTCTTTTCAAGGGCCTGTTTCCCTTACCTCCGTAACTGTTGTAGGTATTGACGGCCAGGCTTCTAAACCTCTTAAAACTCCCCAACTCTGGTGCCAACTTAGACAATACTCTTTTAAGCACTCCTTTTTAGTTATCCCCACCTCCCCAGTTCCCTTATTAGGCCGAGACACTTTAACTAAATTATCTGCTTCCCTGACTATTCCTGGACTACAGCCACATCTCATTGCCACCCTTCTTCCCAATCCAAAGCCTCCTTTGCGTCCTCCTCTTGTATCCCCCCACCTTAACCCACAAGTATGGGATACCTCTACTCCCTCCTTGGCGACCGATCATGCACCCCTTACCATCTCATGTACCTAATCACCCTTATCCCGCTCAATGCCAATATCCCATCCCACAACATGCTTTAAAAGGATTAAAGCCTGTTATCACTCGCCTGTTACAGCATGGCCTTTTAAAGCCTATAAACTCTCCTTACAATTCCCCCATTTTACCTGTCCTAGAACCAGACAAGCCTTACAGGTTAGTTCAGGATCTGCACCTTATCAACCAAATTGTTTTGCCTATCCACCCCGTGGTGCCAAACCCATATACTCTCCTATCCTCAATACCTCCCTCAACAACCCACTATTCTGTTCTGGATCTCAAACATGCTTTCTTTACTATTCCTTTGCACCCTTCATCCCAGCCTCTCTTCACTTTCACTTGGACTGACCCTGACACCCATCAGGCTCAGCAATTTACCTGGGCTGTACTACCACAAGCCTTCACTGACAGCCCCCATTACTTCAGTCAAGCCCAAATTTCTTCCTCATCTGTTACCTGTCTCGGTGTAATTCTCATAAAAACACATGTGCACTCCCTGCTGATCGTGTCTGACTGATCTCTCAAACCCCAACACCTTCTACATCCTAGGCATGGTTGGATACTTTCGACTTTAGATACCTGGTTTTGCCATCCTAACAAAACCATTATATAAACTCACAAAAAGAAACCTAGCTGACCCCATAGTTCCTAAATCCTTTCCCCACTCCTTTTTCCGTTCCTTGAAGACAGCTTTAGAGACTGCCATCACCCTAGCCCTCCCTGACTCATCCCAACCCTTTTCATTACCCACAGCCAAAGTGCAGGGCTGTGCAGTTGGAATTCTTACACAAGAACCGGGACCGTGCCCTGTAGCCTTTTTATCCAAACAATTTGACCTTACTGTTTTGGCTAGCCCTCAAGTCTGCGTGCGGCGGCCGATGCCACCCTAATACTTTTAGAGGCCCTCAAAATCACAAACTATGCTCAACTCACTCTCTACAGTTCTCATAACATACAAAATCTATTTTCTTCCTCACACCTGACACATATACTTTCTGCTCCCTGGCTCCTTCAGCTGTACTCACTCTTTGTTGAGTCCCACAATTACCACTGTTCCTGGCCCAGACTTCAATCTGGTCTCCCACATTATTCCTGATACCACACCTGACCCCCATGACTGTCTCTCTCTGATCCACCTGACATTCACCCCATTTCCCCATATTTCCTTCTTTCCTGTTCCTCACCCGGATCACACTTGGTTTATTGATGGCAGTTCCACCAGGCCTAATCGCCACACACCAGCAAAGGCAGGCTATGCTATAGTACAAGCCACTAGCCCGCCTCTTAGAACCGCTCATTTCCTTTCCATCGTAGAAATCTATCCTCAAGGAAATAACTTCTCAGTGTTCCATCTGCTATTCTATGACTCCTCAGGGATTATTCAGGCCCCCTCCCTTCCCTACACGTCAAGCTCGGGGATTTGCCCCTGCCCAGCACTGGCAAATTGGCTTTACTCAACATGCCCCAAGTCAGAAAACTAAAATACCTCTTAGTCTGGGTAGACACTTTCACTGGATGGGTAGAGGCCTTTCCCACAGGGTCTGAGAAGGTCACCGCGGTCATTTCTTCCCTTCTGTCAGACATAATTCCTCGGTTTGGCCTTCCCACCTCTATACAGTCCAATAGCAGACCGGCCTTTATTAGTCAAATCAGCCAAGCAGTTTTTCAGACTCTTAGTATCCAGTGAAACCTTTATATCCCTTACGGTCCTCAGTCTTCAGGAAAAGTCGAACGGACTAAAGGTCTTTTAAAAACACACCTCACCAAGCTCAGCCACCAACTTAAAAAGGACTGGACAATACTTTTACCACTTTCCCCTCTCAGAATTCAGGCCTGTCCTCGGAATGCTACAGGGTACAGCCCATTTAAGCTCCTGTTTAGACGCTCCTTTTTATTAGGCCCCAGTCTCATTCCAGACACCAGACCAACTTAGACTGTGCCCCAAAAAACTTGTCATCCCTACTATCTTCTCTCTAGTCATACTCCTATTCACCATTCTCAACTACTCATACATGCCCTGCTCTTGATTACACTGCCGGTTTACACTGTTTCTCCAAGCCATCACAGCTGATATCTCCTGGTGCTATCCCCAAACCGCCACTCTTAACTCTTAAAGTAAATAAATAATCTTTGCTGGCAAGGCTATGCTGAACCTCCTTAGGCACTCTCTAATTAGATGTCCTAGGTCCTCCCAATTCTTAGACCTTTTATACCTGTTTTTCTCCTTCTTTTATTCCCTTTAGTTTTTCAATTCATACAAAACCATATCCAGGCCATCACCAATAATTCTACATGACAAATGTTTCTTCTAACAACCCCATAATATCACCCCTTACCACAAAATCTTCCTTCAGCTTAATCTTTCCCACTCTAGGTTCCCATGCTCCCCCTAATCCCGCTTGAAGCAGCCCTGAGAAACATAACCCATTATCTCTCCATACCATCCCCCAAAATTTTCACGGTCCCAACACTTTACCACTATTTCATTTTATTTTTCTTATTAACATAAGAAGACAGGAATGTCAGGCCTCTGAGCCCAAGCTAAGCTGTCATATCCCCTGTGACCTGCACGTACACATCCAGATGGCCGGTTCCTGCCTTAACTGATGACATTCCACCACAAAAGAAATGAAAATGGCCTGTTCCTGCCTTAACTGATGACATTATCTTGTGAAATTCCTTCTCCTGGCTCATCCTGGCTCAAAAGCTCCCCTACTGAGCACCTTGTGACCCCCACTCCTGCCCGCCAGAGAACCCCACTTTGACTGTAATTTTACTTTACCTATGCAAATCTTATAAAACGGCCCCACCCGTATCTCCCTTCACCAACTCTCTTTTCAGACTCAGCCCGCCTGCACCCAGGTGATTAAAAGCTTTATTGCTCACACAAAGCCTGTTTGGTGGTCTCTTCACACAGACTCACATGAAAATTATACTTAGCACTATCTGACTTATTCTATTTATTGATGTGCTTATTATCTGTCTTCCCCCCTACCCCCCCCCCAACCCTGCTCCTCTGACTCATAAATTCTGGTAAGGCAGGCTCACTCTGTCTTATTCACTGCCGTATCCTCAGCACCCAGAGAAGTGCCTGGCACACAGAGGTTCTCAAACATATGGTGAATGATGAATGACAGCTATGAGGACACTAGGCTGCACTGGGTATGGTATATACTGTTTCTCACTGATTGAGCCCAGATTCAGCCTAGGAAGCCTTTTCAACACAGCGACCAGCGTCACTGGATGGGTAATGGTGCACAACTGAAACCTATTCCATATCCCCGAATTGCATGCCCTCAAAGGTCTCTAATGCTAATATTCTTTGATTCTACGTATCAGAAGTTAAAATAGCCAAAGCATTTAAAAGAGACAGGAGAGAATATTAAACTCCTTATTAGGAATTTAAAAAGTACCTACTTTGTAGCAACCAAACTTTCCTTTAAAATGCCATAAAGTCAGTTGTTACAAAGAAAACCATTTTCCCATTCAAATATTATAATTAGGGAGATAATATCACTGATCAAAGGTTTAGTCGCATAAAAACTGCTGGAAAGAACTATGTATTGGGCTGGACCAGGTGGCTCATGCCTATAATCCCAGCACTTCGGGAGGCCAAAGCAGGCAGATCACTTGAGCCCAGGGGTACAAGACCAGCTTGGGCCACATGGCAAAACCCTATCTCTACTAAAAATACAAAAAATTAGCTTGGCATGGTGGCGCTTCTAATCCCAGCCACCTGGGAGGCTGAGGTGGGAGGTGCACCCAAGTCCAGGAGTTTGAGGCTGCAGTAAGCCGTGATCATGACACTGCACTCCAGCCCGGGTGATGGAGTGAGACACTGTCTCAAAAAATAAAGTAATTACATATTAATTCAACATTTAATTAATAAAGTTTATACAGGCTCTTGGGTGGTGTTATGCTCTGAACTGTGTCCCACCAAAATTCATGTGCTGAAGCCCTAACCCTCAGTACTTCAGAATGTGACTGTATTTGGAGATAGGGCCTTTAAAGAGGCAGTTTAAGTTAAAATGAGGTAATTAGGGTGGGCCTTCATCCATTCTGACTGGTGTCTTTATAAGAAGAGAAAATCTGGACACACATGTGACACTAGGGATGCATGAACAGAGAAAAGGCCACAGGAAGATTCAGCGAGCAGGTGGCCATAGGCAAGCCAAAATCACTGCATCTTGTTATGGCAGCCCTAGCAAACTAATCCAGATGGCCTAAATCTCACAGCTGTGTTCAAAGTACTGTGATAGAGTCAATAAATACTCACTACAGTGGGTCCCACACACTCCTTCCACATCTATCATCCTTGAATTGGAATTCTGGCAACATCAAGGACATCTTTAGAGAGTGCCCAAACTTTTCCACTCCCTGGCATTTTAAAACAGGGTATTGGGGAAATACTTTTGATGTGGAGAACAAAGGAATTTTTTTTACATGAAAAATTTAAAACATACCAGAAATAGAAAATAGGGCAATGAACTCCCACACACCTATCACCATTCAACGAGTACCACAATTTCACCTTATTTGCTTCCTTGTCTCCATGCCCCCTATTTTCCTTAGATGTAGTATGTTTTTTTATTCATCACCATTTTATTTATTTATTTTTAGACAGAGTCTCGCTCTGTTGCCAGGCTGGAGTGCAGTGGAGCAGTCTCGGCTCACTGCAACCTCCAACTCCTGGGTTCAAGCAATTCTCCTGCCTCAGCCTCCCAAGTAGCTGGGACTACAGGCGCACACCACCACACCCAGCTAATTTTTGTATTTCTAGTAGAGACGGGTTTTCACTATGTTGGCCAGGCTGGTCTCGAACTCCTGACTTCAGGTGATCCACCCGCCTCAGCCACCCAAAGTGCTGGGATTATAAGCATGAGCCACCATGCTTGGCCCATCAACATTTTATTTTCTTCAATGCACTATGGGATGACTTAATTTATGTATATTGGTATACACACAAAGGTAAAGAAACTGAACTAAACTGAGATAAAATATTTACACTGTCAGAATTCCAAACTATAATATTGACTCTATGCCCTATAATATTTCAAGTTACCAATCTAAAAAACAATTTTGTCCCTGGGAAATTGCAGAAGTTGAAACACAAATTTTTTAAGTTGTTTCCCTACATTGACATATTTCAAATTCATATTATACTTTTTCATTGAGATATAATTCACACACCATAAAATTTACCCTTTTAAAGTGTGCAATTCAGTGGTTTTTAGTACATTCATAGTTATTCAAGAACCACCATCTAATTTCAGAACATTTTCACTGCATTGAAAAGAAACCCAGCGCCTATTAGTTGCTCCCCATTGCTCCCTCCCCCATCCCTTTGGAAACCACTCATCTACTTTCTGTCTCTGAAGATTTGTCTATTCTGGACATTTCATATACGTGGAATCACACCATATGGGGCTTTGTGTCTGGCTTCTTTCACTTAGTAACTATTTTCTTCAAGGTTCATTCAGGTTGTAACACATATCAGTACTTTTTCCTTTTTATAGCCGAAGCATATTCCATTATATGGACTTAACACATTTTATTAACCCACTCATTAGTTGGACAGTTTGGTTGTTTCTGCTATTGACTATTATGAATAATGCTTCTAAAAATACTTGTGTACAAGTTTTTGCACAGATGTGTTTTCAAGTTTCTTGGGTATATAACTAAGAAGTGGAATTGCTGGGTCATAAAGTTTAACTGTTTTTAGCTTTTTTACATATACATTTTTGAGACAGAGTCTTGCTCTGTTGCCCAGGCTGGAGTGCAGTAGCATGATCTTGGCTCACTGCAACCTCCACCTCCTGAGATGAAGCAATTCTCGTGCCTCAGCTACCTGAGTAGCTGGGATTACAGACGTGCATCACCACATCCGGCTAATTTTATTTCTGTATTTTTCTTAGAGACAAGGTTTTGCCCTGTTGGCCAGGCTGGTCTCGAACTCCTGGCCTCAAGTGGTCCACCTGTGTTGGCTTCTTAAAGTGCTGGGATTACAGGCATGAGCTACCACACCCACCCTTGTGTTTAGCTTTTGAGGGATTGTTAAAAGGTTTATCAAAGTGGTTGTCACATTTTATACCAGCAATATATGAGAGTTCCAATTTCTCCATCTCCCTTCCCCACTACCGCTGGCAAAAACCGTTCTACTTTCTGTCACTATGAGTTTGGCTACTCTAGGTACATCATGTAAGTGGAATCATATAGTATTTGTCCCTTTGTGACTGGCTTATTTCACTTAGCATCATGTCCTCAAAGTTCATCTGTATCATAACAAGTGTCAGAATTTCCTACCATTTTAAGGTGGAATGATATTCCATTGTATGTATATACCACATTTTTAAAATTGATTCATCTGTCAATGGACATGGGTTGCTTCTACTTTTTGGCTATTATAAATGATGCTGTTATGAGCATGAGTGTACAGATATCTGTTCAAGTCCTTGCCTTCAATTCTTTTGGGTATATCAATGATATTTTAGAGTTTATAATGTAAGTCTTACAATTCTTTTGTTCAATGTATTCCTTAGTGTGTTGCTCTTTTTTATGCTATGGTAAATTGAGTTATTTTATTAATTTTATTTTCAGATTATTCATTGCTACTGTATAGAAATGCAGTGTTGCATGTTGATCTTGTATTCTGCAACCTCACTGATTTTACTTACTGATTCTAATAGCTTTTTAGTAGATTTCTTATGGTTTTCTATATGCAAGATCATGTCATCTGTAATATATTGTGTATGATCCTTGAAGTTTTACTGTTAGTTTAGTGGTTAGCTTATGATTAGACAGAGGTTTCCATAATTACCTCAAACAAGTAAGTCTCCCTGCCTTTGCCAAGTGAGCTCTACGTGCATGTTGGAGCACACTTTCAATGCTTTTGCAGGCAGTTTACAACTCTACCGTGCCTTCACTCCCTGCTTGCCGGAAGCCTCAAGGTCAGACAGAGGTGACAGATTAGGGCCATCTTAGGTATTACCTGGGCATACACACAACACTGAGCATGCATGTCACCTTCTAGATTTCCAGGAATATGTCAGAGCTTTTCAAAGCCCAATGTGGATATCTTATTTTCCAAACTTTCCCTTCTACGTTTTAAGTCAGCTGTTTATTTGCTTCAGTTGTTACTGCAGCCTCAGGCAGCTGTGATACTAAACTCTTGTCACTGATTGTTTTTGACAAATGCATCCAGAGAAAAGACTGTTCACAATGAGAGAGCGCTCAGTCAGGTCAAATAAAGACAAACCTTATTGAGACAGCCAAATGCCTAGGCAGATAAAAAGGGGTCCCCAGAGAATCTCCAACCTGCCCCACAAGTGTTTACATCAGATACTTTTGCACAGAGGGAACCTGCCCAGGGCTTGTCTGGGCATGCCCATAACTGACTGGAGCCTGATATGCACATGGGGGGAAGTGGGTGGAGCCAGAGGGAATTCACCCCTTATGCAAGGGAGGAGCCTGCCCTCTTCAGCTTGTGTGGTGACCTGGGAATCAATCTGTGAGGTGGGGGGGGGCCTGTTAGCAGGACTACATTTTGCTTTGCTGAGTTTTATTCTTTTTTTCCCTTTCACCCAATAAAATCCTGCTCTACTCACCCTTCAATGTGTCCACGTGCCTAAATTTTCCTGATCGTGTGACAAGATTCTGGTTTTAGCTGAACTAAGGAGCAAAATTCTGCTACATTTTGGCACCCAGATGTAGGACTTGAGGAAGTGTAAGATGCAAACCAAAAACTTTTTTCCTTTTGCTTCTAAGCCTTTTTGTCCTCGAACTTCTGAAGGTAGAGAAAACTATGCCTCCCTCCCCTCCCAACCACTGTTGCTCCCAGGGGTTGGGAATGTCAGTCTTTTCCTTCTTTTTCTGGATAGACAGGCAAACTGGCAGCTCCCCTGCTCCCCTCTTAAGTTTCTCTCCCTGTTGGAAGAACCCATTTGCATTTAAGAGTAAGAGGTTCTTCCTCCAGGTGTCTTTCCAACCCTGCACTTTAAACTTTTTCCTTTTCTCTACCCTGTCAGCAGTTAACTTTTAAGTAAGAGTTTTTTTTTTTTCTTTTTAGAAGACATTTTACTAGGCCAGAAATGATAAGGATCATTATTTATATTCTCTGTAAAGTTTTAACTATGAAAAAGGATCTGTAAGGTTTGTCTTAAGCTGTAGCCAATCTGGTGTGCTTTGCATGACTTTCTGTATAGTCAGCAGCAAACTTCGCTGCAGGCCTCCATCTTGTTTTACATCCTTGACAGCATGACCTGTAACCACGTGGCAATGTTTTGTTTAGCCCATTTTACAATGGCAGCTGGGTTCAATCCTGGCTTAGGGAATGTATCCTTTCTGGTCTGATGTCTGTGCAACCTTTGCTATTTGTTGATTCTCTTCCCCTCATGAACCACTTTGGATTTTCCTTTCTCTGAGCCTCTAGTAAAGTTTGAAAGCAAATAATATGGCCGCTTGGTATGTCTAAAGTCAGATAACGAGGGATTTAAAAGGATTTTAGTAAAGAGCACTCAGGTTAATTAAAAGTGGATATCTAAGTTATCAGTATATTTAAAAGGCCTTTATGTTTTTCTTTTCTTGGATCTTGTTTTGCTGGAAAAAGGGTTTTTTCTCAGTCGACCGAATTATTTTTCTTCATTTTGCCTTGTCACTCTCAATGCATGCATGACAAGCCCCAAGGTAACTCCTGGGGCCATGGGACTACTTGGGAAAAACAGAGAAGGCACCACTGACTCCATTTTGGGAAGAAACTTGTTTTCCTCATGGAACCCCAGGAATTAAAAGTGGTTGGATCCCTCTCAAAATCTGTTTTTGCCCAACCTATGCCTGTTTATTAGGCCTTAGAAGCTGCATGTTTTTCTAGCCCTGTCTCTTAAAGGGCTCCACCTGGAGGCCAATAATCCAATTAGGAGATTGGCAAATGAAAAATCTTAGGGCTGCTAAAAATCCTTCTGCCTGTCTGTGTAGTTACATATGTTGTGTGTATGTGACATCTATAAAAAAGAGCTCTAATTTACTTAAAGAAGGATAAGCACTTGAATCAAATATTTTGTAAAAGGGAGGATAAAAGGTGTGGTACCTTTCAGTTTACATGACTTTAATCTTTGAGAAATAAAAACAGTCTTAAAGATTATTGGTAAAATGCAGATGTGATCAAAATGTAAATAGGTGGACTAAATTATGCAGGTCAGATACTAAGTTTGCTAAATATTTTAAGGTAATAAACTGCTTTTTTGGTCTTTGAGAACTGTTTGACTTGCCTGTTTCACAATTGGTAAGCCCTGGGGACATACGGAATTAACCACAACCTTAATTATGCTGGAAGGAGTCAAAACTTGGCTGCACCTAGCACGTAATTAAAACAACTTACCAGGTTTTACATTAAAGTTACAAATTGCTAGGAGTTACCATTATAACATGTAATTGAAACTACTGGAAATAGATTTACATGAGAGGTGTGTAAGAACAGTAAAGTAAGTCTTTAGAAAAAGATTATAAGAAGGTGTGGAAATGTAAATTCTTGCCTAAGTTAAAGGATTGCCTTGAATTAGATAAGCTAAAAGTTCAAACAAGTTGTGGAAGGACTGTAAAAATTAATCTTGCAAAAGAAATTCCATGTGGGAACATATTGACTAAATTCACAAAGGTATTATATGGTTTTTCTATAAATTGAGCATTGAAATAAAAGCACAACAAAGTCCTCTTAAGACACTAATCTCTTTAGCAAAATTTGTAAAGGGTTATAAAAAGTTTTTGCTTTTTCAAAATTTCTGAGTCATCATTTTGGCAAAATAAATAACTTACAGTAATCTGGAATTCTGTTTCATAACATCAAGTGTTTTAAACCTTAACGTATTTAACAGGCTCCCCAAAATAATCAAACTTCAGTTTCAAAATAGTCTTTCCTGATGCTTGGATTTTGGATGCTAAAAGGGCCCCTGGAGTATCCAAAAGAGAGGTAAACAGGATTATTTGACATGTTTAGGTACATGGGATTGTCAAAATGATATTCAATCTTTTTTAGGTTATATTTTAGTGAATAATACTAATATATGTTCCAAAATTACTTGGGATTTCTAAAATTCTAATGTCTGAAGTATATGCTATCAATCATAATTAAGGGGGTTATGTCTTTGTCAATTATGTTTCTAACTGTAACTACTCTGGACATTTTGTTATCATAGACAATTGTTGTCTTGTTTGGATCCTCTTCAAAAGATCGTTTATAATCAGCTGTGTATCTTTGACAGGTGCTCTCAAATACAGGTTTCTAATAACTTTGGAGATTGTGACACTGGGATAAAGGAAAAATGTACAGGAGTCATGAAGAGCTGAAATGTTCATGAATATCAAGCAAAACAAGAGTTAACTGAATGGAGTGAACTAGTAGAAAACTAAAGTAATCTTTTTGACTTTTGCTTGGAATATTGCTGATCCTCGTTTTTTTTTTTTGTTTGTTTTTCAGAGTCAAGGAAACTTATTTTGAGCTATTTACAGCCTTTAATAATTGAGTAAGGTATACTCCTGTGAACAAAATTTGGAGCATATTTGTCTCTCTCTCTCTGCCTGGCTTCTCCAGAATTTGGGAACTACTTGTGAGTATTCTTAACTTATGGCAATATAGTTGTTTGCACTGGTGCAAGAAAAATCCATTTTCTTTTGCAACAGGATGCAACTGGAGAAACTGGTTGTTTTACCAAGGCTTTGACTGGAAGGGTATGCTTTCCTTTAAGGAGTCAAGCTCGACTTGCAGAGCCAATAAAAGCCCCTCAGGAAAACTGGCTTCATGCCCTTGTCTACACAGTCCCTGTAGACTACAGCTTCCTGACCTGTAGTCAGTAAAGAATGTCACTTTCTAACAGGCCCAGGAGCTCCAAGTTTATCTTGGGACCTTAAGAGGAGAGGATCACCCAACTCACAGGTATCTGAGGATACAAACCTATGACTGGGCTCAGCTTTAAAAGATCTTATCTGAGATTTCTTGTGGAACAGAGTTCCACCAAAGCCAATCTAAAAGGCCTATGTAGATATAGTTATTCTTACTGCACTTTATGCAATAATCAGGCTAAGTACAAGACTAAAGTCTATTTTGCAAACAACTCAGTCCTATCATGATTTTTTTTTAACAAAAATGAGGACTGGAGAGAGAGAAATTATGTTTCAAAACTTATACATTTGTCATTAAATTATAAACTCATTAGTTGTTTTTAAGTTTTTGCCTACATTTTAGACTAACCATGCTTGTTCCTGTGAACTAACCAGAAATCTCTGGCTGCAGCTCAGAAGGAACAAAAGAGAATGGGTGATATAAAAATCTGGATCAATAATCTAGTTTTGAGCAATTATCCTGCGAATCCTGCCAGGTGATGGGAATAAATAGGGTGCTCATAACATGGGGGTTTCCTTTTTGGGAAAGTAAGACCAAGGGAGCTAACCAAAGCCAAGCCCCATGCACCCAAATCTTAGCAAGCATAACTATAGCCACCAGTTATCTGGGTGTGTAACAGGACATTCTTTTCTCTTCCTTATTGGAGGAGGACTCAATCCCACAGCTTCACCTTAGCATTTGGCTTATGATGAGGAGTCAATGCAACCCCTCAAGACACAATTTTGTCCCAAACTCAATTCTAAGCTTCGAGTTGAAGCCCTTGGAAAGAAAACTGGGTCTGAGGGATCCAGAGGCAGATATGGAGGTTAAAAGGCACAGCATAGGTGAGCATGACTAATTCCTGGCAATAAAGCCAAGCTTCCCATTTCATGGATAAAGGTCATGCTAGTATCCATAGCATACACAAGGTCTAGGGAATTCAAAGACTACTGATAGCAGGGGAGGTACAGTGTACATGGGTAAGAGTGGATACTCCCACCCCCTAGGCCCCCGTTAACATGGGTGAAAGCCGCTTTGACACCCATGGGTGGCACCATGTCACGGGTGCTGGGAAATGGGGATATAAGGACAGAAGACAGAAAGAGTGACACCTTGCTTTCCCCCCCTCACATACCCCGGGTATTTGCTAGGAAGGGAAGGGAACCTGGAATGCCTCATTCCCCTCGTTCTAAATGAGTAGCCATTCATCTTCAGTCTGTACTCCTTTCTTTTTTTTAAGACGGAGTCTTGCTCTGTCGCCTAGGCTGGAGTGCAGTGGCACTATCTCAGATCACTGCAACCTCCACCTCTGAGGTTCAAGAGATTCTCATGCCTCAGCCTCCTGAGTAGCTGGGATGACAGGTGTGTATCACACCTGGCTAATTTTTGTATTTTTAGTAGAGATGGGGTTTCACCATGTTGTTCAGGCTGGTCTCAAACTCCTAACCTCAGATGATCCACCTGCCTCAGCCTCCCAAACAGCTGGGATTACAGGCATGAGCCACTGCACCCGGCCAGTCTGTACCACTTTCAAATGCATCCTGAACATCTGGGACTCCTCTGGAAAAAACACCTTTTTTCCTTTTTCCTCCTGTCCACTCTTCACTAATAGGCAATTATGTCTCCATACTATGGGACACTCCCCTGAGATGCATCCTCCAAACTGGGAAGAATTAATTTCCCAAACCTTAGATTGTTTGGCTTAGGATTGGGCTTAGGGGAAGGCAACCCAGAAGCCTGACATGCTGGCAAAAGGGTAAAAGGTCTTTTACCAGTGGGGCTTTTGGCCTCTTTCTCCCTGTGCAAACTGGTAAAAGGCCTCGGGATTTCTGAGCTGTCCTTACCCCCGCCCTGCTTTGTTTTGATATGTTTTCCAATAACCCAGTTTGTCTCTTCTAGCCTTTGGGCCATCAAATTCCAAATGGTCATGCAAAGCAGCCTCGGAGGATGGTCCCTTTTGCCAGGGACCCTTAGGTAGGCCTCTGAGGGAAATCTGACTGCCATTTTCCCAAAATAGCACTGCTTGTTAGCAGGAAGCAGTTAAGCTCGATCTTCATCCTTATCCTTATCCTTATTCTAAAAGCAGTTAGATGTACTTCTTTAGAGGAGGGAATAAGACAGCCAGATGCCTAGGCAGATAAAAAAAGGGTCCCTTGAGAATGTTCGCCTCGCCCCATAAGTGTTTATATCATATGCTTTTTTGCACATGAGGGAACCTGTCCAGGGCTTGTCTGGGCATGCCCACAAAGGACTGGAGCCCAACATACGCACTGGGGGAAGTGGATGGAGCCCCAGGGAATTTGTGTCTTACAGGGGAGGAGCCTGCTCTCTTCAGCTTGTGTGGTGACTGATCTAAGAATCAATCTGTGGGGTGGGGGGCCTATTAACAGCACTCCATCTTGTTTTGCTGAGGTTTCTTTTTTCCAATAAAATCCTGCTCTACTCACCCTTCAATGTGTCTGCATGCCCAAATTTTCCTGGTTGTGTGACAAGATCCCAATTTTAGCTGAAGGGGCAAAATTCTGCAACATTGTGAAGGGGGGTTTCCAGAAAAATGCCACACAGAACTGTCAGGTCAAATAACAATTCTCAGCAGATGGTGTTTTGAGGGAGCTTCAGAGCCCCTTCTATACCCTCCAGTGGCTGCTGGTTTTCCCTGGGATTGTGGCACTGTTGGTTGTCAAGGCTAACACAAAGTTTGGGAGATGGAGATGAAATGAGGGTTAGTGGAAATGCTACAAAGCAGGCTGTTCTTGCTGAGATTCAGGTGGTTTTCTTGAGTAAAACTTCCCACATTGCCTTTGGTTAATTTCCTGAATTCTGGAGTTCATTTTGACATATTTGTTATTCTCATTGTTCTTAAAGAGTGGCTTTTCATAGGTTCTTTCTCTACCATTCCCATTGGTATCTTAAAGACAATCCTTGGCGTCACCCCATTTCACTCTTACGGTTCAGCTCAATATGCAGACATAGCTCTACAGAACCACACTGCCATTGTTTAACTGCTCACAAAATTTCGTTATCATCTAATACTCAGTTTATAATTAAATAACATCTATTACCTCAGAAATGCCTCTTTATACGATATAATTTGTTATTTTATCTTCTTTCAGTGAGCTATGGGAGGTTAATTCTTTGTATTGGCTATATAATTAGGGGAGATGCAGGTAGGGCACCCCGCAAGGGTCTAGCGTTAAGTGGATTCTGGCTTTAAACAAGAGGTGTAAAGGGGGCCCTTAGAGTTTTCTTTAACATCTTCAAGCCAGTCCTCCAGGGACATAAATTGAAATTTATTCTTTTTTTGAGAGAGGGTCTTGTTCTGTCACCCACGCTAGAATGCAGTGGCACGATCACAGTTCCCACACTCAAGTGATCCTCCTACCTCAGTCACCCCTAGTAGCTGGCACTATAGGCATGTGCCACCATGTCTGGCTAATATTTGCATTTCTTGTAGAGATGGGATTTCACCATGTTGCCCAGGCTGGACCCAAACACCTGGACTCAAGCAATCTGCCCACCTTGGCATCCCAAAGTGCTGGGATTATAGGTGTGAGCCACTGCACCGAGCTGAGATTCATTCTTGCAATAATTATTTACTGGGGGCCTACAAAGTGCCAAGCACTATGCTGAGAAGGCAGAAACCTACTCAGAACACCCATGCATTTCACATGTCACAAGTATGGCAGAAGTTTAGGAGGATAAGATTAGTGGAAGAGAGACCCTTAAACAGTTACAAGTCTTTCTAGCACCAAGATCATTTCAAAAAAGCTGACTGACATCCCCAGAGTTAAAAGTTATACTTATCAGTAGGAAAGAATAAACAGCCTACAGATTTCCTTAAAGGGGACATTGGAGAAACAAATACAAGATAGTAACTTCCTATGAACAAATTTAGAAATCTGCCTACAGAAGTGTGGCTTTGCAAATGTTTTTCTTCCTCTACCCTTTGTTTTTAGCCCCAAGGTGTTTCCCTTTACCACTTAAAAATAACTGCTGATGCAGCTGAGGGATGGATTTGTCCACTCACAACCTCAGAATACATAATTCTTAGGCAGATCTCACTCTAGCTTCCCAAAGCGACAACTGCACAAAGTTATACCAAGATCAAAAACTGGTACTTCTGAGCCCAGCATGGTGGCCTGTAATCCCAGAACTCTGAGAGGCTAAGGCAAGAGGATTGCCTGAGGCCATGAGTTCATGAACAGCCTGAGCAACAAAGTAAGACCTCATCTCTGGAAAAACAAAGAAACAAACAAACAAAACAGGCACTTTTGGGCTAGATTTGTCCCACAGTTTACATAATCTAATTTTAAAAGCCTGGGCATACACTCTAGTTTTGGCCAAAATTTCTACCACTCCCTGTTAAGTAATATCTAGCCAACTCCTTACATTTGTGTGAGTGGCCTCGTCTCTGCAGATAAATTTGAGTTTATGACCTTTTATAGACATCATTTCCAGAGGCAGTTATTTTAAGGGCATCTACTGGGACACACACAAAAACCTTTAAAAAAATTTTTCAGGCCGGGCGCGGTGGCTCACACCTGTAATCCCAACACTTTGGGAGGCTGAGGAGGGTGGATCACAAGGTCAGGAGATCAAGACCATCCTGGCTAACATGGTGAAACCCCGTCTCTACTAAAAATACAAAAAAATTAGCCAGGCGTGGTGGTGGGCACCTGTAGTCCCAGCTACTCAGGTGGCTAAGGCAGGAGAATGGCATGAACCCAGGAGGTGGAGCTTGCAGTGAGCCGAGATAGAGCCACTGCACTCCAGGCTGGGTGACAGAGCGAGACTCCATCTCCAAAAAAAAAAATTCAGAAATATATAGACTTATGATATTGACTTAGTACTTTATATAAAGTCTCATTCTGTAAAACTGATAGAATGTATATTTGTGTAATTTTCAGGGGAAAAGTTTGGATTATTTCTGATAGGCTGGATAATGACCCCCTTTCCCCAAAGATGTCTAAATCCCAATCTACAGAACCTATGAATGTTGTTTTGTTACATGGCAAGGAAGAATTAAGGTTGCAAACAGAATAAAGGTTGCTAATCATCTCACTTTAAATAAGAAGATTATTCTGGGTTATCCAGTGGGCTCAGAATGATCACAAGATCCTTTAAATATGGGACAGGTAGGCAGAAGAGCATCACAGTAATGCAGAATGAGAAACACTCACCAACCAGAGGCCTGGAGCAGGACCAAGGGCGGCCTCTAAAACCTGGAAGACACAGGGGACAGATTCTCCCCTATGGCCTCCAGGAAGGAATGCAGCCCTGCTCACACCTTGATTTTAGGTGAGACCCACTTCACATTTGTGATGTACAAAACTAAGATAAATTTGTGTTGTTTTGAGCCAAGTTTGTGGTAATTTGTTACGGCAGCAACTGAAAACTAATACAGTATTAAAGAATTTGAAAAACACAATCCTTTTGAATCTATCCTAAAGATTTGGTGATAAAAACAGGCAGTTACATTATGGCACATACCACAATAAAATTTTAGCCATTAAAGTAAATCTTTCAAGAATGTATCCACATGGATCAATATTCCTAGTATACGGACAAGGCAAGGTTAAAATTACATATTGTGTTAGTCCATTCCTAAAAATAACCCTGGAGGGAAAGACATTCAAACATTGTATGTCCTTAATTCTAGATGGTGAAAATATAAGATTAATCTCCTATTTTCCAATTTTTCTAGAGATCAAAAATAATCAAAAGGAAAAAATGATGGAAAAATGGAATTCTCAGTTCATTTGAAGAATACAGATTAGCAATTAAAAAATACAGCAGTATCTCAGGAAATAAACATTATTCTCATTTTACAAAAAAGAGTGTATGTGAACTTTAAAAAAATCTACACTACAATATGAATTGATATTATCTCTGGGTAGAATGCTAACAATTTTATTTTCTCCTTTACTGTATTCACTAAATGTTTCACATTAAATGTTGTATTACCTTTGAAATCAGAAGATACATTGTCTAAAACTGATACATCAAGAAATAGTTGTATAAGCATATTACCTAAACACAGAGGTTACCAACAGAAATTAAAAGTGGTTAAAAATGACTCCTGGGGAACTGTACGAAGAGGAAGGTGAAGGGAAGAAATGGTTGCTTTCCATTCTAAATCTTTTCACACAATCTATTCTTAAAATCAGACAAGGCTGTGGTAAATTTTTTCAATTATTAAAAAAAATTATTTCTTCTAATAGGAATAGGCCTTTGAGAACCCTATTAATTGTAATAGGTTTCAATTCAGTTAGTCACTCAAGTATTATAAAATGCAACTGGATTTACAGAAATAATTTCCTACCTACACTGACAGTATATTTAAACTAAAAAAAAGCATACAATGTACAAACAAATTTATTTACAAAAATTACAATAATTACAAACTGTACAAATTGAGACAATTTCCCATGCCTCCAACAGAAGCCAAGAGCCTTTACTGTCAAATGGGAGTTTTTGTTACTTTTAAATGACACACAAAAAGAAATATGATGCCTATTCAGTCATCCACTGCCAGTTTAAAAATGCTTTTCTAAATAATTCCAAGAAGCCTATTAGTGATATGTATATGGATAATTTCCCTCAACTCTATTTCTAGAATGGCTATGTACAAATCCAGCAAAACTGGAAAAGAACAGGGTAAGAAAGCACATAGCAACTGCTTTTTCAACAGTAAATTTTGACTATTCCCCTAAATATCTCCCTAGTGGCTTAAAACTAAAACTATGGTCTTTGGCTTTAAAAAGAAAGTCAAAAAATTTTGACTTTTAATGACTGCACAATTCTACCAAAGCCAGTGTTTACCTGGGTATTTTTTGTCACCTGTAGTTTACATTTCCCTGCTACTGTTAAAGAAACAGAATTCTACAGTATTCAATTCTGTATATTGTCTTTTACGGTTTTTCAATCAGACTCACTACTACTGCTTGAGGAGTCCGTTGACATAATCTCTACATCATCTTCATTTTCTTTATTATGCCCAGGAGGTTCCAACAAAAAGTCACTACTATGATTTGGTGGTAACATATTCATCGACATGTCATTTGACTGCCATGGATACTGTGGAGCAAGGACATCTGGAGAAAAAAAGAAGCATAGATAAGAACAGCTCTATCTGTAATTAATCTAGTTCTTACTTTTCCCTTTATGCAACAATTTGAAGTATTTTTTTTAATTTTACTTTTTTCTCTTCTTTTTTTGACACAGGGTCTCATTCTGTCACCCAGGCTTGAGTGCAGTGGCACGAATACATCACTGAAGCCCTGACCTAGGCTCAAGCAATCCTCCTGCCTCAGCCTCCTGAGTAACTGGGTTACAGGTATGCGCCACCATGCTTGAGTACTTTTTAAAGTTTTTGTAGAGATGAGGTCTCACTATGTTAACCAGGCTGGTCTCCAACTCCTGGGCTCAAGCTATCCTGCTACCTCAGCCTCCCAAAGTGTTGGGATTACAGGCATAAGCTATTGTGCCAATTTTTTTAAGACTAGGAAAAAAATACACATTTAGCCAAATTAATAAAAATCAAATTTATCAAGGAAAAGTTGATATTTTAGCAACTGGGGACTTTTTTTAAAAAATCATACTACTCTGTAAGAAACTAGTCAGTTGACATAATTTTTCTTTTGTAAGACATTTGTAATTACAAATTTTTCCTATATCTATGTATCTATTATATGCATATGTAATACATACTTATGTATACTAGGTTATGTAGATTATTCTACATATTATAAACAAGTAATAGGTACTTTAGTATTATAATAGATTTGAATGATTTCTTGATAGAGGAACTGCTATTGTAAGTGACTCTCATCAAAGAGAGGTTGATTAGCAATGTATGCATATGAAATACCTTAAAAAAGGGCCCAAGTCACATTTAAAGTCTGTATTTCTGAAGCAAAGGGACAGAGCACATAAACAGGTATAGTTCAAGACTCAAATAAAGAAGGCAGATTTTTAAAGGGTCAAAAGAAAGAGTTATGGTATTAACTAGAAAGGTATGCCAGTTAGCTTCAAATCTACCCTTCTCTCTGGCCCCTGAAACCATTTCTCCTTTGCCAGCTGCCACAATTAAGTTTTGTCAGTAGAGGGCACAGGTGGGACTCCACTAGCAAACAAGTTTCACTTCCTGGATCAGGTGGTTTTGTCTCCTTTACTGCTGTGACGCCTGGTTGGTGTGCAGGACATTAAGTGGTGTTCACCACAGCAACTTTCAGTGGCGCCTCTAAAGGTGGTTTCCTAGCAGGTTTCACCAGAATCCCAAAGGGCAGCTTCCCAGCAAGTCTCCCTGGAACCCCAGTGGGTAATTTCCTGCTTGCCAGCTCTGGCCTCTGATGCCTCATCTAACTTCTCTGCCATGGAGTGGGCCACATTACACTGCACCCTCTCCAATGACAGCACCATGATATGAGAGTATCGGCCTTGGGATGGAGCTGGGGAAGACTGTTTTTAGGTCTGTCCCTTCCTTGGTCCAAAATGTGGCAGTGACTCCCCATATCTGTTTTTCCTGTACTTTTAAAACATGAGAAATATGAGGTGATATCCAAGGATATCACAGTTGAGTTCCCCGGTTGTACTTTAGGTAGCTAACAAAAATGATGCATACAAAGCATTATTAATGACACAGGGACAGCCTTATGATGTAACATTAAGCAAAAAATGTATAGGGGAAAAAAGGAAACAGGCTAAAATATTTAAAGTGACTGCCTCAGAAAGGGTATATTTTTTTCCTTTTTTAAATGCCTTTTTCTATTTCCCAAATGTTCTACCACATCAAAACAAAAGTCACCTACAAACTATAAAAGATGAGGAATAATATAAAACAAATATATATAAAAATAGCACAAACCTATGAAAAACTTGAGGAAAACTGAAGCTCAGAATGAACTGGGTCTCACAGAAATACTATTTTATAAAGTTATAAAAGTTTATAAAAAGCTATTGTTATTCATTTTGTTAACTTGGGGGTTGTTCAGGAGTGTGTTCACTTTATTCCGTAAACTATCTTACTCTATTTACATAGCATGTTTCACAATTATAAAAAAGCTATGTTTAGAGCAATAATTTAAAAAGAGAGGCCAAATGCCTGAGGAAGACAGTGTAATATTTACAAATAAGAGAAAGGCAGCTTGTTCTAATTTCATACCTCCCTCAAGGAGAATCTTTAGAGCAGAATAAACCGGCAAAGAATCTAGCTATTACAATGAACTGGGTCTGAGAGCCAGGCACACTGGCTCACACCTGTAATTCCAGTACTTTGGGAGGCTGAGGCAGGTGATTGCTTGGGGTCAGGAGTTCGAGACCAGCCTGGCCAACAGGGCGAAACCCCATATCCACTAAAAATACAAAAATTAGCCAGGCCTGGTGGCACACGCCTGTAATCCCAGCTACTCGGGAGGCTGAGGCACAAGAATCACTTGAACCTGGCAGCCGAGATTTCGCCAACACGCTCCAGCCTGGGTGACATAACAAGACTGTCTCAAATTTACAAAAAAAAAAAAATTGTGTCGGGAATCTCAAACTTGCTTTACCGCCAGATATTCCAACCTTGTCATCTCTGGAAAACCCTGATCTGTTTGAAAACACTCTTCGGCTTAACATTACCTGGCAATCTTCCTGCTGCAAGTGCATCTCCTGGTAAATGGCCATTCACGCCATTAGTGGAAGGATTGTTCATCTGACCCAGTAACCCACTTCTCATCTCTAAATCAGTTGGGTAGGGTCTCCGGGGGTCCCCTAAAACAATAAAGACTGCATTTAATTCAATCATATTTTAAAAAATAAGTGTTAATATGTTCTTTGACATACTCATTTTCCCTGGTTCATGCTGAAAAGTTCAGGCTACATTTTCAATTTTGAAATACAGAAGTCATCTGGCCAGGTGCGGTGGCTCACGCCTGTAATCCCAGCACTTTAGGAGGACGAGGTGGGTGGATCACCTGAAGTCAGAAGTTCAAGACCAGCCTGGCCAGCATGGTGAAACCCCGTCTCTACTAAAAATAAGAAAATTAGTCAGGCGTGGTGGCACGCACCTATAATCCTAGCTACTCGGGAGGCTGAGGCAGGAGAATCGCTTGAACCCGGGAGGCAGAGGTTGCAGTGAGCTGAGATCGCACCACTGCACTCCAGCCTGGGCCACAGAGCAAGACCCTGTCTCAAAAAAAAAAAAAAAAAAGAAAGAAAGAAATATAAAAGTCACCTTATAAATTGTTATTAATAGCATATTACTTTTTAAAATACACGCATTTTAATTTCTTTTCTGAATCTTCCCAAGAATACACTATTTTCTATACTTTAAAAAAAAAGAGATGTCATTTTTTTGTAGACATTCCAGATGACAACTTAAGAAAATTATAATAATCTCAATTATTCAAACTTAACTGTATTTTCTAGCAAGAAAATGACAATGATTATGCTGCAAGGGAGAAAAAATCATGACACTTATAAGACAGAAAGGACTGGAATGTTTAATAGAAGGACTGTCTCAATTTAAAATCTTTTTTTTTTTACATTTTTCATCTTTTTGTTTTACTTTTATTTTCCTCATGCCACCTTGTCTAAGATAAAACCTTTTTCTAACCAACCTCTTTGATCTTGTAATTCAGAAACTAATTCGTGTAAGTGGCAAAATAGCAGGAGCAGGTAATGTCCATCCCAAACATGAAAGCATACTAAATAGCAGTATGTGGTTGACAAAAACTTGACCAGATTTGGATTGACTTTTTGGGCACATCTCACCAACTGCAGATTACCCATCCCCAAAATTATAGTCACCCTTAGTGCTTTCAGCATGGTAACACAGCACCTTCAGAAGTTATTTTGAAGTGGAGATAACTACTAATATTTCCCCTTCCTCCAATAAGGCTGCTACCTTACGTCTCCTGTTTTATGTTTCATCCACTGTCAATATAGTTGCAGCTTGATCCTCTCTTTTGCTGTCTAATTATCCCAGCTCTTTCCAAGCCTGTATGTTCACTGTTGGGTGCACAGCGCTTTGTCTTTAGCATCTAAGAGAACTGGAATTGTCTTTCTCAGGCTGGAACCTTTGTGGAAATCCTAATGGCTCTAAAGAGTTTGCTTCTGGCCAGCCCTGATAAAATGGTATATAAATCCAAAGCTTTAGAAGCATCACATTATTATCTTGTACTTTAAAAAATTATCAATTTATTATTTCAAAAGACGAAAGAAACACAGTCCCTAGCAACAATGGCTTCATAGAAAACCAAATTTATAAAACCCATGGCCTATATCATTACTTATAAACCATTAAAGATGTGAAAATATGTGGCAGAGGTTTCTAAGGATAAATACATTTTAAATTAAATCTATGTCTGTATAAAGTCACCTAAGAATCTTCAAAACCACATATATCTAGTATAATAGACGAGTATGTTTACCTGGAACCCAGGTCAGTGGAGCACATACAGCATTACTTGCACTGATCCTATGTGCATACTTAATTATTTCTTCAGAGGAGATAGCACCTGAAAGAGTTTTAAGAGGACAGTATAACCTGTAGTCTAACAAACATACAAGTTTAGAAATGTATCTATCAGTTACACATCGTATTTAATTTTAAATTATCTGAAAATAAAATAATCTCAGTCACCTGCCTTCCTTAACAATACCTACATGTTTAGTATAAACTTAAATCTCCAAAAACAGGACACTAATCCAGAAAAATTAGCTGACATAAACAAATTTTGGAGATTAGCACCATAGCACTCAATAATCTCAATTATTAACTACCGTTAAATACCATTACTCTTCTGAAAGCAATAGTGAGCACAAATAAAATAGAGAAAACAGTGTTTCATTTCTCAAAGACATCCAAGCTATGAAATCAGAGCAGACAGTTCACACCACTCTGTTCGATCAATATGCCCTAAGGCTCTTAAGTAGACCTAAATAGAAAGATGTCTACAATGTATTCATTAGGTAAAAAAAAAACTAAACTGCTAAATAATATGTACGGTATGACCCGATTGTTCAAAATGTATGTACATATATGTATTTGTATTTTTATTACATACATACTCACAGATCTAGAAAAAAAAATCTAGGACATATACCAAACATTAATAGTTACCTCTGAGAAGTGAGAACCACACACTTCATTTTACAAACTTTAGATACTGTTTCAATGTAACAAAGTGTATGTGTGTACAATTTTTGAAGATTAAAAACAGAATCAAACAACGGTCTAGAAGTCAACAGCCAGCCTCAGCCATCTCTCCTAGAGATTTGTTTCTTGCTACAGCAGCCTAACCTAACTCTCAAAAGAAAATTAGCTATTTGGCTGGGCGCGGTGGCTCATGCCTGTAATCCCAGCACTTTGGGAGGCCGAGGTGGGCAGATCACGAGGTCAGGAGATCAAGACCGTCCTGGCTAACACAGTGAAACCCCGTCTCTACTAAAAATACAAAAAATTAGCCGGGTGTGGTGGCAGGCGCCTGTAGTCCCAGCTACTCGGGAGGCTGAGGCAGGAGAGTGGCGTGAACCCGGGAGGCGGAGCTTGCAGTGCGCCGAGATCGCGCCACTGCACTCCAGCCTGGGTGACAGAGCGAGACTCCGTCTCAAAAAAAAAAAAGGAATATTAGCTATTTAACAGAAGCCTTTGAAAAAGGGACAGCAAGGCAGGAAGGTATGTGGGCCTCTGCACCACCAAATGTGCTTATATGCCAAGGGTATAACTGGCTCTGACTTCATGTACGTCTGGCTCTGACTTCGTGATGTTTCAGTCCCAGCGCAGCTGCCCAATGGATGTCTTTTCACTCTCTCTGTCCTAGCCTTCAAGATTTGGTACAAATCCCACTTCTAACCCACACTTCTCTTTCCCTCTCCCACCAATTTTATAAACTCAGTTTTTACTGCACATTTGGGCACACAGCCATAAACTGCCTTGTATTAATTGCTTTTTATAATCTGAAAAAAGATGTGATACTTCTACCTCCCTCACAAAACCCAGCACAATGCTAGAACACAACACACTTTACAATAAAAATTTACTGAATCTTTTCAACAGCAACAAATGATTATCAGTAATATCCTCTTGTATTGGTTTCCTGAAACCAGAACCTTAACTTTTCAGGTCATTCAGTCTTCCCATGATACTAACCTTTTCTTGCTTTTTCTATTGACTTGAGTTTCTCCTTCGCTTGGTAAACAGCTGTTGCCTAATTTAAACAACATTAAAAAAATGTGGTTTATTCTTCAACTATATCAAACTTAGTTTTTGGCTTAATTCACAAGATCCTTTAGCCTACAAGAACAATCTTCGAAACTTGGAAATCCCAACAATTTATTTGTAATGTTCTGAAATACCACTTGACATTATTTATTTCAGTCATATTTAATGAAATAAATATTATACTTAGGAACTAGTCTCCCATTCACAAATTAGTTGTAGAAACAAAACATAAATTGGATTGTCTTTTTCTTCACGTCTTCTACCATAAACATGCAGAAGACACCCAGACTATGGACGACCCCAAAAGCATCCTATTCTTGCAAATAGTTCAAGAATAAAATACCCTTTTCTCCCCTAGTTTGGAAGATACAACCTTGAATTCATATTCTTATTCGTTTATATATCAGCTCAATGTTTAATGACTTTATCACAAAAACACTCTCTCCAAGCCCCCAGGTACACTAAAGGACAAAATGAAGTTAACCTAGTATATGCATATCTTCGACTATGACACAGTGGTTAAGAGTATGGAGTCAGGCCAGGCACAATGGCTCACACCTGTAATCCCAGCATTTTGGGAGGCCGAGGCAGGCAGTTCATTTGAGATCAGGAGTCTGAGACCAGCCTGACCAACATGGTAAAAACCCATCTCTACTAAAAATACAAAAAATTTATATGGGCATGGTGACACACGCCTATCTCAGCTACTTGGGAGGCTGAGGCAGGAGAATCGCTTGAACCCAGGAGGCAGAGGTTGCAGTGAGCCAAGACTGTGCCACCGCACTCTGGCCTGGGCAATAGAGCAAGAGCAAGACTCTGTCTCAAAAAAAAAAAAAAAAAAAAATATGGAGTCAGAGAGATCAAGGTTTAAATTCAATCTACTTTTTAGCCTCCATGGGCAAGTTAGTTATTAAAGTATTGGTTTCTTCCTCTAAATGACGACACTGACTTGATATAAACTGTTATGAAGATGGAAGTAATGCATATAAAATGCAAGGCACAGGGCCTGGTGCCTAAGTGCTCAATCAATGTTAGTTACTACTATTTAAGTCATGAAATTCAGTTTTATGGTCCTGTGTTCACTGTCTTTAATTATTTATAACACAAAGTGGGAAAATCAAACAAAGTGGATACAATTATATGAAAAATGCTTAAGTTTCAATAAACAGTAATTGAAAGTCTGTTAGTATCCTGCTAACTACAATAACCTAAAAAATTAATACACCTGAGACTCAAAGGAAATAGACCAAACTATGAATAGTGGCATTCTTTCCGCAGCTGAACTAAAGACAATTTTTTCCCTCTTCTTTCCATTTTTCTGTATTTTCTGAATTTTGATAAGCAAGTATTACATACATAAGGATTTTTATATACATATTTACAGATTTTAATATATATATAATATACACAAACATATAAATAATATATTTTGAGACAGAGTCTCCCTCTGTCGCCCAGGCTGGAGTGCAGTGGGGTGATCCCAGTTCATTGCAACCTCTGCCTCCCGGGTTCAAGAGATTCTCCTGCCTCAGCCTCCCAAGTACCTGAGATTACAGGCGTGAATCACCATGCCCAGCTAAATTTTTTTGTATTTTTAGTAGAGATGGATTTCACCATGTTGACTATGCTAGTCTTGTACTCCCGACCTCAGGTGATCTGCCCACTTTGGCTTCCCAAAGTGCTGGGATTACAAGTGTGAGTCACTGTGCCCAGCTAATTTTTTTTTTTTTTTTTTTTTTTTGAGAGTCTTGCACTGTCGCCTGGGCTGGAATGCAATAGCGCAATCTCAGCTCACTGCAACCTATGCCTCCCAGGTTCACGCGATTCTCCTGCCTCAGTCTCCTGAGTAGCTGGAATTACAGGCACACACCACCACACCTGGCAAATTTTTTGTATTTGTAATAGAGACAGGGTTTCACTATGTTGGCCAGACTGGTCTCGAACTGAGACTAGTCTCAATCACAGACTGACCTCGTGATCCACCTGCGCTGGCCTCCCAAAGCCCTGGGATTACAGGCATTAGCCACCATGCCCGGCCTGATTTTAATATATTTTTAAAAACGATTTACTAGTGAGTTGTTTCCTTAGTAGAGGTGATTAATTTACCCTGAACTGCCCAGGCTTCTAGTTACTGGAGCTCATTTTAATACATTTGTTAAGAGATTAATCAGTGGTAAGGATGCCAGCAATGTCTGGTCGACGTGAGAATCAAGCTCAGCTATTTCTGCAATACTATCATGTTATATTAGTTAGTATTTAGTGAAGTAACTGGGCAAATAATAGCAAATAAGTTGCCTCTTTGAAATAGTAGCCAAGAACAGCAAAGGGAAAACTAGGATCCTTGATATATGTCCAAATCCTACCTAGATGAGGATGAATGACTAAATTAATGTCAATTTTAATCAATTTATAAAATGTGTATATATTTTTATTGATTTCAAAATATATAAAAAATGAAAAATTTCCCTGATTTTTATGCTAAGGATCAGAGACCAAAAAAAAAAAAAAGAGAGATTTAGACTACTGATAATTAAAATTTATATCAGACCAGGATAAAAGTAAAACTTTCCATTTCTATAATTCAATACTGTAAAATCTTTAAGCAACGAAAATGTGGCTCACAAGTAATGCAGACTATTTGAAAACAGTAAGTAAAAAAGAGAATGACAATAGCCTTTCATTTAACCACTGGCAATGGTGAGTGACAAGATATCACCTTTAGACTTGGCAAGTCTAGTTTTCTGCTCTTCAAAATATTGATAACAGATTTTTCAGAAACAGATTAAACAACATCCTTTTTAACCTTAAGAACCAACCTCTGTCAACTTACCAGTATTTGTTCTGCTTCCTTTAGCTGTTTTTGTAGCTGCTGAATATCACTGTCTCTCTTCTCTACTTCTTTTTCTAAAACTTGCATTTCATGATGAATTTTTCCCTGATTAAGTGCCAATTTCATTAGTTCTTGAAATTCCCCATCTCGGTGAATTAACAACTCCAGGACCTGTCAGATAACAGTCAATTAAATCAGACAATAGACTACTGAAAGGCTGCATTCCAATGAAACAAAGAACCCATAACTGAATTGGCTAGGCTATAAATTTCAACACCTTCAAAATTTTATTCCTAATTCTTGTTAAGAATAAAAAGAGCCTACCTATGATTATTTTGCGAAACATTAATATCAAACTTTTCTACTTTTTCAGCTATTCTTTCATACAAAACAAAATAAAACTAGCCTTTCAGAACTAGCAATATGGCAACATGAGCAAGTTTAGTGATTTCCTAGGGAAGACACGATTTTAAAGTTTATCCTTATGGCTGGGCACAGTGACTCATGCCTGTAATCCCAGAACTTTGGGAGGCTGACGCGGGCAGATCACTTGAGGTCACGAGTTCTAGACTGGCCTGGCCAACATGGTGAAACCCCATCTCTACTAAAAATACAAAAATTAGTTGGGTGTGGTGGCGCCTAAAATCCCAGTTACTCAGCAGGCTGAGGCAGGAGAACTGCATGAGCCTGGGAGGTGGAGGTTGCAGTGAGCCAAGATCACGCCACTGCACTCTAGCCTGGGTGACAGAGTAAGACACTGTCTCAAAAAAAAAAAAAAAAAGTTTATCCTTAAAAATACAATATAGGCCAGGCGCGGTGGCTCACGCCTGTAATCCTAGCACTTTGGGAGGCCGAGGCAGGCGAATCACCAGAGGTCAAAAGTTCGAGACCAGCCTGACCAACATGGAGAAACCCCATCTCTACTGAAAATACAAAATTAGCTGGGCGTGGTGGTGCATGCCTATAATCCCAGGTACTCAGGAGGCTGAGGAAGGAGAATCGCTTGAACCCGGAGGCAGAGGCTGTGGTGAGCTGAGATCGCGCCATTGCACTCCAGCCGGGGCAACAAGAGCGAAACTTCATCGCAAATATATATATGTATATATAAATAATGAAAGTTCTCCCAAAATTTGGTAGTTGAGATGATTTTAGGTGGCACCAAGAACTTAAAAAAACTTTTACACTTACACATTTGTGCTAATATATATTAGAAAAAACTGAGACACTGAAACTCTGAGTTTATGCACAGTACTGTTTACAATGAAGATGATCTTAAAAATACAGTGATTTCGGCCAGGCGCAGTGGCTCATGCCTGTAATCCCAGCACTTTGGGAGGCCGAGGTAGGCAGATCACAAGGTCAGGAGTTTGAGACCAGCCTAACCAACATGGTGAAACTTCGTCTCTACTAAAAATATAAAAATTAGCCGGGGGTGGTGGCACATGCCTGTAATCCCAGCTACTCAGGAGGCTGAGGCAGAAGAATTGCTTGAACCCAGGAGGCGGAGGTTGCTGTGAACCCAGATCACGCCACTGCACTCCAGCCTGGGTGACAGAGCAAGACTTCGTCTCAGAAAAAAAAAAAAAATACAGTGATTTCATAAAACAGTAAACAAACAAGTGGTATGCAGATACGGCAAAAACCATGAAGGCTAAAACACATAAAATAGAAAGTCTGGTGGTTCATATCTCTAGTCCTCCCTCTGCTAGCTGTGTGACACAGGGAAAGTTACCAGCCTCTCTGAGCCTGTGTTCTTAATAGGAAAAGGAATATAATATTAATAGTAGCCATTACATGAAGCTATTGTGAGGATTCATGATATATTGCACTTTAAGTACATACAGGAAGAGTTCAGCAAAGGCTAGTTATTACGATCACTACCCCAGTACAGAATTAAGATGCAAGTCTAGTCTAAATATCCTTACTTTACTGTGTTAAGTAGAGAATACTACTTCAGAAAGAAAATATCTATCAAAATTCAGAATCAATTTTAAAACTATTTAAAAAGATTTGTTGAAGACTAAAAAGTACAGGTATGCCTCTTCAAGTTCCTTTTGACATGAAGTTCTTCTCATTTTATAGGAATTCTTCTAATACAATAGACAAAAGACTGAGCTACAAACTGCCAAATATTAAGAGTATTTTAAATAACAACAGAAAGCTTTTTCTGTAAAAAGTAAAGTATATTCTATTTATTTAACAGACTTCTAATCCTCATTCCTCCCACATTGTAGGAGAAAGCTAGGTTTCCATTTCTATAAAAGCTGTATTATTAAAGCAAGTAGTACACAGTAGTTCCCTGACAACTTTCAAGAAGTTTATACAGGTTGAATTAATTTGTATACTACCCATGAGTAAAAAATATTCTCTTTAGATCTTATTGTTCAGTAGAAAAAAATTATTCAACTAAAGTCAGAAGACCTAGGTTCTGGTTCCACTCACCATTAACCTCTACCTCATCCGTCCACCCTGGAGCTTATTCTCACAGGAGGTTGAACTGAACATCGTTAAGATCCTTTCTAATTCTAAAATTCTATATAAAATTATAAATATCCAAATAAAATGGTGGCTAGAAAATTTTCAAATGGGCACATCCCTCTCTAATAGTAACAGTTTCAATGAAAATTACATAGGAAGCCACAGTACTAAGACACAATTCACAAATTGCTACTCTTTAAAAAGTACAAGAAAGATCAGTGCTGATTATAGGTCTTAATTATCACCTTCTGAATAATCTGTGTGCCTGGCTCATAGCAAGCATTTAATAAGTGTCTATCAAATAAAGTCAAGCCTTGCATTTTACTTCTTGCATACTTTGTATAAATTCCTATTTAATCCCACGGGTATTAACAGAGTACCTGAGAGACTAGCAGTCTTCTATTAACATATTTATCTCTAGCCTCTTTCTTTTTTGAAAAAAACAAAACAAAAACCTTAGTACCCCTAAGGTTAGCTGTTTCTCCTAGCTTGTGGCCTCATCTGGATCCCCTCCTCCCCTTTTGAGGCTCACTGACACTTTTCTATTGAG
Organism: Pan troglodytes; assembly: GCF_028858775.2. NCBI lineage: Eukaryota > Metazoa > Chordata > Mammalia > Primates > Hominidae > Pan > Pan troglodytes. The sequence continues at coordinate 53,689,678 of NC_072412.2, forward strand.
TCCGTCAGATTTCCCTGCCCTCAAAATATAAGACAGAACTAAGGTAATGATGCAGACAAAAGATTTATTACTGTCTCCTCTTCTCCTTTACATCATCTTTAGAAAGGTTAATCCTCTCCATTCATTTTCTCTTAAACATTTTTTTTGGCCAGCTATGGTGGCTCATGCCTATAGTCCCAGCACTTTGGTAGGCCAAGGTGGGGAGGATCCCTTGAGGGCAGGAGTTCAAGACAGTTCAAGACTGACCTGGGCTACACAGTGAGACTATGTCTCTACCAAAAAAAAAAATTTCTTTTAAATTAGCAAGGCATTATAGCACATGCCTATAGTCCCAGATACTGGTGAGGAAGTGGGAGATCGCTTCAGTCCAGCAGGTTGAGGCTGCAGTGAGCAGTCATCATGCCACTGCACTCTAGCCTGGGCTACAGAGCGAGAACCTGTCTCAAAAAAGAAAAAACTGTGCCAAAAACATAATATAAAATTTATCCTCTTACCTCTAAAAAAATTCTGAATCAGGAAAAAAAGTCTGTTCACCCACCATGGAAAATTAGAAAGCACAGAAAAGTGAGCAAATAAAAACTGCCCGTACTTCCGCACCTATAAGGCAATGTCTAGTAAGAGTTGTATGCTCTTTTATTTCCCTGCATGTTCAAGTTGCATTAGGGAACTATACTTACAATACACGGTAAGTTTTTGAGCATTAACTTTTGATTCTAAATATTGTTGTAATCTCCATACAACAAGCCTTTCTTGGTTAATTCAAAGGACAAAAATAAATAAACATGTAAGTGTAACTAGAATTGTAAGAGAAAATAATAAAATACTGCTAAACCCTCAGGCAACTATTCTTCTTAAGCGCACTGTTATCTTAAGTAAATGATACAAAGAAAATACCAATTTTAAAGTTTTAATTAATAACTTAAAAGGATCCAACATTCCTGTTCCCACACAAAGTAAATATAAAGAGGAAACTTGCAGAAATCAAGTTTTTTTCTTTTAATTAAAAAACAAAGAGAAATTAACTAATTTAAAAAGAAGCCACTTACCTGGTTTTCCTCTCCAGCCTGTAACAACTTTTGGTTTCTTGAAATTGCCAGCATTTCTATAAGTTCCCTAAAAAAAAAACCAACAACAACAAAAACCCTTTCACAGCATACTGAACACTCAGGGCTACTCCCTACAGTCCGCTATGACTGTGAACTACAGCTCACCAAGACTCGCTTGTGCCGGTTACCAAACTTATTTATAAAAGTTCTACTTAATACTATCATTATAAAAATAGCTATCACCTAAATGCCAATGAAAGACTATTGTGAATAGAAAGAGTTCTTTCTATAAAAACCTAAGCCTAATGCTTGGAAAGACTCTACAGAGGCTTGCAAAGGACAGCTATAAAGAAAGGACCAGGGAAAAGTCATAAAAACTAAGGGTCTGCCCTAAGACTGCTTGATAAGAGGATAAGTTCTCATTTTGATTTGATCTAGAAATCAAACTACCAATTGCAGACAATGCATTATGAGCGATTTATGCAAGAAAAACTCATACATCAGGGGTCTACAGGCCAAATCCAGCACATCTGCAGTTTTTGTAAATAACATTTTCCTAAGACAGTCTGCCCATTAATATACAAATTGTCTATGGCAGTTTTCCCTAAATACAGAGGCAGAGTTGAGTTGTTACAGCAGAGACTATATGGCCCATAAACCCAAAAGTATTTATTATCTGGCCTTTGCAGAAAAAGTTTTCTGACTCCTGTCTTACATAACATGATTAGTGAATGAACATATGTTTATATATTTTAAGGTAAAATAAAACAAGGGATGCATGGACCATTTTTTAATGATTCTCCACTTTATTTGAATTTTTAAAATTAAACATCAACTAAGAGGGATCCTTACACATAATAAAATGATATCCTTTTAGAATGCTCATTTAATAAATATGACAATTTCCCTGTATGAAAAATTAGTATCTGATGAGCAAAATAAGATTGGGAAAAATGTATAGCAGGTAATGTTTATATATTAGTTTCAAACTTGTTGATAGATGGGACTTTTGAGAAATTATGCAGAAGGGGCAGCTTCACAACTAGCTACCTGACACTGCTCTGATCAGCCTGAGCATTTGTACTTTCTCACTGGCTACCAGGCTATTTTTACCTTCAAATTTCCACCTTCCTTCCAGCTAGCCTCATATCATTTTTCTGGATCATGTCAACTAGACCCAACCCTTCCCACTACTACTTCCCCATACCATTATTTATGAATTAATCAATGAATGAAAAAAGTAGATATAAGAATGCAAAGTCTTCATTTATTCACTAATTCATCAAATATTTATTGAGTGCCTATCATGTGCCAGGCACTTTCTAGATACTTGGGGTATCAAAGTGAACAATGGCACTTAAATTCTAATACAAGAGACAAGAAGAACTAAGAGAAGAAATAAACCTAGAGTGATAAGGGTTGGGAAGGAAATAAAGCAATGTTTTATTAGAGACTATTGGGGAAGTGGGTTGGCTACTTCAATAGGGTGGTCAGAGAAGGTCTTCCTAAGGGCACAGCTTTGACATAAGACACGGATTAAATGAGAGAAGTCAGCCAAGATGTCTGGAAGGAAAGAGCACAGTAGAAGACACAGACAGTTCAGTGCCCCAAAGATGGAGCTGAGGAGGTGTAGCCAGGGCCTGGTACAATGGGGAGAGGAAAGCAAAGTGAGGATGTAGCAGCCAGGTGGCTAGGGGTGAGATTACGTAGGGCCTTATAGTTATGGTAAAGATTAGTGTTTCATTCTTTTTTTATTTTTTATTTTTTGAGATGGAGTTTTGCTCTTGTTGCCCAGGCTGGAGTGCAATGGCGCGATCTCGGCTCACCCCAACCTCCACCTCCCGGGTTCAAGCAATTCTCCTGCCTCAGCCTCCCTAGCAGCTGGGATTACAGGCATGTGCCACCACGCCCGGCTAATTTTGTATTTTTTTTTTTAGTACAGATGGGGTTTCTCCGTGTTGGTCAGGCTGGTCTCGAAATCCCGACCACAGGTGATCCGCCGGCCTCGGCCTCCCAAAGTGCTGGGATTACAGGCATGAGCCACTGCACCCGGCCTAGTGTTTCATTCTATATGCAATGAGAAGCCACTGGATTATTTTAAACAGGGAAATGGCATGACCTGATTTATACTTTTAAAAACTGTTGAGTGATTTGGTAAATAGACTGTAAGAGGGCCAGAACAGGAAGTAAGTTAGGTGGTTTCTGTAGTGTTCCAGGCAAAAAATGACACTGGTTTTGACGAGGTTATAGCCTCCAGGACTTAGTAATGGTGATGGGAGAAACATGGACAGATTTCAGATATCTTTTGGAGGTAGAGCTAACAGGACTTGCTGATGGATCAACAGCGTATGAAAACAGCATGTTAAGTAAACTTTTTAGTGTACGCCACAAGTGAGACATAGACGGTTGAGAACCTCTGGTCTAAGTAAAAGCTGGTTTCAGGTGGGGCAGGAGTGGTGCTGACTAGAGTGGGGCTATGGTAGGAGATGTGGGATAAGCCTTCCTCTGTTCTTGCAAATCTGGGAGCGTGAGTCCACAGAAGGCTTTACAAGGCTTGCCTTAGGCGCCGGAGTAGAGGGGAGGTAGAAGTCTCTAAGACTTAGTCATGTTCTGTAACAGTCCAGGACAAAATAGAAACCCCTGTCCTCCCCAACTGCGAAAAAGAGGCCAAAGGAAGCCCCCACACTCAAGAGCCCTGTCCTGCTAAAAAGAAGGTGCATTCCCAGCATACTCCATTAGAATCCAGACACAATTCCCCATAGAAATAAAATTTCCATAGCGGTTAGAGCCTACATTATTAGTGGTAATACACTTTTCAGGTAAACAGAATTAACAGGCTGGTGTGGAAAACTCAAGATTCCTATCAACATGGTTCTGTGGAACAATGAGTTTTGAGTTACAAATGGGTTAAAAAAAACGTTTAGCCTACAACCTGTGTTTCAACTTTTTAAGACTATCTCCTTGCATTACATTTTACAAACTAATAAATATCCCGAAAGGCTATATAATCAGGTTAATAGAAAAAAAAAGATCCTAAGTTATAAATCCACTATTTTTAAAGAGGCTAAATCTAAAAATATGTAAGGTACATTCGTGATTTTTCTTCTCATTTTCATAAATGCAAGCCAGACACAAATTACATTCAGAGACTGACAAACTTCACAGATCACAGAATCAGTACACATAACTACCTCTGAGTGAACACATGAGACCTTTCTGGAAGCCAGTCACACCACCAGAGCAGCTTCATTCTGTGAAGAAGTTCCAATGATCCGCCCGCCTTGGCCTCCCAAAGTGCTCGGATTATAGGCGTGAGCCACCACACCCGGCCCTAATACAGTTTATTTTAAACAGTGGATCAAACACATAAGCCATTTAATTTCTGGTGTCTAGGTGTTTTCGGGTTTTCTTCCATCATTAAATACTGTGCTGACCTGGTAAGTTGGTAGCAATACGATGGCAAGGACTAAATTTACACCAAAAATAAAGTGCTGATTATATCAGGTATATTTTAAAATACAACAGATAAGATTTATTCTAAAGCTGTCAAAGAATGTTGGCTACAGAAAAAGTGACATTTGGGCTGGATTCTGAAGGATATATGAATCATTCACCAAATCGGGAGTAGACTGGGAATGGCACTGAAGATGTGGAAGTCTGACTAAAGAATTTGAACTTTACCTCACTGGACAACGCAAACCTACCAATGAGGTAGCTTTTATATAATTTTTCTGCAGAAAAGTGATATAAGATGCCTTTTAAAACTGGTATCGGCCAATATAAAAGGATAAAGTGCAGAAGCATGAGGCAATTAAAACTGTTTGAGAGGCTACATTTAAGAAGGAGTTATGAACAGCGGGGTTGGAACGAGAGGGCAAATTGGAGCAACACTTTAGGAGGCAGAACCAAGATAATTTACCATCCAAGTCAATGGGAGGGAGTCAAGGAAGGCTTCAACTTGAAAGACTTATCATGAAAGGTGACAGAATATGAAGAACGACATCTAATTTCATCTCCTATCTCTGACACACAACCATCCTAAACAACTTGCAACTCCACCAAGCCAGGCTTTTTGCACTTGCTGTTCCATCTACCTGTGCTGCCTAGAGTTTGGCGAGCTCATGCTTCCCAAGCAGCCCTTTCTTCAGAGGCCCTGACTAGAACCAGAAAAGGTGCCTAGCCCCTGTGCTCCAGTACCCCGCAGCGCAGCCCTCTAATAAAAACAGGCCCCAAGCCAGTTTGCACATCTGTCTCTCCCTCGACAGCTGGCATCCAGTCTACCCTTCACTACCGTTTCCCCAATGCTGAGCCCCCAAGGAGCGTTCCATAAATGTTAAGTGGCTGGCCGCGGACGAAGGGGCTCAGACCGCGCGAGTTCTTATCATTACTAAAATTCCCTCTAACGGGAAAAACCGCCGCCCAGAGTGCCAGAGGGCTGCGGACCCCACGTCCATGACCCTCATGCACCCGAAACTCCCGAGCTGGCCCTCCCCGCCGAACCCCGAGAACGAGCACAAAGGCAGGGCCGGCCGGCTCCGGGGTCAGTCCCCCGGCCCAGCTCCAGCCCGGCTCTCAGGCTCGCCGCATTACCTAGACAGGACCTCCAAGTCCTCAAGCGCAGACAGCAGCCGCTCTCGTGTGCTGTTACCACCCGCCACTCCCAAACCGCCTCCCAGCCGCTCCTTCTCCTTCTCACCACTGGAAGACGCAGCCATTCTCCCCAGAGTCCCGCCACCGGCGCACGCGCAGAGCGCGCTGACGCAGGTGCGTGGCGAGAAGGCGGGCTCGGAAGGCGGAAGAGTCACCCAGGAGAGGAACAAGAGGCCTGGCGAGAGCGCCCCCTTTGCGCCTGGAGGCGCACTGCGGACACCGGCGCCATCTGTTGGGCCAGCGAGGGCTTTCTGGTCCAAACCCTGGGAGCGACAGCTGAACTGAGAACAGTGGGGGCAACGCAGTCTGATTCTCCTGGGCCTAATGGTTTTTTTCTCTTTCTTTCTTTCTTTCTTTCTTTCTTTCTTTTTTTTTTTTTTTGAGACGAGTCTCGCTCTGTTGCCCAGACTGGAGTGCATCGTCGCGGATGTCTTGGCTCACTGCAAGTTCCGCCTCCTGGGTTCACGCCATTTTTCCTGCCTCAGCCTCCCGAGTAGCTGGGACTACAGGCGACCGCCACCACGCCCGGCTAATTTTTTGTATTTTTAGTAGAGACGGGGTTTCACCTTGTTAGCCAGGATGGTCTCAATCTCCTGACCTCGTGATCCGCCTGCCTCAGCCTCCCAAAGTGGTGGAATTACAGGCGTGAGCCACCGCACCCGGCCCACCTTAACCATTTTTAAGTGGATAGTTCAGTGGCATTAAATACATTCATACTGTTGAGCAACTATCCATCTCCAAAACCTTTTATCTTGTAAAACAAACTCTGTACTCACTAAATGCTAACTTCTTATCCCCCCTTTCTCCAGGCCCTGGCAACCACCATTCTACTTTCCATTGCTGTAAGTTTGGCTACTCTAGGTACCTCATATAAGCAGAATCATACAGTATTTGTCTTTTTGTGTCTGGCTTATGTCACTCAGCATTATGTCCTCCAGGTTCATCCATGATGTAGCATGTGCTGGAATATCTTTCCTTTTTAAGACTAATATTCCGTTGTATGCATATGGCACCTTTTGTTCATCCATTCATCTGACGATGGACAGTTAGGTTACTTCCACATTGCTATAATCCATCTTTATAGCCATACATCTTCCAACAAAATGTTTTGCTCATTACTCAGGTTAATTATTGAACTGAAGGAACCAATACAGTACATAAGTAGTAGTTAATTAACATAGTTTAAGTCATTGATGTACCACCACACATTCCAAACCAGAACTGGTTGTCAAAGGCAAAAATACGTCTTAGCCTACTTTTCCTAGGGATAACAACGTAGTAGGGATCACTCTCTACCAGAAAAAACCAAAGTTACAAGCCTATTGGGAATGAGGATTCCATATTGCTATTATAAAAGATGGTCTGGGACTGCCTCACTCCCATGAGGTAGTAGTACCTGTAGTCCTTTCATTTCAGGGTCTCATCCTCTGCTCTGTCTTTTTGGAGGTGCTAAACCTGACTCCTGGGCACCCAGAGTTGACAAGTCTTTTAGAAATTCATGTTAAATAAATTCACTCATAGCAACTGCTGCGTAATCTAGAATGCTGATTTACTCACTTACGATGAAAAGTAATAGTGCCAAACATATCTTTTTCCCATAGACAAAACTATATGAGAAGCCATATTATCACAGGATGTTGCTTGTTAAACTTGGATCAGAACAAACAAGGATAGATTAAAAATTAATGACACAATCATGAGGCTTTGTGTCTCCACAGTGTAGGGATATTTGTGTTCAAGAGATTGGATTATTTGTGTTCATAGGTCACGGTACCTTTTCCTCTAGACAGTGCAAGAGATCCTTGTCACCTTTTGTTTTCTGACCGTTCCCTGCATCTGCTGTTGGCTAACCCTTTTTTGTTAATGCAGTCAATTCTTAGGCAATGGGTTAAAGTAGATTGAAGCTTTGTTCATTACACTTGCATTCTAAACATGCCTCTCAGTACTCTAGTCAATCATTTCTTATGTTAAGTTTCCAGGGTGTCAAACTTCTGCGGTATGTGTTGGTTTTGTTTACTCAACTCTCACGGGTCATATTGAGCCATGACTCTGGTAGGAGGAGAGAGAACATTATATTAGTGTAAACATAAAAATTCTAGAAGGATTCTAATTAGTTAAAAATGACCAATTATAGTCCTACTTTGCAGACACTGAGGATCAGTGTGTGGAGCATGTATGTGTATTGTGAACTCCTGACCTCCTCAGATTTATTGCAAATTCATATGCATATTAAACAGTTTCTATAGACTGATAAGTAATAGCATCTTTCACAGATATACTGTCTTGCAAATTGTACAAATCCAGGCGTGATAAACAAATATGAATTATTTTATATAGTATTACTGAATTCATGGTAATTTGGAGTTAGGTACATATTTTCTCAATCTGTAGATTCAAAAAGGACACTACTTTCTCATGAAATTTTATTGACATGCTGGGCACTGTTCTAAGCACTTAAAAAATATTAACTTGTTTAATTTTCCTAACACTCCTATGAGGTAAGTACTGTTACTATCCCTATGTTACAGATAATGAAACTGAGGGGCAGAAATGTTAAGACACATGCCGGGGTCATATAGTAAATGGCAAAGCTGGAATCTGAACCCAGAGTCTGGCTCCAGGATCTGTGCTCTTTACCACTGGTTATCCCAGCTCTCTGTAAAGAAAGAAGGATATTCAGGTACTAAAAGGACTGGGAACCTCTGACCTAAAATATGAGAGGACTTCAAAAAGTTCATGGAAAAATGGAATTAAAAGATAATAATTTAAAATATAAACTTTATTTCTCAACATAAGCTCCATCTAGTTCAAGACACTTTTATTAATGACGATACCAGCCATTTAGTTCATCCCTAAATAAATGAGGGCCCTTGGAATTTAACCATGTCAATGCTGTCTTTTTTACTTTTTTCTTTTCTTTTTTTTTTTGCCACAGGGTCTCACTCTGTGTCACTCAGGCTGGAGGGCAGTGGTGCAACCACAGCTCACTGCAACCTTGACCTCCCAGGCTCAAGCAATCCTCCCAATACATTATTAACTGAAGAAAAATGAGTGCCCTTTACAGATTTTATTTACTTATTTAGTTTTGAGACAGAGTCTTTCTCTGTTGTCTTGCTCAAGCTGGAGTGCAGTGGCACAATCTTGGCTCACTGCAACCTCCACCTCCCGGGTTCAAGTGATTCTCCTGTCTCAGCCTCCCGAGTAGCTGGGATTACAGGCATGTGCCACCATGCCTAGCTAATTTTTGTATTTTTAGTAGAGATGGGGTTTTGCCATGATGGCCAGGCTGGTCTCAAACTCCTGACCTCAAGTGATCCACCCGCCTCAGCCTCCCAAAGTGCTGGGACTACAGGCATGAGACACTGAGCCTGGCCCAGATTTTTTTAAGATTAGGAAACAAAAAGAAGTCAGATCAGGACTGTAAGGTGGATGTTCAATGATTTCCCATTGAAACACTTCCAAAATTGTCCTTGTTTGATGAGAGGAATGAGCAGGAGTATTGTTGTGGTGGAGAAGGACTCTCCGGTGAAGCTTTCTCGGGTGTTTTTCTGCTAAAGCTTTTGCTAACTTTCTCAAAACACTCTCATAATAAGCCATTGTTATCATTCTTTGGCTCTCCAGAAAGTCACCAAGCAAAATGCCTTGAGCATCCCAAAAACTGTTGCCATGCTGTTTGATCTTGACTGGTCTGCTTTTGCTTTGACTGGACCACTTCCACCTCTTGATAGCCATTGCTTTGATTTTGCTTTATCATCAGGATTGTGCTGGTAAAGCCATTTTTCATCTCCTGTTACAGCTCTTCAAAGAAGTGCCTCAGGATCTTGATCTCACTTGTTTAAAATTTCCATTGAATGCCCTGCTCTTGTCTGCAGGTGATTTGGGCATAACAGTTTTGGCATCCATTGATTGGAAAGTTTGCTCAACTTTAGTTTTTGAGTCAGAATTGTATAGGCTGAACAAATTGAGATGTCTATAGTGTTGTCTATTAATTGCTGGTCCTCTGCAATTAGGGTACAAACAAGATAAATATTTTCCTTGCAAATTGATGTGGATGGTCTGCTGCTGCAGGCTTTATCTTCAACATCATCTCATCCCTTCTTCAAATGAGTTTTCTATTTGTAAAACCGCTGATTTCTTTAGGGCATTGTCCTCATAAACTTTTCATAAAGCATCAAGATTTCACCATTCTTCCACACAAGCTTCACCATCAATTTGATATTCTTGCTTCAATTTTAGTAGAATTCATATTGTTCTGATAGGGGCTCTTGTCAAACTGATGTCTTATCCTTCTTGTGCCTCAAACTAGATCCTGTTCATACATGTTATAACAAGTTAGTATGACTTTATTTTGGTGGAAAAATATTTTGAAATGCATCTATAGTTTTTCTATAATACACACTTTTCATGAACTTTTTGAAGAACCCCTCATACAAACACTATCAAATAAATGCACAGCTTGAAATTCTGAGCAAAAAGCAGCTGCAAGCAGTTGGTGTGGAGGTTTGGAGGTGCAGCGAGAAACTCAACCAAGGCTGTCCCTAAGGGTCAGCAGAATAGATAGCTGAATACACTATGTATCTTAAAAAAATTTTTTTTTAATTTTATTATTATATTTTTGAGACAGAGTCTTGCTCTGTCACCTAGGCTGGAGTGCAGTGGCACGATCTCAGCTCACTACAACCTCCACCTCCCAGGTTCAAGCAATTCTCCTGCCTCAGCCTCCCAAGTAGCTGGGATTACAGGCATGTGCCACCATGCCTGGCTAATTTTTGTATTTTTAGTAGAGATGGGGTTTCGCCATGTTGGCCAGGCTGGTCTCAAACTCCTGACCTCAGGTGATCTGCCCGCCTTGGCCTCTCAAAATGCTGGGATTATAGGCAGGAGCCACTATGCTTGGCCTATTTTATTTTTTTAAGGCAGAGCCTTGCTCTGTGAGCCACTTCACCCGGCCTATTTTTTATTTTCATCAAACAACATATATACATAGTCTAAAATCAAATGGTACTCAAAAGCTTCTAATGAAAATTAAAAAGTTCTAAATTACCACCTCCTGAGCCCCACTTCCTAGCATATCCTTCTCACTAAAGGTGGGCACTCTCAGCATTTTTAACCATTACTTCTATTCTTTGCTCACATATTTTAAAATAATATGCATATATTCTATATCTCTATTCAACTGCTTTTGAAATTTATTTCCTATTATGATAAATGAGGATTTTATCTCTCTTACGTGTGTCATTTATCTTCCCATTAGTTAGAACACAGTTCTGGCCAGGCATGGTGGCTTATGCTTATAATCCCAGTACTTTGAGAAGCCAAGGCATTTGAGACCAGCCTGACCAACATGGTGAAACCCCATCTCTACTAAAAAAGTACAAAAAATTGGCTGGGCATGGTGGCACATGCCTGTAATCCCAGCTACTTAGGAGGCTGAGGCAGGAGAATCGCTGGAACCCAGGAGGTAGAGGTTGCAGTGAATCAAGATCATGTCATTGCACTCCAGTCTGGGCAACAAGAGTGAAACTCGGTCTCAAAAAAAAAAAAAAAAAAACACAATTCTTTGTTAAGTCAATAGTTAGTGTTTACATTACTACACTATATCTACACATAACTATGTAATTATTATTTGTTTGACATGCCTAACATATCCCTGTAGAGATTTTTTTTAATAGAAAAGAAAATATCTAAAATATCAAAGTGCATTGTGCATCTTGTGGAAACTTTTTTCACTTAAATAACTAGGTATGTGTGCACTGGGTCAAATGTAAAATGTATTTTTTACTTTGTACTGAAAAAGTGTGAATGCTTTGGAGATGGGGTCTTCAAAGAGGTGATCAAGTTAAAATGAGGCCATTAGGGTAGACCCTAATTCAATCTGACTGGTGTCCTTATAAGAAGAGGAAAAGATGCCAGGGATGAGTGTGCACAGAGAAAAGACCATGTGAGAATATGGCAAGAAGGCAGACACGGGCTAGCCAAGGAGAGAGGCCTTGGAAGAAACCAGTCCTGTTGACACCTTGATCTTGGACTTTTGGCTTCCAGAATTGTGAGAAAATAAATTCTTGTTGCTTAAACCACTCAGTCTGTGGCATTTTGTTCTGATAGCCCTAGCAGACTAATAAAGAGGGGTTGCATGTCAATGGGCATCTGGAGATGTCTAATCATTGCCTTGCACATACCTTTGACTTTCTTGCCCCCATCTTGATTTGTTTCATTCCCTTGGCAAGGCCACGCACTGAGCTAAATGCAGCTGTGCCTACTACATGCCTATACCAATGCAGCTGAATATGGATGGAGAAAAACACACAAGCCAGTCAGTTTGTTGTAACTGAAATTCATGACTTTAACCCCCAAATCTTCAGTGGGTCCTTAGTGCTTCTGGGTAATGAGACTATGCATCCCTATTCTGACCCCTCTCCACTGTCCTTCATACAATTTCACACCATTGCCTCTCTCCACCCCTCAACATCTCCTTTCCCTTCCTCTTTCTCAATTTAGGATCTTGCCTCACTTGATTCACTGAGGAAAACAAAAAACAAAAAACAAAAAAACATATTCAAGGTCAAGGTTCAGATGGAAAGTCAGAGTCAGGTATTTCTTTCCTGGCAGGCAGGTAGTGAGAGAAGGAAAACAGAACAACTGCATTCATTAACTCTTCTCCAAGAAACAAAAAGAGTTGAAACTCTACCTCAAGACATGAACCTCAGAGCCTTTAATCCCAAGTAAAAATAACACTCAATTCAGTATCAAGCTCCAATATCAAGAACCACCATTTATGGTTTCTGAAGACATAAATCAACTCTCAAAAAGCTACTGGGAGAAAGGGATGAATTCCCAGCAAGTTGCCGGCGTATAGGGAAGCAAATCTAATTTTTAAATAAATTACAAAGCCTCAAAATGTTCCATTTTAACTGCTTTTAATTAGCCAAGTTATCTCACTTAGAACCAACTAGGGCTGCTCCACCTCAAGAGAAGATTCACCCCTTACTCCTTCACCCCCCCATCCTAGTTACATTTTGAGGCTTTCCTCAAAAGAACCTCAGCCTGCACTTTCAAAAACAATACAACAAAAAACTCCCACTCTTCAAAATTACTCAGTTAATTAAAGTCATTAGCCCTCTAGTAACTGTGGCATTTGACTTTAACTCCCTACATTCTTGTGCCTTGAGAATAAAAAAACAGTTTAGGTTAAGCCTCTCATTCCCTTTATTTATTTATTTTTATTTATGTACTTATTTTGAGACCGAGTGTCACTCTGTCACCCAGGCTGGAGTGCAGTGGCACAATCTCGGCTCACTGCAACCTCTGCCTCCGACATTCAAGCGATTCTCCTGCCTCAGCCTCCCGAGTAGCTGGAATTTCAGGCGTGTGCCACCACACCCAGCTAATTTTTGTATTCTTAGTAGAGACAGAGTTTCGCCATGTTGACCAGGCTGGTCTTAAACTCCTGACCTCAGGTGATCCTCCCGCCTTGGCCTCCCAAAGTGCTGGGATTACAGGCGTGAGCCACTGCACCTGGCCTCATTCCCCTTAAATATTTGCAGTGTGATATCGATGGAAAAATCTCCTGGAATTTATCAGACTCTCAAATACGAGAAATGTCATCCTCTCCCTGAAATTCTCCAGGCATCATTAAAAACTTACGACTTCTCAGTAACTCAGAAGAAGGGTGGGCATCATCTTTGACCTCCTTTGGTAGATTCGTTGATTCTTTCAACAAATATTTATTAAGTTCTGTGTATATGCCACACTAAATGCTAGGCCTATAGAGGTGAGCAAGACAACATTGGTCAGGAAAGGCCTCCTGGATGAGGTGAAAGCAGAGATTCTTAAGATAGAAGGTGGCTGGAATAAGTATCAGAGGTGGGGAGGAAGATTGGCAGGTCTAGAGGAAGAAGGACTAGAACAAAGAATCAGTATCAGAAAGCAAATTGTCAAAATGCCTCACAAACTTCTTAATTGTGGATTGAATGGTGGCCTTCCCAAAATATATGTCCACCTCCCAGAACTTGTAAATGTGATTTTATTTGGAAAGGTTTTTGGAGTTGTAATTAAGGATCTCAAGATGAGATGATCCTGGATTATCCAAGTTGACCCTAAATCCAATATCGAGGTGTCATTATAAGAGATACACAGAGGAGAGACACAGAAGGAAGAGGAGAAGGTCATATGAAGACAGAGGCAGAGACTGGAGTTAGGCAGCCACAAGCCAAGGAATGCCTGCAGCCTCCTGAAGCTGGGAGAAGCAAGGAAGGACTCTTCCCTAGAGCCTCTGAGGGAGCACAGCTCTGTTGACACCTTGATTTTGGGACTTCTCGCCTCTGCAACCATGAGAGGAAAATTTTCTGTTGTTTCTAGCCACGCAGGTTGTGGTAATTTATTATAGCAGCCCTAGGAAACCAATACAAGATGAAAAAAAGTCTAGTTTGAATGAGTAAAAATTCTCAGATTATTCTAAGAAAATACAGGTTCATTTTATCCTAATACATAAAACAAATCTCTAAGTGTTCTTGGGTGCTTGGAGAGATAAATAAACTGAATGTATTTATATTAACAGCATCAATTTGTACATCGTGAGCTAAAACAATTAAAAACATTTTGTGTTCTTAAGTAGAGGCCCAGGTTATGGAATAAAAGCTAAAGAGATCTCAGAAGTCATCTGATCTAGCCTGATCCCAGCCTGTGATCAAACCCTTTCTGGTAGAGGGGAGGTGGCTACCTCACATCAGCTAATTTTATGTATAATGAGCCCAAATGTGCTTCAAGATAATTTTCACATATTGAGCACAAACTCTGTCTTCTGAAGTCATAAACAAAACATTTAATCTGTCTTTCACACAACAGCCTATTTTTTTAAACCACAATTTATTAAGATTTTTTCTTACAAAATTTCATATATACATGCATATTTTTATTGCTTTTTAAATTTTTCTATATTTTCTATGATGCATTTTTTATATTTTCTAGATTTTCTGATGCATATATATGCTCATATATACATCATAGAAAATATATATTATGATTATGATTATGATTTTTATTTATTTATTTATTTATTTATTTTGAGATGGAGTCTCACTCTGTTGCACAGGCTGGAGTGCAATGGCGCAATCTCAGCTCACTGCAACTTCCACCTCTGGGGTTCAAGCTATTCTTGTGCCTCAGCCTCTCAAGTAGCTAGGATTACAGGCGCTTGCCACCATGTCTGGCTAATTTTTGTATTTTAGTAGAGACAGGGTTTCACCATGTTGGCCAGGTTAGTCTCAAACTCCTGACCTCAGGTGATCCACCCACCTTGGCCTCCCAAAGTGCTGGGATTAAAGGCATGAGCCACCGCACCAGGCCGATTTTTTTTTTATATGTCTAGATTTACTATGATGCATGTATATGTGCATATATATGATGCATCATAGAAAATCTAGAAATATATGAAAAAATAAATATCACCTGTTAGCCCACCATTGAGAGACACACGTTGTTAATATTTTGGTTTATTTCATCTCTAATATTTTATTTTTTCACCCATGTAATCATCCCTAGTTCCTTCAGTCAAACCTCATTTAAAAGGGTTTCCAGACCTTTCATCAACTTGATCATCTGTTTCATACATTCTAGTTTGTCCTTCATAAAATGTGACAACCCAGAGTAAAGATGATGTTGCAGGTCCAGTATGTCTAGGGCTGCATGAAAGGAAACTTCTCTTTTGGTCTGGGGAATCACTGTAATGAAGTTGAATGATCACAGCCTTCGTAAAATGACTAACCTCAATTCAAGTCCTGGTTCTAATGATTTATAGTCTCTGCATTTCAGGTTCTCAGTCTATAAAATGGGGAAATGAAGCTTTCCCTATTTTTGCTGGAAGGCATAGAGGGATGTATGTAATGTGCTTGCTGCATTGTATGTACAAATAAAAATAAATTACAGAAGTGGGTAATGTCTACTGGACTGGGTGTTGTTTCATACCCTATAGGTACAATTGCTATCCCTGTTTACAAACAAGGACACTGAGGCACAGAGAAGTTAGGTCATCCATCTAAGACCACATACTGGGGGGTGGCAGCACCCAGGCAGTCTAAAGTCAGAGCCAGTATTCTTCACCACCATACCGCAATGTCCAGCAGCTATCATCATAACTATTATACTTCCTTCAGCATATCCCAATGCATTCAGTAAGTTTTTTGGAAGTCATATTACTTTGTGGATACATGAAAGTTTGCAACATATTAAAAAATTCTAACTGAAAGTAACCAGAATGTCATTCAATGGGTTGGATAAGTAATGGAATTACATAACAAACATTAGTACATCTATATAATGAAATACTATACAGTAACAAGAAGGAATGAGCTATCAAAGCCACCCTAAGACATGGAAGAATCTTAAATGTGTATTGCTAAGTGAAACAAGCCAATCTGTAAAGGCTACATGCTATGTGATTCCATTTATATGACATTCTGGAAAAGGCAAATCTATAGAGATAGTAAACAGATCAGTGGTTATGAAGAAATCAGAGGATGAGGAGACTGGAGTAGGCGAAGCACAGAGGATTTCTTTAAGGTACAGAAACTATTCTGTATGATATTGTAATGGTAGATACATGAAACCTGCATTTATAAAAACCCATAGAACTTTACAGCACAAAGGATAAACCTTAATGTATGCAAATTAAAACAATTATTTAGGAAGTTTGATGATCCCAGTATGGAGTGCAGAATGTGAAAAAAGAATCTAACTGTATTATGAATGTTTCATCCCCTGAAAGAAGGGAGGAAAAAGTTGCAGAGAAGGGGAGAAGGCTAGAATGATCCATGTGGTACTGGATTAGATCAGTATGAACTCTTATATAGCTTAACATAGGTACACAGGGTTACAAATAGAAATATTTATGGATATGTTTCTATATGCTGATTGGTATACATACATGTATCTCTTTGCTTTTAATTACCCAGGTTCAAGGAATCCTTTATAGTTTATTTGCATTGCTATAAAGGATTCCTTCAACCTGGGTAATTAAAAGAGAAGTCATTTATTTGGCTCACAGTTCTGCAGGCTGTACAAAAAAACATGGCAAGAACATCTTTTTTTTTTTTTAAGTTTTAAAAATATTTAAATAGCAGAGATAGGGTCTTGCTATATTGCCCAGGCTGGTCTTGATCCCCCTGCCTTCACCTCTCAAAGTGCTGGGATTATAGGCATGAACCACTATACTCAGCCAAGCATCTGCTTCTGGTAAGGGCTTCAGGGAGCTTCCAATCATGGCAAAAGGAGAAAGGGGAGCAAGTGTGCCACACAGTGAGGGAGGAGGAAGCAAGAGAGAGAGGAGGAGGTGCCAGGCCGTTTTTTACAATCACATCTTGAGGTACCTAATAGACCTGGAACTCACTCATTACCAGGAGGATGCCACCAAGAACTTCATGAGGGATCTGCCACATGATCCAAACACCTTCTCTGAGGCTCCGCCTCCAACACTGAGGATCAAGTTTCCACAAGAGATTTAGAGGGGATGAATATCTAAACTATATCAGAGGCCGGGTGCAATGGCTCATGCCTGTAATCACAGCACTTTGGGTGGCCAAGGCAGGTGGGTCACCTGAGGTCAGGAGTTCGAGGCCAGCCTGGCTAACATGGCAAAACCCCGTCTCTACTAAAAATACAAAATTTAGCTGGGTGTGGTGGTGGGCGCCTGTAATCCCAGCTACTCAGAGGCTGAGGCAGGGAACCGCTTGAACCTGGGAGGTGGAGGTTGCAGTGAGCCGAGATTGCACCATTGTACTCCAGCCTGGGTGACAGAACAAGACTCCATCTCAAAATAAATAAATAAATAAATAAATAAATAAATAAATAAAACTAAAAACTGTATCAGAGATCGGGGGTGAGGGAGTAACTTACAGAGGAGGAGCCTGACAAACACTACTTCAGCCACATGATCAAGGACAACGGCGAGAAGTCAGTTGATAGTACCTGTTACAGGCTGAATTGTGTCCCCCTCCTGCCCAAATTCACATGTTGAAGCCCTAAGTCCCAGGACCAAAGAATGGGACTGTATCTGGAGACAGGGACTTTCAGTAGGTAATAAGTTAAAGTGAGGCTGTTACAGTCCCTATTCAAGCTGTCTGGTGTTCTTAAAAGAAGAGGAGATTAGGACACAGGGAGAGAAGCCCTAGGAAGGTGGGTGCATGGAGAAAGAGCCATGTGAGAACACAATGAGAAGGCAGCCATCTGCGCGACAAGGAGAGAGGCCTCAGAATAAACCGACCCTGCGGATTTTATATTTCCAGGCTTCATAACAAATTTCTGTTGTTTAAAACACACAGTCTGTGGTATATTGCCATGGCAGCCCTAACTGACTAACACCAGCACTCTTGACAGGATGTGATGGAAATGGCACTTTACCTCTGGGGTTTTCCTCCAAACTCTAACTCCATCAGATAAATCCCAAGTGAAGGGCTTTCTACAAAACACCTGACCCATACTCTTCAAAATATTCAAGGCCATTAAAAACAAGGACGCTCTGAGAAACTCACAGCCAAGAGGAGCCAGAGGAGACACTGTGACTAATGGTAATGTGGTGTCCTGAATGAGATCCTGAAACAGAAAAGCAACATTAAGTAAGAACTAAAAAACTCTGGGAAAAAGTATTGACTTTAGTTAATAATAATGTATCAGTATTGGTTTCTTTTCTTTTTCTTTTCTTTTTTTTTTTTTTTTTGAGACAGTCTCACTCTGTTGCTCAGGCTGGAATGCAGTGGCATGATCTTGGCTCACTGCAACCTCCCAGGTTCAAGCAATTCTCCTGCCTCAGCCTCCCAAATATCTGGGATTACAGATGCCCACCATCACACCCAGCTAATTTTTGTATTTCTAGTAGAGACAAGGTTTCGCCATGTTGGCCAGTCTGGTCTTGAACTCCTGACCTCAGGTGATCCACCCACCTCGGTCTCCCAAAGTGCTGGGATTACAGGTGTGAGCCACACCGTGCCTGGCCCAGTATTGGTTTGTTAATTGTAACAGATGTACTTAATTATTGTAAGAAGTTAATAATAGGGAAAACTAGTATGAGGTAGATGGAAACTCTTTACTATCTTCACAATTTTTTCCCAGGATGGAGTGCAGAATTTTTTCTCAGCTCACTGTAGCCTTGACCTCCCTGGCTCAAGTGATCCTCCCACCTCAGCCTCCCCAAGTAGCTAGGACTACAGTCATGCGCCACCATTCCCAGCTAATTTTTTTGTATTTTTTGTAGAGACAGGGTTTCACCATGTTGCCTAGGCTGGTAAAACTATTCTAAAATAAAAAATTTATTTGAAAAAATCTTTGTGTTTTTCAGATCCATTACCACTAAATTCTATTTAGATATTCAACAATGTTTTCAGTATAGTAACTATGTAATTGCTGCTCAGGGCAGAGCCAAGTAGGGTATTATGGTGATAATTTCCTTCCTATACAGCTTTTAGTTCTTCCAGTAGTTTCTATTTCTTTTTCTTCTTGTAACCTCTTACAATAATTTTTCATTTGTCTTCCAGAAGTTCCATCATATCCAGAATTTTATTTGTCTCACCTTCTTTTTGGGGAAACCTTGCTTCTCAGAGCCTCTGCGGCCAGCAAAGGTCATTTGGTGAGAGGCTAATTTAATGTGGTTCAAGCATACAGTCTTCTGGTGGCCTAATCTGATTTAAGGATAGAATTTAGGGTAGCTAAAGAAGTGAGTAAATGACATATACAGTAAATGTCCTTTCCCACTTTACTCATCTAGCACTTGGTGGTGAAGTTGATATAATTCCAGTTCACAGCAAAGATATTTGATATTTCAGTTAGTCCCAATAGCATTGATACTTTTAAGAACCTTCTGGGATTCAAGGACTCAAGGTGGAGGCTGACTACTCTCAGCAGCCAGTAAAAAAACATCAATGGTGCTGAGGTACAGCCAATTAACCAAAACAAAACCACCTAATGATATCATCACCCAGTCCACATTTCTTCATTTGATGGACAAAGAGTCTCTGATAGATTTTGCCAAAGTCATAAACTTCAGATAACAATAACTCTTAACTTTCTTATCCTTCTAACATTCCTAAATAACAACAACAAAGAAGTTTTGAGGACAAAGGAAATTTTTTGGCACAGAATAGTACCTGTTTTGCACAGAATAATATATGTTTAAATGTCTTCATAAATGACACCATATCTTTTCAACTTCCTATAAGCAGTACCTACCACAGAGTAAGTCCCCAGTATTTAATTGAAGTTCTTTGACTTATCTAGTATCTGAATGTGAAGGTCAGTTTTACATTCACTTAAACTTTTGTTTTCTCCCAGATCAAAATATTTGTTTTGGCTCTATAAAGAGAGATTTCCCAGAAAAAATTTTCCTTTCTGGCTGTTAGTAAGTTAGTTCACTTCCTGTCTCTGAGTCTGTGGAAACAATTCAGAAAAGATCAACTATAATTCCCATTTTCCACCTTGTTTTTCATTTCTTTGCATTTCAAATCCTGTTTGTTTTTGTGTGTTAGCCTCTCACATAAGTACCTGCTTGATAAATACTTACTGATTTGATTTAATTTAGAAAAACACTTTATGATCTACATAATATTGTTTAATTGGCAAAATTTGCCTCTGATGGTCGTACCCTGTCTCTGAATGTTTATCACAATTCAGAAAGTACTACATGACCCTGTGTGCAAATGAGTCACTGTATCTCCCCTACAATGGCACAGAGATTAACATCGAAGTGGCAGGAAATGAAGAATCGAATCCAACTCGAAACCACCAAATTCCCAGCTCGTTTAGCCTTCTTGGTAACTACAGTATCATTACTTTCCATTTACTTTCAAATACATCCAAACTCATGTTATCTGATTCTGACCCTGGCCAGAATATATGTATATATATATGTGTGTGTGTGTGTATATATATTTATTTATATATATATATAACCATTAAAAGCCATAAGGATGAGTTTACCGTTAAATCTTTGAGTAAAAGCAAAGAGGTTAAAGGAGGTTTCTTGGCACTTGTCAGGGCAGAACAGTGGCTTCTTTGTCCTTTCAGATTCTCTGTGGCTTGGCCTTTGCCTCTTCTTGGATAACACGTTGCTCTTCGACATGCTGGGCTTCAGCCAGGTCTGCTCCTCAATCCTCCCCATAAGTTATTCCTTTCAGCCAGCCCCAGTCCAGTGGTGAACACAGTGACTCCCTGTCTCAGCAGTTAGCTTTCCAGAAAGTTGCCTGCCCACTTTGTGAATCTAACACCTGATATAAAATTTCTAATTACAAACACCAAATTCTTTCTCCTAGGAGATCTGAAACTGCATGCTCTGCTCTTTGTTTCGACCTTTTATTTTCACTGGAAAGCCCTTGCCAAACATTGGGAACATTTCACTCCATCTGATACAGGCTTTTATCTCTTCTCAACTAGAAAAATGCATAATGCTTCATTTTCAGTATAACCAGGCAATCCATTTCCAAGATCTGCTGTATACAATGCTCCTGCCTGGCCAGTATGCTGTGCAAAGTGCCTCAAAGGTATTTCTCAGATTCTGGCAGGACCACTTTGTTGACATTCCTCAACAAAGGCCTTACAATTTCAAAGGCAGTTTAGATAATTTGATTTTAGAAGTGTCAGTGGTTCTTCTTTAAGTCCTTAGACATCAAACCCACAGAGCCCTTAATACCAGATTTAGATGTGAAGTGGTGGAATTATAGAACACAAACGTCATGTGGCAAGTGACCACCTGACAGATGCATATTTAAATCTGTTTGCAAAAATGTCCCCTGTTGACTTGTTGGCATCCTAAGGTGTTGGTTAATAGACTTTACATGCCCAACACAATTGAAGAGCCTGGCCCACGTCTATTACCAAGGAAAACAAGGTAGGGAGATGTCCAGGGATTACAAAACTCTAATAAATCCTGTTTCTTATTCCACATAATACTTAGTATACTCACAGTTTCTATTTGGTTTACACCCCTGCAGAAACCTGGGTAAGTTCAGGGTGGCCCCAGGAAACAGGGAGAAAGGAAGACTGCAGGGACTGGCTGTCAGTCAATGTCAATGTCAGAGGTTGAAGTAAGGGGGAGGGAGAATCAGGGATCCTGGAGGAGTCTGCAGGGGAGAACAGACTATGCAGCAGCCTCTATCAGGACAGTTGGTGTACACTTGGCTGAACTGTCTCCTTTTTGCATTTTTCTTAGGAAACTATAATGGCAGAAAACTGAAGAGAGTTCAGATAGAAACCTTGTGTTCAACTCTGAGCACAAGACTTTCTGTTCATTTATTCATTCATTCATTCTGTATATTTATTGAGCAACTATGTTTCTAAGAATTGTTTTAAATTCTGGTGATACAGGAGGACCAGTCAAACAATTCCCTGCCCTCCTAAAGCTTACTTTCTGTTGGAGGTGGGGCAGAGTGTTAACAAGTAAATTTACCAGATAATTTTAGTTTATGATAAGTGTTATGAAGAGGTGGGAACCACATTACACAGCGGGGCCAGAGAAGGCGTCTTTGAGGAGGGTGATGCTATGGCTAAGAACCAAGAAATGGGGCTGGGCGCAATGGCTCACGCCTATAATCCCAGCACTTTGGGAGGCAGAGATGGGTGGATCACCTGAGATCAGGAATTCAAGACCAGCCTGGCCAACATGGTGAAACCCCATCTCTACTAAAAATACAAAAAAATTAGCTGGGCATGGTGGTGTGCCCCCGTAGTCCCAGCTACTCGGGAGGCTGAAGTAGGAGAATCGCTTGAACCCAGGAGACGGAGGTTGCAGTGAGCCGAGATAGCACCACTGCACTCCAGCCCATGCAAGAGAGTGAGACTCTGTCTCAAAAGAAAAAAAAAAAAGAGCTAAGAGATGAAAAGGAGAACATAACTGTGTGACCACTGAGGGAAGAGGTCCAGGTAGAGCGAACAGCAAGTACAAAGGCCCCGAGGCAGGGAGGCTGGGGGGAGGTGTTTGAGGAAATGAGTCTGAATTAGGTTTCTGTCTGCTAATGCACGAACACAAGCCTTTAAAACCACCTTAGTCTAATGTCCTCATACTTATTTATTAATATACTGTGGTAAGTGAGAAGACAGGTGAGCACAGGTTCTATGGGTTTACAAAGAGCATTTAGATCAACCTGGAGGTTCAAAATATGACATCTAAGCTCAGATATAAAGGATGAGTCATAGTTATGCAGGGGATTTCAGTAAGTGCAAAATTTTAGGTGTACAGTAGGCCCCCTTTATCCATGAGGGATATGTTCCAAGACCCCTAGTAGATGTCTGATAGTACCAAACCCTCTATAGACTATGTTTTTTTGATCTGATAACAGAGATGTCTACCAAGTGACTCACAGGTGGGTAGTGTATACAGCATGGATCCCCAGGACAAACGGAAGATTCACATCCCAGGCAGGATGGAGTGGGAAGGTGCAAGATTTCATTATGATACTCAGAATGACATGCAATTCAAGTTTACATATTTTTTTTTCTGGAATTTTCTGTTTAATGTGTTCAGACCTCAACTGACTGCTGGTAACTGAAACTGTGGAAAGTGAAACTGTCTAAAAGGGGACTACTGTATTTGGGAGGAGTTGGAATACCAGAAAAAGTGAGAGGTAGGAAATAGCAGAATAAAAGCCTGGAATGTTAAAAATAAGCCATGAGGCTGGGCATGGTGGCTCATGCCTATAGTTCCAGCACTTTGGTAAGCTGAAGCAGGAGGATTGCTTGAGGCCAGGGATTTGAGACCAGCCTGGGCAACATAGCAAGACCTCATCTCTACAAGAAACTAAAAATAAATAAATAATAAAGAGAAGCTATGTCATGAACGGCATTTTTTATCTCCAAGATCAAAATCTTAGACTTGGTTTTATAAGTCACTGAAAGATTTTTAAGCAAGGGAGTGACAGAACCACATGGTGACTAGGTTAAAGGGGAATGAGGAAAGACAAGAGGAAGGAAATCAGTGGATATGTTACAACAATCCAAGAAAGTAATAATGTGGGTCTGACTTAAACAGTGGGGAATAAAAAGGAACAGAAAATTTGAGAAATATTTAGTAGATAAAATAAGAATTGGCTGATTGACTTGGGAGGACAGGGAGTGTGTCTGAGGCGGTGGGGGAGGAGTTAAATGGTTAGATTAGATGATGGAGACTGGAGGCAGTGTCACTAGCTTAGGTGAATAATATAAAAGAAGGAATAGGTTTTGAGGGAAATGGAGAATTCAGCTTTGGGCTCATGGCACTTGAAGAACATAGCCTGTAGTCCAGTTTATAGAGAGAAAGAAAACTGCAAATTGCTATTACCATTACGACTCTCCTTTTTTTGCAGAAGAAATTCATAGCTAAGGCCATGAAAGGTGAGAGTGTCAGGGTTCCTTTTATTTGGTGCCTGATAGAGACCAGGTGCTCCTGGTGGGAACAGCCAATCAAAAGTACTTAATAGGGAATCTACTGAGGCCAGGAGTTCAAGGCCAGCCTAGGCAACATAGCAAAATCCAGTATCTGGAAAAAAAAAAAAATTTTGTTTTAATTAGCAAAGGGTGGTGGAACATGCCTGTAGTCCTAGCTACTCGGGAGGCTGAAGCAGGAGAATTGCTCGAGCCCAGGAGTTCGAAGCTGCCATGAGTTATGATTGCACCACTACACTTTAGCCTTGGCGACAGAGTGAGACTCTGTCTCTTTTTTTTTTTTTTTTTTTGAGATGGAGTCTCGCTCTTGTTGCCCAGGCTGGAGTACAGAGGCACGATCTCAGCTCACTGCAACCTCCGCCTCCTGGGTTCAACGAAAGAGTACTTAATAGGACTTTACACTACCCACCTCTTACACCCAGGATTTGCCTGGGAATAATTAAGAAACATGTTTCTGAACATATACACATGTTTAGCTGTATGCTTATGATGAGGGCAACAAATGTCCAATCAAGGTAGGAAGATAAAGCTAAGGTCTATATAACAAATGTCCACTAATGCAATAGTTAATTCCAGACAAGGAGATAGGACTGTGGGTGGCACAAGAAGAGGAGCTTTGATTTAAAAGGTCAAATCGTTGGGAGGCATAGCCATCTTTCAGGTGCTGGGAGAGTTTCCAAAGAATGGCTTACAGCCAAGAATAAGCTTCATGTGTTGGGGGCAGGGGGTGTGAATCAGGACCCAGGGGCACACTGGGTGGGTGGAGGGTTGGGAGTGGGACGCAGGGTGGGGCTGCAACCTGGAAAGGAGTTCAAACTCAGCAAGGCAGACAAAGGGTGATGTGGCAAAGATTATGTCAGTAAGATAGTTACTTCCTGAGCTCTTACATAAATTAAAGTCATTAAAATTAATTTTACTCTGTGATTTTTTTTACACTCCTAGTGAAAAAGATGATACCTGGCAAATTTTCCCAAGAGTGTCTCTATACTTCTTTGGATAATTGATATCCAAGGCAGATGAGATTCAGGAGAGACTTTTATCCAATATAGACAAAAACAGCCTTGCCTTTTGCTTTCACGTTTGAGGATTAAAGGACTTCGATTATTTAAGGGGGCTTAGTAAGTGTTGATTGCAATGACTTAGAAAATCCTTTCAGTGTCAAATGATGATGCAACGTAAGCTTTCTTGAAGAGTGAACTTAACTTTTACTGCTCTAAAGGCAGGTAATATAGAGGACATGAACAAAGAAACAGACCTGCTTTGGCCACTGAGGAGTCTCAAGTAAATGGCATGACCTCTTTCACCTGCAGTTTTCTAGTCTGTAAAATGGGGATTGTAATTTTTTCATTGATTCAACAAATATCTTATGAGCATCTCCTGGCACATCTCCTATGTGACAGGTACTGTTCTACCCAGTTCATAAAGTTATTTTGAGAATTACATGAAATAGTGTAAGTGAAAAATGCTTAGCATAGTTTCTACACTCTATCAGATGCTGATTGTATTAGTTTTCTATCCAAGAAGCTTTTTCAGCTGGAAAAAGATGGATGTTGAATGTTGGAGCCATTACTGGGTCAGGCCAACAATGGCGAAGACACTCAGAGTGTTTGTTGTAAATATCAGGGTGTCTTGCACAGGGGAAGAATTGACTAAATTGGGGATCCAAGAATGAAAAGACTTTTAATTTAATGATTTTCTTATTTTTTTTTTTGAGACAGAGTTTCACTCTTGTTGCCCAGGCTGGAGTGCAATGGCACAATCTCTGCTCACTGCAACCTCCGCCTCCTGGGTTCAAGCGATTCTCCTGCCTCGGCCTCCCGCGTAGCCAGGATCACAGGCACCTGCCACCATGCCCGGCTAATTTTTTGTATTTTTAGTAGAGACGGGGTTTCACCGCGTTGGCCAGGCTGGTCTCAAACTTTTGACCTCAGGTGATCTGCCTGCCTTGGCCTCCCAAAGTGCTGGGATTACAGGCATAAGCCACTGCGCCTGGCCCAATGACCTGTTTTTGAAATAGTAGGATGAAGGGCAAAATGTTGACCTGGGGAAAATAGAGCAAGTGTCAGTCAAAATTATTCTGGGAAGTCTGCAGAGGTTGCCATGAAGCAGCAGGGGTGATCCAAGTTAAGACTCATCAGAAACATGAATGTCCCACTGGGTCTAGAATATCAAGAAAGAACTCCAAGATAGTTTGCTTCATCAACATGTTCAGAGTTGAGGTGCGTGACAAAATAATTGTTTTTCTGAAGCACTTTTAACTGTGAACATTACAACATACCCACTGAACCCTGGAAAGTTAATTTGTAGTTTGAAGAATTGACCAGATAAGGACCCTGATACTTCGGATATTAACATTTGCCAGTGCTCTAAGTAGTTCATTTTAAAAAGGAAAGGAAGAAAAGCTGACTTAAGCTACAAAACATGTTTTCTCCCAGTATCACTGATATATTACCTTTGCTTCTGAAGTGGGTTGGTTCATTAGCAAAGGGTGCAGCATTTTCCACTTCCCTTTTACAAACTGAACTTTAGCCCAGACCCTGAAGAGTCTATGGAGGTTGGTCAGTAATCATAATGGAATAGGATATGCCTTACCCTCAAAGAGAGACGTGGAAAGTCAAGGTCATTTGCAGGTGCCTCCCTCAGTGCTTGGAAATGGTATACATTTCTTATAACAATATGTGATACTGTAATTACCTACTTATTTTTCAGTCTTTTCCAATAGACTATAAGCTCTTCAAGTGCAGAGACTGTGTATTATTAATCACTGTAAGTCCAAATGCTTAAAAAGCCACTAACAGGAAGGGCTCAGTAAATGCTTTATACAAAGTGAGTGGATCAATGTACAGAGGGATTGATGGATGAATGGATGGATGGTTGGATGGATGGATGGTTGAATGAATGGATGAATGGATAAATGGTTGGTTGGTTGGATGGATGGATAGATGGATGACTCCTGGATTCCTGCCATTAAAGAAAAACCATCACAACAATAAAGAAAATGGTGCTCAAGTGAAGGGTGGACAAGATAGATGAGATTGACTTGGGCCCGGAAGAGTCACTAAAAGGGCATATAATCCTAGAATCATTGGGAAGAAGGAAACTTGGATCAATTTTTGCCACTGCTTCTTCTGATCCATCCTCCCAAGAGTCTGGTCTGTACCTCCAGTAGAGAAAACTGCTACTGGGTAAACAAGGTTATCTTTGTGGGACTGAAGAACAAGTAAGAGCTCCAAGACTTACTGAGAAGGACAGAAGGCCTGTCTACCTTATTCCTGTCCATGGAGTAGAAACCCTGAGAGGCAAGGGCTCCATGTGCCTGAGGGAGACAGAGTTATGGGTTTCTTGGGCCACAGAACAGTCGTCATGACAACAGTCCCAGAATAACTACTTCCCATAAGGGATGGACTATGGGGGAGTGAGGAGTGAAGGACCTTTGGGAGTGCAGTCAGCAAGAGCTTGTTTGCAGACCTCAGTGAGCTCCAGGGGACTGCATTTTGTAGCTAGAGATTTGGTAGGGTCAGCAGCAATAAGGCACCAGCAGTATAAACTCTTTTGCTCCCAGGAAATCTCAAGCTAGAGACTGATATGATTGAATAATAAGAGAACAGCAATCCATCAACCTCTC
The DNA here is from genome assembly GCF_028858775.2 of Pan troglodytes. NCBI lineage: Eukaryota > Metazoa > Chordata > Mammalia > Primates > Hominidae > Pan > Pan troglodytes. The sequence goes on from NC_072412.2 coordinate 53,717,395, forward strand.
CGAGACACACAGAAACTGCCCCTAGTGAAGGTTTCTGCAAACCTGTAGGCAATGAGGTGAGGGCAACCTCCAGGGATAGCTCATTGGTCTCCCAAGCAGCCAGGAGCTGAAAAAACTGGCGAGGGGTGGGTGGTGCCAGGGGAGAGTTGAGGGACCGCACTTCCCCTCCCTGAGCAATGCTGACCCAAGGGCCTTTGGGAGGAGGTTGTGCCACAGGACTGGTCATCAGAGAAGAAGTCATTGCCATTCTACTAGCAAGTGAAGCTTGGGGATATAGGCAGGCTTTCAACTAGCTGCATGGAAAACAGCCCCAGGGTTCATCTGCAGGGTGCCCCCCTCCCCAGTACATGATTAACATGGACACCTAAAAATCCAAGCTTATAATTTATACATTTGTCAAGGTGGGGTATGTTGGAGAAGACGGGCCAAGCTTACTGTATAAAAGGAATGCTTCATTTCGTAGAATGTTATTCCCCTGCAGTTGCCTCTCACAGGTAGCAGAGCATGGTGTTTAAAAGCATGGGTTTTGGAGCCAAATGCCTGGGTTACAATCATGACTAAATTCCTTCTGTTCTGAGACCTTGAGCAAGTTTCCTCACCTCTCTAAGTCTCTGCTTCCTCATCTGTGAAAGAAGATAATTAGAGCACCCACCTCATAGAATTGTTAAGAGGACTAATTCAATTAATCCAATTAAGTGCTGATATATAAGAACTCAATAAATATAGCATACATACAAAATAAGATTTGAGTTATTAAATTTGAATCATACATTTGGCCAAGCATTCACAAATTTCCTATGTAATTGCGAGTAGAGTAGTAGTTTGTCACGAGGTGGTGATTGGTGCAGAGGAACTGGGACACCAACCAAAAATATACATTGTGATACATTTTTTTCCCCTAAGATACTCAAGGATTTCTTGTTTTTGTTTTTTGTTTTTTGTTTTTTGTTTTTGAGACAGGGTCTTGTTCTTGTCACCCAGGCTGGAGTGCAATGGCACGATCTCAGCTCACTGCCACCTCCACCTCCTGGGTTCAAGCAATTCTACTGCCTCAGCCTCCTGAGTACCTGGGACTACAGGAGCCCGCCACCACGCCTGGCTAATTTTTGTATTTTTACTAGAGATGGGGTTTCGCCATGTTTTCCAGGCTGGTCTTGAACTGCTGACCTCGTGATCTGCCCGTCTCAGCCTCCCAAAGTGCTGAGATTACAGATGTGAGCCACCACACCCAGTCTGTTTTTGGTTTTTGTTTTGAGACAGAGTCTCACTGTCACCCAGACTGGAGAGCAGTGGTGTGATCTCAGCTTACTGCAACCTCTGCCTCCGAGGTTCAAGCAATTCTCCTGCCTCAGCCTCCCAAGTAGCTGGGATTACAGGTGTGTGCCACCATGTCCAGCTAAGTTTTGTATTTTTAATAGAGACAGGGGTTTGCCATGTTGGCCAGGCTGGTCTCGAACTCCTGACCTCAAGTGATCTGCCCGCCTCGGCCTCCCAAAGTGCTGGGATTACAGGTGTGAGCCACCGTGCCCGGCCAGATATTCAAAGATTTCTTGTCAAACCCCTGAAGTTTTTATGGAACACAGTTTGGAAACCACTCCATTACTGGGCTAAAAAATAAAGCTATATATCCTATGGTGATTATAGTGAGGTTGAGTCTTTTACATCTGGCCCACTCATGCTAAAATAACCACTGGCAACGTATAAAGCTGGCTCCACTGAGAGAATTCCTTCTAACATCTTGGTGACTAGGCAAACAGACATGATCCTGGTCTTTTTTGAAGGGTATATGATTGACACTGCCAAGGAAAACAGTTAACAGGAGACACTAACTTAGAAGAAATAAAACCTGTTATTTTGGAGGGTACTATGAGTAAACAAAGGAGCGTTAAAACATATAATATAATGTTGGTGAGGTAATGAATAAAAATTTATTTATTAAAATATAACATTTCTTCATATAAAAATGTAAATAATGGGGCTTTAATAAAGAACATTTAAAAAGAGTAATGAGCTAGTCAGAAAACAAAGACTAAGAGGTCAACAACCACCTCAAGCTTTCCCCAAGCTATAAGAAAAACTGCCTGGTGTTTCTGATGAACCAAGTTATTTATGACATTTAAAACGGTGATATGAGCTATGATCTCTATTTCTGTTAAAAAATAAAGAAATAAAAAGTCTTTAAAAGGTAGATTGTCATTCATGGATGACTGGAAGTTACATCTGAGAATCGCTGCCTTTTAAGCCTTGTAGTTTAAAAATATTACCTCTGGGTGGTACAGTTTAGGAACAGGCCCTGGGAGAAAGTAATCTCAGGCCTTTGAATTCTTTCTATCCTATCTACCCTCCCACATAGCTCACTTAGGGTTGAGAGTTGAGTTTCATGTATTTAATTACATGCACCTGGAGGCAGGACACAATGACCCACGCTATGATCAAATGGTAATGCTACAAGAGTCACTCATTAAAAAGGCTAAGCATATGTGAGTTTAGCTTTTTCCAAGTAAAGACTAATAAAGTGAATATTTTATATATTTAATCACACTCTATTATGACACTGATAGGCAAAGAGACATAATTGGTAAGCAATTACATATGTAGCTGGTGTTACTTTCATACATGAAAATTATACTTTTACTGCTCCGATCTTCTCACTTTTGGTCCACACGACAGGATCATAAAAAAGCAAGGTTGCAGTGAGGACAACCTAGGTCAAAAGTTGCCAGGAGGGCAGAGGATTCATGAAAATAGACCCCATGCTTCTGTTGATTGGAGGGAGGTCTTGGTTGAGAGTGAGAGGAAAAAAGACCAGATGCTAAGAGTGAGTAAAAGGAACATTGTTCCTGTTGAGCCAGGAAGGAACAGGATAGGAATCGAGAAGGGCAATTTTAAAAAGGCAGGGGGTGGGCAGTTCTGGTCAGGTGGGTAGACCTGTGCTTTTGCAGAAGACGAACCTTAAGCAGGTTTCTTTCGAATACCTTCAAGGGTAACTGAATTTTTTGTTGCTTTCATCTCCCACTTTCCCTCATCCCCTCAAAACATCTGTGGTACCTGAAATTCCTTAAACAGGGAATAAAGTTTTTCATTACGCAATTAGAAACAAAGATTGACCACAAGCAAATCAGCTGGCAGAGGTGATATGAAACTTTGCTCACTAAATGTTAACGGCCGATAGTGGATCATTGGCTATTTTGATAGGAAGAGGAAGTAAGAGAATGGGAGGCCCTGGGATGAGGTGGTTTTCCAGAGAAGGAAAGGAAGCATATTAAATGATAAGAAAAGAAACAGCTCACGGTTATTGAGTATTTATGTGCCAGGCTCTGTTCCAAGTGCTTTACGTGAATTAACTCTTTCAATTTCACAGCACCCTGCCTGAGGTAGGTACTATTACTAATCTCATTTTACAGATAAGGAAACAAAGTCATGGAGAGGTTTGGTAACTTGCCCAAGGACATAGCAGAATGGCCAAGAGTTGATTTCTGGCATTTCTAGCCCAAGAGTCCACACTTTTGGCCACAGAGTGAAAGAAAATTGTCTCAGAGAAAAAATGACCCAGGAGACAAACTTCCCTACATAGACAATGTCGCCAAAAGTCAGCCTGTTCACTTCTGAGTATTAGGGATAAGGAGAAGAGGTGTTTTATGGTGCACAGCATTGAGTATCTGCTACTTAAAGGAACATTGGTGCTGGAATGGTTACTATGCTCAGTCTTATGGACCCTTTTGATACATTCTTGGTCTTACATGTGCACCGCTCAACTGCCTGAATTAGTGATCCTGTGGCAGTTGTTTAAACCCTCTGCACCTCTGAGTCCACATTTGGAAACTGGGTTATTTCCACTTGTCAGCTCCCTGACTCAGAGGAATGCAGGGAGGGCTAATGGGCTGATCTATGCTAAGTGCTCTGGGCCATAAACCAGGACTAACTGAACTTTCAGAGAACACTATGACTTGGCAGTGCTACTTAAATTGACAGAAGTGGTAGAATATTCTCCTAGCAGCTTCTTTACATGTCTTGGTTCAGCTGCCTGATCGCCCTTTAGGACAACAGCACTCGGTCCACTGCGGCTGAATTCCTTGCTAGACTTACACTGTGTTGCTCCAACAGAGGACGACTGTGTGGTAGACTTGGGAGATGCCCATATTGTCTGGGACTGTTCAAATTATCCAGAGATAAGAATTCCTAATTCAAAATAAGGATCTTCAGGCCAGGACTTTGAAAGTAACTGCTTATCAAAAAAACATGAAAAGAACTGGTCTCACTCCAAGGAAACTTTTAACCTAATAGCAAATATACCTTAGCATTTAATTCAAATGATAGTGTCCTAATTGACACCATCAAGGGCAGAACCAATTGCAAAGTTTCTTTAAAAAGTAATGATTTGGCCGGGCCCGGTGGCTCACGCCCATAATCCCAGCACTTTGGGAGGTCGAGGCGGGTGGATCACAAGGTCAGGAGTTCGAGACCAGCTTGACCAACATGGTGAAACCCCATCTCTACTAAAAATACAAAAATTAGCTGGGCATGGTGGCATGTGCCCGTAATCCCAGCTATTCAGGAGACTGAGGCAGGAGAATCACTTGAACTCGGGAGGCAGAGGTTGCAGTGAGCCAAAATTGTGCCACTGAACTCCAGCCTGGGAAAAAAAAAAAAAGTAATGATTTACAAAGAGATGTGGAAGAAAGGATGCCTGAGACAAAGGGAAGAGGGAGAGAAGCAGTCTCAGCTGTAGCTATGATTAAGGACCAGTGGACACATAAGGATAAAGCCAGTTTTTTAAAAAGGAAAAATGTGTCTAATTAGTCCACACTCCCATTGTCTAATGGATTTTCCCTCCCATGTGTTTAAGCATAAGAATACGCCACCTATGACTTCAAACAAAACAAACACACTAAAAGCAGAAGGGTGATCACACTATTTTGAACAGATGCAGTTATTCAACTCAATAATTTATCCTTGAATTCATGTCTTCTCCATCACAGAATCCTATCCTATCCTATCCTGTCGTCAGGCTTCCTCAGACCTGAGAAAGGAAGCAAGTTTTGTGAGCTAATAAATAAACACGGCCAGTAGGAACCAAGGTGGATGTTCAGGATCAGAAATAGGGTAGATGAAAATAGTTTATAAAAAAAGAGTTTGAGAGAGGGGGAGGGAAACTGAATAACTAACTGAAAGCAGTAGGTGGTCAACACCGTACAGTATGAAGGAACCACGAATACAAAACAAGGAAAACAAAAGACAGATTTTCAGAGTGCTGCCATGATGCACACAATTTCAAATAAAAGCTATGGTGAGTTTTAGCAAAATTTGGATATAAGAGATTTGGTTTTCAGATCCTGAGTCTCCTTTTTTGGCAGTGTTTTCTCATATCTGTGGTCTCTTCTCTTTAAGCACCAGAGGCCCCTCTATTCCTCACCAAAGAGAAAATATTGATGTAGACTCTTGGTGTGTAAGGCAAGACATAATCTTCCAAGAGTATCTGAAAGCTTCATCTTTATGTGGAAGGAATTTTCAGGTAAAAAGCTGGTGTGGAATTATACGAACCTTCCTGGTGTCCCTTCTCTCAAACCTCCCTAGAGGCACTTTCTATTTTTACTCTCTCTTCCTTGGTGCCATTTGTAACAGTGGGTATCTGGTTTACAAGGCACATCTTCACCCTGTCTTTGACTGGATTGAAAGAGGTTCCTTTCTCTAAAAAACAGCAGAATTCATGTAAGGAAAAGGCTATTTAGGTGAAATCGTGCTATGATATTTTGCTATGTCCAATCTATGATAAGGTCTTTGAAGGCCTATTATTGAGATGTGAAGTGTAAGGAAGCCAGTAGTCATTGAAAATTGCATTTCACATAGAAACGTGCATTGCATTTGCTGAGAACATGAGTGCCAGGGCTGGTGCTCTGAGCATGCCAGCGCTTGTTTACATGGAGCTGAAGGAAGGCTTCCTCACTCGAACTACAAGGGCTGCCCCACCCTGCACTGGACTCAATGGAAGGAAGGGCGGGGTTGGCACAAAAAGTTTTGACAATACTCCAGTTCTTTGCACCCCAAATATTTACTGAAACAGTCGGATAATTCTTTAGGGAGACCAGGCCTAACACTACAAAAGGTGGCAAAGAGCCAGGAGGAGAAAAAAATGCTCCCGTTTGGTAAGGTTGTGTTTATTTTTGCCTGTAATAAATGCAGAAACAACAATACAGAAATACAGAAATTGTCCTACACACACCCTCTTCAAACTGATCACGCATTTGAAAATTTAGCTTCAGGGAAACCAGCCACTGCAGCTTCTATTCAGGCATTCCTGGTCCTGCAGGCAGCTGTTTCCTCTGCTTGGAATAGTGTCTCTTCTCACTGAAGCCCACCTTTCTTCTGATTCCTCTGCAGCCTTCTCCACATCCCACTGCCTGTATTAAGCCTCTCCCAGTTGTCCCAGCCCACAGTAATCTCTCTGTTCTTGGGCCTCCTACAGCACTCACTTGGCAAGTGTGGTGGCATTTATCTGCTTGTCCACTCAGCTCCTCTCCCCACCACTGGACCTTACACGGAATAGTCAACCTTCACTACATACGCCTACAAACAATGACAAGTTATTATAGTATAGTGGTTTAGGTGCGCCATTGTCAAGTTCATGTTTGTGTGATTTGTAAACTCAAATGAAGAAGTTGGGCCAGGCGCGAATGCTCAGGCCTGTAATCCCAGCATTTTGGGAGGCCGAGGTGGGTGGATCACAAGAGGTCAGGAGTTCAAGACCAGCCTGGCCAACATGATGAAACCCCATCTCTACCAAAAGTACAAAAAATTAGCCAGGCATAGTGGTGGGCACCTGTAATCCCAGCTACTCGGGAGGCTGAGACAGGAGAATCACTTGAACCTGAGAGGCAGAGGTTGCAGTGAGCCAAGATCACACCACTTTACTCCAGCCTGGGTGACAGAGCGAGATTCCATCACTCACAAACACACACACACACACCCATAAAAAAAAAAAAGTTTTCCTTTGTTACTTTTGAAATGTAGTAAATCCCTAATGTGTAATCATTTTCAAACATCATGGATTTTGTTAGGAGGCATAAGAAACAGCACGTGGGCTAGGCACCGTGGCTCATGCCTGTAATCCCAGCGATTTGGGAGGCCGAGGCAGGTGGATCACGAAGTCAGGAGTTCAAGACCAGCCTGGCCAACACAGTGAAACCCCATGTCTACTAAAAATACAAAAAATTAGTGGGGTGTGGTATCAGGCGCCTGTAATCCCAGCTACTCAGGAGGCTGAGGCAGGAGAATTGCTTGAACCCGGGAGGCAGATGTTGCAGTGAGCTGAGACCATGCCACTGCACTCCAGCCTGGGTGACAGAGTGAGACTCCATCTCAAAAAAAAAAAAAAAAAGAAAAGAAAAGAAAAGAAAGAGCACCTGGCAGATATGGGTAGAGAGATGAAGAACTAACTGAAGAGAATGAGAAGAGCAAGGAACTGGTTCACACAGTGCGAGCCCCATTGGTGTGCTTTACGTGGTCTGCTTCACTTGGGATTTTCTTGTGTTTGTTTTTTTGTGTTTGTTTTTTTTGTTTGTTTGTTTGTTTGTTTTTTTGTAGAGACAAGGTGTTGCTATGTTTTGCCCAGGCTGGTCTTGAACACCTAGCCTTGAGCAATCCTCCCAAGGCCTTCTATCTTGGGTTTAACACTGAAAGTCCTAGGCAACCCCTCAGGCAAACCAGAAAGGTGGGTCACCCTACCAGGTGGCCAGTAAGCATCTTGACAAGAAGAAAATAACGTTTTAAGTCATGAACAGAGCCCTCTTTATTTTCTTTCACTTCAAATTCCAGTGCCTCGGCCTCTCCAAGGACATTCCACTCTCCTATAACAAGCCGAGGAGCAGGCAAAAATGCCCAGGGACTAAGCAGGAGTCCTGGGTTTATTAAACTCTCTCCACTTCAGAAGCAATGCCAGGCCCATTAGGACAACTGGTGAAGGGAAAAAACTTAAACATAGTTCTCACAAACAGAAACGAAAGGGAATATTCTGAACTGGAAACAGTGACCTTTATGGCATTATTCCAAAAGGAAAGTCAAAGGCAGAGCCTCAGGAAGGCAAATGTCCAGGATCCACAGGAACTCTGACTTATGCGGAACATTCCACACGAGGCCTGCTAATTACAGCGCTGGAGCATCTGTTTTGATAATGTTCTTTGAAATCAACTCAACCCTGAGAATGTGTGCAAATAGACGAAAAAGAAGACTGGACTGTATGACTATGAATACATTTTGGATATTGTAGCATGTAGAAGAACGAAGTAGTACATTAGGAGCATCAAAAATATACATAACTTTTTTTTTTTTTTGAGACTGAGTCTTGCTCTTGTCACCCAGGCTGGAGTGCAATGGCACGATGTCGGCTCACTGCAACCTCTGTCTCCTGGGTTCAAGCTGTTCTCCTGCCTCAGCCTCCCAAGTAGCTGGGATTACAGGCTCCCTCCACCATGCCCGGCTAATTTTTATATTTTTAGTAGAGACGGGGCTTCGCCATGTTGGCCAGGCTGGTCTCGAACTCCTGACCTCATGATCCACCCGCCTCGACCTCCCAATGTGCTGGGATTACAGGCGTGAGCCACCGCACCCAGCCACATATTTTATATTGTGAGCATTTCACAGAACAGACACATTTGAAAAAATGAAATGGGCCTGAAATAAGCATAACAATAACAACATCATTAATAATGTCATGCACAAAACTAGGGCTATAGAGTTTGTGTAGTAATGGGGATTTTTTTTCCATAATAAAATGATAAAGCTAAGGATTTTAATATGTGTAATGTATAACACAGTAATTCTGAACAAAAAAGCATAATAGGAATATTGGAAATTCTAATGCTTGTTTCTCTGTATGTCATGCAGGAATAAAACTGAGTTAGTTTCTTTATACAGACTTCTGTGACCAAGAATGCTCCTGTGTACCCTGGTACAAGTGTAAGTAGGTAACTTGGCTGGGAGTTGAAATTTAGGGGATGTGGTGCAGAGATATAATTTTACCACCAGGGGGTGTTCTTTCCTCTTCCGGTGATGAGTTTATGTAATCACAAACTAACCCTAAACCAGCCCCACTAAAAATGGGCCAGGCCAGATCCCAGGAAATGGGATTAACTTACATCATTCACACAAATTCCCTCTTGCCCTTCCATTTTAGTGACTATTGAGTTTTCCTTCAGTTGAGAGAATCATGCTGGCAGCAAGCCAATCTACATGAACTGTCGAAAACAGATTACACCCCTCCTGCTGATCAAAACAGGAGAATGATGACTTAAGAAGTTAGTGCAGGTAGCTATTTCTGATTATCCCCGGGAAGCAGGAGTTTCAAGTAAGCAAGAACTCAGCAGTTAGAAAGCAAACATCGAAAGGGTCTGAGGGGTAGAAAAGTCTCCTGCTTGAATTTTGATCTAAGCTGATTTACAACTGAAAAAGGTTGATGCCTCATTAAAGACCAGAAAAGCCTAGGAAAATTACCAGAGAGATTTTGACAGCTTCCAGAGTCAGCCAGGGAATCTGTCCCAGCCCATTAGGATAACCAAGTTTAGAAAGCAAGGCCTTGGAGAGGTGCCCCAGGGAGATGCCCAAGGGAGTCCGTCTGAACCCAGCCAAATGCTTACTCTTGAAAAAGGAAGACTTTGTCCCCTCTGTCAGCTTAGTGCCAGAAGCTCTGTCAGGGAGAAAGGCTGTGAAGCTAAGAAATATGGGATATTAGGTCACCTGCTCAACTGAAGCAAGTTCAACAAATTCAAACTTTGAGTCAATACATTATTTCCCCTTTTAATGCCCAAAAGTAATACTTGCTCATTGCTAAAACCAACAATACAGAGGCTAAAGTAAAAATCAAAGGACTGTCCTCTCATGACCAGCCCACTCTCCTCAGCCCCACTTACCAGAAATACTCACAGTTGAGAATTTGCTTATATTTTTCGGGGTTTCCTTTTTCCCATGAATTATTTCTGCAAAATGGATCAGTCTATCTGTCTGGCTCTCCATCTATTCATTCTATGCATCTATTAATCACCCATTTGGTTTGGTTTGGTTTTTGCCAAAAAGATATATATATAAAATATATATCATATGATATAAAATATATATCATATGATATATAATATATATCATATAATATATTATATATGATATATATTCTTTTGTGTAAGTTTTTTATTTAATTGAAATGAAACTTCATTTCAATTTAATAAAGCCGACTTTTCCAAATCGGATCCATTCTTTCTTATAGTGACACAATATTCCATTGTATGGATGGTCCATAACTTTACTAAGCCAGTGCCCTACTGACGAACATTTGTGCTAGTCCCAATTTCTTTTTCTATTACAAGAATGCTATAATAAAATTCTTAATTAAAAGATGTGGTTATTAATGGGTGTGTTGTGTTAAGGATCAGACATTGTGCTAAGCCCTCTACAGGATATTAGGATGAATAAAATATGTTTCCTGCCATCTTGGAGTTTACTCTTTTGTGTGGGAGAACTATAAAAAAATTGACATTGCAAGGTGCAGTGGCTAACGCCTGTAATCCCAGCACTTTGGGAGGCCAAGGCAGGCAGATCACTTGATCAGGAGTTTGACCCCAGCCTGGCCAACATGGCAAAACCCTGTCTCTACTAAAAATACAAAAATTAGCTGGGCGTTGTGACACGTGCCTGTAATCCCAGCTACTTGGGAGGCTGAGGCAGGAGAATCACTTGAACCCAGGAGACAGAGGTTGCAGTGAGCCGAGATTGAGCCACTGCACTCCAGCCTGGGCAACAGAGCAAGACCAGTCTCAAAAAAAAAAAAAATATATATATATATATATATATATATATATAATGTAAGAAAAATGATTTACATACTAAATAGTTGGATTAATTATAACATATCTGCCCAGGGAGTAGAAAGGAAGGTGCTACCAATTCTGACAGTTGGAATTAGGGAAGATTTCACTGAATTGACTTCATCTCTGTAGGGATTTGCTTTAGTCTGTTTGATGTGGGGCAGTTGAAGTGGAAGCTTGTACTCTTAACAAAGTCATCCTGTTCACCATGCACTGAGGCAAGGAGCTCTACAATTTTTGCTATTTGAATTTCCTCTAAAAATAATTTCATAAAGATCTGGGAATGATTTGTCCTTCTTTTTTCTTTTTTTTGAGATGGAGGTCTCACTATGTTGCCCAGGCTAGTCTCAAACTCCTGGGCTCAAGCGATCCCTGCCTCAGCCTCCTGTAAGATGACAGGCACATGCCACTGTGCTCGGCTCTTGCTTTGTCTTCTTCTAAACTTGTTTCACTGAGTTTAGTCTACAGCTTTGTCTGATAATCTTAAAACTCATTACAAATATTCAACATGGCACCGCTCCTTGCTCTGTCCCAAAATGTCCTGGGTAAATGTCTGATCTCCAAATCAAGTATGCCATAAATTGTTGAATTAGTATTGTTATATCTGGTGTGACTGTCTAGAGAAAGCCATTTTATCAGTACATGGAATCTAACAGTATGATTTTGAAAGAAAACATATGAAACAACTCACCTGTGATAGCAAATCTCTTTGAGTCAGAACCTTCCCAGCAATCATGTAAACATACTGGAAGACGAGTTTTTATTTTTAAGCAATCTTAATTAGCAGGTCTCTTTCTTATTAACATCTTCAAAGGGCTTTCAGCTCCTCCCTAGATGAAAGGTCCTGTGTAAGGACAAATTATTAGTATGCTCACAAAATACACACACTAAATGCAGGAAAAGTGCAAACGGTTTAACTCCACAGCCTGCAATGCTCTTGAGATGCTTTGATCTGCCAGGATAGCCATCAATTATTCTATATCCTTTACTCTCTAAATGCATGCATCAAAGCATGTTCATGCCCACCCTTGTAAATCCAGTTGTTTATTTCAAAATAGTTCTTCTGAATTAAGCCTTGTTTCCTTTTTCCTTTGTTGAGAGCTGCTGATTCAGCTTATTGGGGAAAGCGTATATGTAACCTTGGGTTTAGAGTAGAAAATAATCTTTTTTTGCTCTATAAAGATGTCCATGGGCCAGGCGCAGTGGCTCATGCCTGTAATACCAGCACTTTGGGAGGCCGAGGAGGGCAGGTCACCTGAGGTCAGGAGTTCGAGACCAGCCTGGTCAACATGGTGAAACCCCGTCTCTACCAAAAAATACAAAAATTAGCTGGGCGTGATAGCAGGCGTCTGTAGTCCCAGCTACTCGGGAGGCTGAGGCAGAGGAATTGCTTGAGCCCAGGAGACAGAGGTTGCAGTGAGCTGAGATTGTATGACTGCACTCCAGCCTGGGCGACAGAGCGAGGCTCCATATCAAATAAAAAAAAAGATGTTCATGACATAAAAATGTACATTAATAAAGATTCATTGGTAAACTGGGAAAATATATATAATAAGTGAAAAAAGCATGATACAAAAATTTATAGAGTATTATCACAACTGTAATACTAATAATTGCTAACATGAATTAAATACAACAGTGCCAATCACTGACCTGAATGCTTTACCTGTGTGATATACTTTAATCTTCACAATGAGATGAATATTGTCATCTCTCTTTTACATATAAAGAAACTGAAGCTCAGAAAGTTTAAGTAACTAGACCATGATCACACAGCCAATCAGTGGTAGAGCTGATGGGGTTCTATCTGGTACTGACTGACAACAAAGCTTTGTGATGGTCCTGCTGCCTTTTAACAGTGAATATAACTAGGCAGAGAGATTTAGGGTGATTTTTCCCCTACTTTTTTACACTTACACTTTTCTTAAGAATAAGCAAAACTAACATACTAACTACATGAAGTAATCAAATAAAATTAATAAAGAGGGCTGAGTAGCTCTTTTATTCATGGCATGATAACTTGAGATAAATATAGGTAACATGTCATTAAGCTGAAAGTTGTCTGGGCCTCTGCTGCCTTATCTTTAAAATGAAAGGGTTGCACCAAGCAATCTCAAAGACACCTTTCAATTTTCATATTACTTCAGTTCATTGTTTCTGATTACGCTTCAGAGATGGCACTTTTCCTCAGCAATAAGTTGGTTGTAGTTCCCTAAATTTGCTCAAAGAGCGTACCAAAGGAAGAACCAGAGGACCGATTGGGATTCATCTTTAACACCACAGAAGAATAAAGACTAGCTTTGTTAATGATGAATCTTGAATAAGTATTAATGTAAAATTGTTACATACTTATTAAATTGTAATCGTACATAAATAATAAGCATATAAGTTTTTATTGTATACATTTAAGGTTTACATAATGTCTTGATATACATATAGAGTGAAAAGGTTAGTATAGTTAGCAAATTAACCTATCCATCATCTCAGTTATACTTTTTGTGTGTGTGTGGCAAGAGTACCTAAAATCTACTTTTTTAGCAAAAATTATTAAATATAGTTCTCATGTTGTACATTCCATCTTTAGATTTGTTCATCCTTCATATCTGCTATTTTGTATCCTTTGTCCTGCAGCTCCCCATTAAGCATATTTTTCTGATCTAATTCCAGAGTGAAAGATAAGTTGTGTTGGATATCAGTGCTAGGTCTTTTTCTGACCAGGGTTTAGTTTGGACATGTCTGGAATGCAAGAGTGAGAAACCGTTTGAAACTGAATGGAGAGTAGGTGTTTCCAGCTGAGAGGAGCATTTGATCTTTACTTGGAAAAAAAAGTACCTGCACTACAAAGAAAGGTTGCTTGTCTCCACAGAAGGATGAGTTCCTCCACAGGAAGCATGTGGCACCAACCGTGAAAAAAGAACAGAACTATCTGTAGTGCTATAAATATTAAGATGTCTGGGAAACATGAAGAATTTTTATTTCTGGCTACATTTATTTATCATTTCTATTTTTGATAATAGACTAGTCTTTATCTGGAACTCTTTCATTCCCAGTCTTATATTTTTCAACACAGGGAAATGTAATGATTCAGCACATAACAGGTATCCAATAAATACTAGCTCAATGAAGAAAATATATTAACATTTAAGCTTTAATTAGAAGTACAGCTTTTTTAAGGTAAGTTTTAGGAACAGTTCTCTTCCTTTGATTAGTATCCAGAATTTCATCTTCTGAAGACCCTAGCATCTTCACATCAACTTTTAAAAACTTTCCATACCACATAGACCAAAGATTCAAATATAAAAAATGAAATAATTTTTATACTAGATATGGAAGAATTTATTTATCATCTTAAAGTGGGGAAGGGCTTTCTACTATTTCTAAAAATCAAGAGCTTACAAATTAAAATGATAAAGTTAGTAAAGTTAATAGAATAATTAAAATCTTTAGTAAAAGCAAAGAAAAACAAAACATATGCACATAATAAGAACAATTAAAAGATTAACAACAAACAAAAAAGGTTTGCCACCCATATCAAGATAAAATAACAATCTACCAATATATGAAGAGTTCCTAGCAATCAATAAGGAAAGGACTGATAAACAATAGAAAAAGGGCCGAGAAAATGAATTGAGAGTTCACAGAAAAGGAAGCATGTAAGGCTCTTAAACCTAAAAGCAGATGCTCAACTAAAGTCATAATTAGAGAAACACAGGATATAATTGTACTAAGTTGTTGTGCCCCATGCATCAGATTGCCAAAAATCTACGAATTTCGTACATACTCTGTAGTCAAGACCTCGGGAAGGGAAGACTGCATTATGAGTGGGAGGGTAAATTGGTACAACCTCTGTGGAGGACAATTCAGCAATATCTATCAAAATCACAAATCCATGCAGCTAAAGGATGATTTATCCTGAAACTAACAAAGCATAAGCTTCAGGGACCCTCACTTGCACAACCCCTTTTCGAGGCTCTGGGAGGAGCCCTAATGATTTTTCAATATATTATATGTTTTTGGAATCTTTGCCAATTGAGGGATTTTAGTTACAATTGGTTAAGACCACTGCTCTCTTTCTACTTGGACATCTCCTCCATCATACTTTCCTTTGTGAAGTGTGGCAATGGAGTGGCACCAGGAACTTTTGGGATCTAGCTAAAGGGAAATTGACTTGGAGATTCATTAAGGTTTGGGTTTATTAGGATGAATTTATGTCTTGTGCAATCTCCACATGTATAGCCAGGTTATTGCTAGGTGTCCTGGTGTAGGAATGGTTTCCAGAAATACTTCTACCACCCACTGTGCTAACCACCTGCCACTCTAACTAGAAGATGCAGAACCAGAGGTCGTATTGCAACATAAACATGTCTTATAACGCTTGATACCAGAATTATGTAGGTAGTAGAAAAGAAACAAGGCTTGAAATACATGGAGCCAGAAGCCAGTCTGTGGAAAATTATTTTAATACTAGCCATGTAAAATAACGAGCAGAATGTTTCATTATTACAGATGCCTGGTCAAAATGGGTGTTTTAATCTATCAGGAATGTACCTGATGATGCAGCAATTAAAAAACGCACCATATATTCATAGTCTTTTTTTAAAAATGGGAATCACATGAAATAGAATTTCTTAGAATTTCCGGGTTGTAGGGTACAAACCTATAGCAGCACTAGACATAGCAAGCATGTCTGTGTGAAACTGAATGCTTAATGCATCACAGCTGTCAATAATAAAAAAAAAGAATTTCAATCAACCATGCTAAAGAGAAGACTGAATTCGCTTTCTGCTTTCTGTCTTTAAAATGATGTTACAAAACTGTGGTCACATAAGGACATAATCCAAGTCTGCACCGCAAAAAAAGATAGAGAAAAAAGCTTTATAAATGTGTGTCAGAGTTAATTAGTAAAAATATTATGTTATTTTTCAAGGTTCTGTGATAGTTATGGTATTTGTTAGCTTTTTAAAATTAGTAATTTATTGTGATTTCATTTTATTGTTTACATTAGTTATTTGGTTTTGTACCTACTTTAGATTTGATAATTTGTATTCTTTTTGTTTGTTTGTTTCCAAGGAACTTACTTAATCAGAACTTCAGAGGGCCCTAGAAAGCTGCATTTTTCAAGAGGACCTCCCCGCTGGATGCCCTTCCCCACTTCCCCTCATTTTAATGAGGATTCTAGGTGAATTAAAAGTATGTTTTGGGAAGTAATTTTAACCCTCATTGTGTGTCAGGTTATATATACAGTAATATTAAGTTGTAAATCATGTAATAGAAGAAAAATTTTTTATACAAAGTGTTAATAGAGGCCTAAATATAATATGGTTTTTAAAATAAAATAAAATGAATTCATGTGTATATTGTTATAATCATAAAGATAAGAATGTTACATTGAAAGCTATACAATGAGAAACATTAATGGCAAATCCAAGTACAAACGAAAATGTTCTCTGAATTCCCAGGTTTCACTGGGCATCAAAACCCACCAATCTTTCAGTCCTTTTCTTATATATTATTCTGTAACCACATTCTCCACATTTGACTGGATCCCTGGACTTCATGTCATTTTCTGTGTGACATTCTCTACAGTTATATGCCATTGGCTGCTGCTTTGGGGTTTGAATGTCCTTCCGGGTGTCCATTGTTAGTCCCTACACAGCATGATGAAATTTCTCACTCTTGTATTATTTTTCTTAATGAAGGCTCACAAAATTATAATTGTTCAGGTATACAACCTGGATCAGTATTTGTAATTACCCAAATGCCTCAGAAAAATTTCAACTGGGGGAATTTATCTTAGAGTTGTTCTTGTACAGTTACGAAATGGCATGTGTACAAGGTTAGTCACTGCAAAACTGTAACAGAAAAAGGCTGAACTCAGTGGGGATCTGGTTAAACAGATCATGGTACATCCTGCATAATGGAATACTGTACAGCTCTGAAAAATGAGGACACAGTCTATATTCTGATATGGAAAGGGCTACAAGATATATTGCCCAATGAAGAAAAACAAAGCTTAGAACAATGTGTACAGTATGCTACCTTTCATTTTAAAACTAAAGAAGGAAGAATAGAAACATTAACTTTTGTTTATTTTTACATAAATAAGTTCTGGAAATGAATACAAGTGATTGTAGGGAGGGGACATTGAGTGGAATGCACTGAGGTGGGAATGAGATTGTTCACTCTATAGCCCCATACAAGAGATGTATATTCACTATTCAGAAGTTAAATGAAAAAAAAAATGTATGTATATACATATTTTTTTCCCCCTTTTGAAACAGAGTCTTGTTCTGTCACCCAGGCTGGAGTCCAATGGCAAGATCTCGGCTCACTGCAACCTCTGCCTCCCAGGTTCAAGCGATTCTCCTGCCTCAGCCTCCCGAGGCTGAGGCTAATTTTTGTATTTTTTGGTAGAGATGGGGTTCCACTATGTTGGCCAGGCTGGTCTCAAACTCCTGACTTTAGGTGATCCTCCTGCCTTGGCCTCCCAAAGTGCTGGAATTACAGGCGTCAGCCATCGTGCCTGGCTAAATTTTAATATATTGTTCTTCACTTTGGCCACACTCATGGAGGGGGGTATTTCCAGACACCTTTTTGGCATCTTTTTGAAATACTGTTCAGTTGCTCATTAGCCATCAAATTAAAATTCATACCTATTCATTTCTGCAGTATTCATATAATCAGCTCTCTATCAAAAAAACTGTGAAAATTATCTGAGTGAATTTAATGTAAGAGTTTAAGAAAAACTGGATAATACCAATGAAAATATTTAATTATGTGAGAAATTTAAAACATCCCCACTTCAAAACAAATAAAGGCAAACAAACACTGGGATTTATTATCTTGAATACCCCCATTTACAGAAAATAAAAGGAAAACATTAAAACTGTCTAATTGATAATGAGCTACAGACATGAATAAGAAATTCTAAAAACATAAAATTATTAAGCTTAGACGTCATCATTAGCTTCCATCATCTGCTCCATACAAATTCAACATACTGCAAAGTGTTGTCAATTTTGCCTTCTAAATATCTTTCCATTGTTCTCACCCTAGTCTAAGCCACCATTTTCTCTCTTTAAGACTAGCACAAAATGGGCAAAGAACGTGAATAAACATTTTTGAAAGAAGACACACAGACTCTCATGCCTGTAATCCCAACACTTTGGGAGGCTGAGGCAGGAATATAGCTTAAGTGCAGGAGTTCGAGGCTGCAGTGAAGTAGGATTGCCACTGCACTCCAGCCTGGGCAACAGAGCAAGACTCTGTTTCAAAAAGAAAGAAAGAGAGAAGACATATAAATAGCCAACAAGTATATGAAAAAATGCCCAATGTGACTGATCATCAGGGAAATGCAAATTGAAACAACGAGATATCATCTCACACCCATTAGGATGGCGATTACCAAAAAGACAAAGCTACAACAAGCATTGACAAGGGTGTGGAGAAAAGTGAATCCTTATGAACTGATGGTGGAAATGTAAATTAATATAGACATTATGGAAAATTGTATGGAGGTTTTTCAAGAAATTAAAAAATAAAAGTAGCATGTGATCCTCAATCCTACTTCTGGGGTATATATCCAAGGGAAATGAAATCAGTATGTGGAAGAGATATCTGCATTTCCTTGTTTATTGCAGCACTATTCACAGTAGCAAAGATATGGAAACAATACAAGTGTCCATCAACAGATGAATGGATCAAGAAAAAAAAATGCACACACACACACAATGGATACCATTCAGCCATAAAAAGAATGAAATCCTGCCATTTGTGACAACATACATAAACCTGGAAGACATCATATTAAGTGAAATAAGCCAGGCACAGAAAACAAATACCACATGATCTCATTTATATGTGGAATCTAAAAAAGTCAAACTCATAGCAGCAGAGAGTAGAATGGTGGTTACCAGGGGCTGAGAGAGAGGGAGGAATTGAGGAGTTATCAGCCAAACTATACAGAATTTCAGTTACACAGGAGGAGTAAGTTCAAGTGATTTATTGTTCAACATGGTGAATATAGTTAAAAACAATATTGTATTCTTGAAAAATTGCTAAGGGAATGGATTTTCAATGTTCTTGCCACAAAAAAAACTGATAAGCGAGGCAATGCACAATGCCATTTAGCTTGATTTAGCCATTTCACAATGTATACATATTTCAAAACATGTTTCACACCATAAATATATACTATTGTGACATAAATATATATATTTATGTGAATTAAATTTGTGTCAATTAAAAAATTTGTGTCAATTAAAAAAAAAAGACAGGCCAGGCATGGTGGCTCACACCTGTAATCCCAGCACTTTGGGAGGCCGAGGCAGGCAGATCGCAAGGTCAGGGGTTCAAGATCAGCCTGGCCAACATGGTGAAACCCCGTCTCTACTAAAAATACAAAAATTAGCCGGGCGTGGTGGTGCATGCCTGTAATCCCAGCTACTCAGGAGGCTGAGGCAGGAGAATCACTTGAACCTGAGAGGCGGAGGTTGCAGTGAGCCAAGATGGTGCCATTGCACTCCAGCCTGGGTAATAGAGTGAGACTCCAACTCAAAAAAAAAAAAAAAAAAAAGACTAGCACAACACCCTTTAAATGGTCTTCCTGGACTCCCTCTACATCTCCCTCATTGCATTCTCTACACAGTGGGATCATTTTAAAAGAAGAATCTAATTATATCTCAAATGCACACATCTTTAAGACCCTTCACTGACCTCCCAGTGCTTATAAGGCAAAGATTAAACTTCTTTACGGCTTCTTCTCCTTTCAGGGCTTTTAAACACTGATGTACCCTCCCCGACTGCCCTATCCTTTGTCTTCACTCATCACTCCACCTCCTGTGACCTAACCAACTCCTCCTCACACCTCAGATCTCACCTAAAAGCCCACTTTGTCAGGGAGGCTTTCCAAGCAGTCCAGAACCCCCGTTGCACATTAGTGAAGCACCCGTACAGCTCCTTCATGGCGCTTTGCACAGGGATCATTCCAATTCACTGCGGGAGAAGTGGGGAGGGATGGCCTCCTACACTCTACCAGGGCAGTGGCTGCTGTTCACTGCACCTAGCACTGCATGTGATACCTGGAAGACCCTTATTAAAACATTTGTTGGGCAAGTGAATAAACATTACTGATAATAAAATAAATGGACCTTAGAACAAACAGACACTAATTTGGCCTGTAAAACAGGCAAAAAAAAAAAAAAATTAAAAAGAAGGCCACTGCTCATTTGTCACGAGCAGGTGTAAAGCACCCTTCTACATTTTCATATCTTTTAATTGAGGTGAATTTTGCATAATATAAAATTAACCATTGGAAAGCAGACAATTAAGTGACATTTAGTACATTCACAATGATGAGCAACCATCACCCACCAGCTCTATCTAGTCCCAAATATTTCCATCACCCCGAAAGGAAACCTAGTACTCATTAAGCTGTTGCTCTCTGATATGGTTTGGATCTATGTCCCCGCCCAAATCTCATATTCAATCATAATCTCCAGTGCTGAAAGTGGGGCCTGGTGGGAGGTGATTGAATCATGGTGGTTGTTTCTCAGGAATGGTTTAACACCATCCACTTGGTGCTGTTCTCATCATAGTGAGTGAGTTCTTGCAGGCTCTGGTTGTTAAAAGTGTGTAGCACCTCCCCACACTCTCTCTTGCTCTTACTCCTGCCATGTAAGACGCCTGCTCCCCCTTTGCCTTCCACCATGAATAACAGCTCCCTGAGGCCTCCCCAGAAACAGATGCTGCCATGCTTCCTGTACAGCTTACAGAACCCTGAGCCAATTAAACTCTTTTCTTTATAAATTACCTTGTCTCAGGAATTTCTTTTATTTATTTATTTATTGAAACAATGTCTTGCCCTGTCGCCCAGGCTGGAGTGCAGCGGTGCAATCATGGCTCACAGCAACCTCTGCCACTGGGCTCAGGCGATTCTCCCACCTCAGTCTCCAGAGTAGCTGGGACTACAGGTGCACATCACCATGCCCAGCTAATTTTTGTAGGTTTTTTTGTAGAGATGGGGTTTTGCCATGTTGCCCACGCTGGTCTCAAACTCCCATACTCAAGCGATCTGCCTGCCTCAGCCTCCCAAAGTGCTGGGATTACAGGCTTGAGCCACCAAGCCTGGCCTAGGAATTTCTTCGTAGCAATGTGAGAATGAATTAACACACTCCCCAACCTCCCCTATCCCCAGCCTCTGGCAACCACCAATCTGCTATCTGTCTCTGGATTTACCTATTCTTAGCCTTTTATATAAGTGGAATCATACAATATGCAGTCTTTTGCGTCTGGCTTCTTTCACTTAGCGTAATGTGTTCAAGGGGGTTCATCTAAATTGCAGCATGGATCAGAACTTCATTCCTTATTATAAGGGAATAATATTCTACTGTATGTATATACCACAATTTTTATATCCATTAATCTGTTGATGAACATTTGGGTTGTTCTGCCTTTTGGCTATTGTGAACAGTGCTGCTATGATCTCTTACCTTTCTGATGGGCGTGTAAACTGGTATTGGGCAAACTGATTACCATGCTTGCTAGGCTCTCATCCAGGCATCTGGCAGGGTTGCTCCATAATGGCACATTGGTTGGGACTGATCCTCCAGTGCCTGTGCCATCAGTGGTTAAATCTTTTGAATAATTATGAACAGATTACCATAAATTCAACAAAGTGGGGGACATGTTCTGCTCCCCTTAACCCCACAAAGGACTAAGACAGAGGTAGGTACTTTACCAAGGACAGCCAAATATAATGTGTGCGAGTGACCAATGAGGTAGCCAGAGAGAAAATTCAGCCTAATAGGCATGATGACTGTTAGCTAAGCCAGTCCGGTTTCTTATGTGGGGAAAATGAACTAAAAATATGGATGGGAATTGAAGAGTTGGTAATGGGAGCAGAAGATGAAAAAGGCCAGCTGTGAATGGCTGATTTCTGGAGCAGAGCTTCTTGAGCTGTGACTGCTGATGGGGGACAAGGTAGCTGGTCCCCAGAGCTCCCCTGCATCCTGAACGACCTGCAGTTGCACCCTGTGTGGCTCAGTGAGTTCTTATTTGTTCTTTGCAGTTACTATGAGGCCTGGTTTCATGGCTTAGATTCCTGCCCTAAATATTTCTACAATTGTCATTCCTACAAACCTCCCAATGACTGAGGTAATCTGAGTGATTCTTTGCATCCAAAGGAGCTTAAGGAAAACACCTCTGAAAAGAAGTTAGGTTATAGATATCAAGAGCTTTATAATCATTCAGTCTTTGATCCAATAATTCCTCTCTGGAGCTCCAGTCTAAGACCATGATCCCAGAGTCAGAAAAACCACATACACAAGGAAGTTAATCTCAATTTTAGTTTAGTGCAAGAAATTGGAAACGTGTCCAAATGTTGGCAAATGATTAAAAAAAGGAAAAAAATAAATTGCCTAAATTAGATTAAAAACTTATTTATTAAGAATTATGTGTATGAATAGTTTTATATTCATACTGAAATATTGTTCTATAATGCTTTTATTTTAAAAAGGCAGGAAATATATATTTATATGGAAAATATTAACAGAAAGACACATAACAAAAGATGAATAATGATTATCTTTGGGTGATTTTTTTGCCCTGTTATTTAAAATATTTTTATGAAACATGCATGTGTTGTTTTTATAATAAGAAAATGCTTTTTTAGGATGGGGGTGGTGGCTCAAGCCTGTAATCCTAGCACTTTGGGAGGCTGAGGCAGGTGGATCATGGGAGATCAGGAGTTCGAGACCAGCCTGAGCAACGTGGAGAAACCATGTCTCTACTGAAAATACAAAATTAGCTGGGCAAGGTGGCACATGCCTGTAATGCCAGTTACTCGGGAGGCTGAGGCAGGAGAATTGCTTCAACCCAGGAGGCGGAGGTTGCAGTGAGCCGAGATCACACCATTGCACTCTAGCCTGGGAGACAAGAGTGAAACTCTGTCACACACACACACACACGCACACACACACACACACACACACACACAAAAGCTTTTTTAAAAAGCAGGGTATAGTATGGCTTTTAGGCAGAAACAAATCATCCTAAGCTGATATTTACTTCTTAGAAAAGAGGGAGGGACAAAAGCTTCAGTACTAGTAGAAAACTAAAAGAAAAAGATCACAGAGACATGGAGAATTCAACCTCCACCGAATTCCTGAAGGAGCCAGATGGTATTCCTGTTTTCCAGAAGGCACAGGATACTGCCTTTTGAGGGAAGGTCAAAGAAGGGTTTGCTGTAGCTGGGAACACTATGCCAAATCTAAGTCCACAGTGGCCACCCAGACACAGAGCTTATTAGGAAAAGCTCATGCCATTCCAGATGACAGTTCCAAATGGACAGACTTGTAATTTTTCCATGTGGATCAGAAACATATACCCACCATACAGCATTGCAGTGAAACTCCAAGAATGGTAGCAGGAAGGAGGTAGAGCAGTTAATTAATTAAACACTTATTTATTGAATGTTTACTATGTTTGGGCACTATTGTGAGCCATAGGGATAAAAATTCCTGCCCTCATGGTGCACACATGCTACAGTGTGGGATTGCAAGATAAGGAGAGGGGGAAACAATACATAAAAAGTAGCAGCAAATACAGCAATGTTAGACACATATGGAGAAAAATAAAACAGTGGAAGGAGTTTGGGAGAGTCTGTTGTCCGGTTCTTAGAGTTTAAAGAGGTGATGAGGTAAAGTGGTGCGAGGATATTTGAGTGAAGATGTGAAGAAGGTGACAAATTGAGTTCAAGAAAAACATTCTAGACAAAGGGAGCAGTCTGGGCGCAGTGGCTCACACCTGTAATCCCAGTACTTCGGGAGGCCGAGATGGGAGGATCACCCAAGGTCAGGAGTTCGAGACCAGCCTGACTAACATGGAGAAACCCCGTCTCTACTAAAAATACAAAATTAGCAGGGGCCTGTAATCCCAGCTACTCAGAAGGCTGAGGCAGGAGAATCACTTGAACCTGGGAGGCAGAGGTTGCAGTGAGCTGAGATCACGCCATTGCACGGCAGCCTGGGCAACAAGAGCGAAACTCCATCTCTAAAAAAAAAAAAAAAAAAAAAAAGACAAAGGGAGTAGCAAATACAAAGATCCTGGGGCAGGATTGTATCTGGCCTGTTCAAGGAATGCAAGGAGGTCAGTGTGGTTGGGAGCAGAGTGAGCAATGTGGGGGTGGGGAGTGGTGGGAAGAGAAGGAGTGGAGGAGGGTCAGGTCATATATAGCCTTGAAGGCCATTGTAAGGAGAAAGAAGGAGACCAATGCACCCACAGATGATGACTGATAAAGATGCATGTGGCAAAGATCAC
This sequence comes from Pan troglodytes, assembly GCF_028858775.2. Classification (NCBI taxonomy): domain Eukaryota; kingdom Metazoa; phylum Chordata; class Mammalia; order Primates; family Hominidae; genus Pan; species Pan troglodytes. The sequence continues at coordinate 53,741,559 of NC_072412.2, forward strand.
TAGGCCCCTAGCCCAGGTCACTAGGAGTAGGTCATGTCATTTGCTGAGACAGCAAACAAAGAGGAAGGTCAGATTTGTGCCAGGGAGGGCATGGGAAGAAAAGAAAGGAAGAAATCATAAATTTGTTTGGGAAGTTTTTTCGGTGTTTTGGTTTTTTTTTTTGGAGGGCCAGTGGGGCCCAGAAGTTAGAACTGGTACCTCAGGAAACTGGTCGGGATAGAGATGCAGTTGATGAATTAACAGCAGAGTGCTCAAATTATGAAAGTGAATGAGTAAATGACAGTAGGACATGCTGATAAACAGTTGTTGAATCAACCTTGTGAAACTGCTCAGGAATGTATTTTATTAGGTTCTTTTGCCAGAAGAGGAACAGAGATAAGTGACCTCAGATACTGAGGTTATTGTAAAGCTGCACAGGAAGCTAGAATACATTGTCACATAGCAATCAGGACTCATGGAGCCTGAAAGGTCATTGAGGTGCAGTTATTGGGACCAGCCTACGTGTTCACGTGCCCATCACAGGAGTCCTTCTAGTCACAGAGCCACTCTGTCTCTGCTTCTATTGCTCTTGATAGGGTATTTCTCTTTCTCCCTCAATCTCAATCTCTATCCATATTCCTCAAAAGAAATTCTCTAATTTATTTGGTTAGTGATCACCTACGAGAGAGAACATTTGATCAGAATTCTTAAACATTTTTTAGACTGGGCGTGGTGGCTCACACCTGTAATCCCAGCACTTTGGGAGGCCGAGGTGGGTGGATAACCTGAGGTCAGGAGTTTGAGACCAGCCTGGTCAACACGGTGAAACTCCATCTCTACTAAAAACACAAAAAAAGTAGTCAGGTGTGGTGGTGGGTGCCTATAATCCCAGCTACTCAGGAGGCTAAGGCAGGAGAATTGCGTGAACCCTGCAGGTAGAGGTTAAAAAGTTAGCAGCTATGGTGGTGCACATCTGTAGTCCTAGCTACTTGGGAGGCTGAGGTGGGAGGATTGCTTGAGCCCAGAAATTCAAGCCTGCAGTGAGCCATGATTGTACCACTGCACTCCAGCCTGAGCAACAGAGCAAGATCTTGTCTCTAAAAAAAAAAAAAAAAAATCATGTAGATGATGTTTAAATAATGGGATTGATGAGATTACCAAGTAGAGATTGTAGAAATGAGAAGACCTGGAATCAACCAACATTTAAAAGTCAGACATAGAGGCTGGGTATGGTGGCTTTCACCTGTAATCCCAGCACTTTGGGAGGCCGAGGTGGGCAGATCACCTGAAGTCAGGAGTTCAAGACCAGCCTGGCCAACATGGCGAAACCCCATCTCTACTAAAAATACAAAAATTAGCCAGGCATGGTGGTGTGCGCCTGTAATCCTAACTACTCAGGAGGCTGGGGCAGGAGAATCGCTTGAACCCAGGAGGCAGAGGTTGCAGTGAGCCGAGATTGTGCCACTGCACTCTGGCCTGGGCAACAAAGCGAGACCCTGTCTAAAAAAAAAAAAAAAAAGTCAGACACAGAAAGTAAGACCAGCAAAGAAGACTGCAAAGGAAGAATGAAATAGGTGGGAAACCAGGAGAGCATGGTGTCAACAGAGGCCAAGATTATTTCTGGAAGGGGAGTGGAGTGAACTATGTCAAATGCTACTCAAAGTGAAGTAAGATGAGGACCGAGAAATGACCATTAGATTTGGCAAAATGGAGGACACCTTAATAAGAGCCATTTATTAGAGCGATGAAGACAAGCCCGACTGGAGTACATTGAAGGGAACTGGAGGTGAGCAAGTAGAGAGAACAAATACATATGTCTCTTTTGAGATGTTTTACCATGAAGAAAAGCACAGAGGAAATATGGGGTTAAGGAAGTTTCAAGAGGGATGAGCAATATTAAGGCATGTTTGCAAACTGTGGGAAATCATTCCATAAAGAGAGAGACTAACAGTGCAGTAAAAGGTGAATAATTGCAGGCATAAAGTCCTTGAGAAGGAGGACAAAATAGAATCCAGAGAACTCCAGAGAAGTTTTCGCCAACAGATTTTTTAACCTATGGGAGAGCAGTTTTAGGAAAACGGAGGAGGCAAAATCCAAACTGTGTGAGTTTAAGGAATGAAATACGGAACTAAAAATAACACAACTAAAATGACATTAGTGGTTCTCTCTGGGTAATACAGGATTTGGGATAATTTTTTTTTCTCTGCTTTTTAATACATTTCTGTGACTTTCAAATTTTCTGGAAGGAATTCTTACCACTATTATAATTAGGAAAAAAATGCAAAAAGTTTAAGAAAAGTGAAGTCAGTAAGTGTACTGAATTGCATCTGTCTTGGAAGTAGGCCCACCCCTGAGAATACAGGAAGTACAGCAACAGTATCTAGACACAGAAATGACCCTGGCAGGAAGGCCGTGTTGTTCATGATGAAACTGTTTCTCCTTTTCAAATCCCCAGTCCCATATCTGCTGGGTACTACTAATTCAATGTACTCCAGATACAGGAGGAAGTCCAGCCTAGCAGGCAAAACACAATAGCTAAAAAGGGTGGCCGCAGTCATTGCAGTTGTTCAGTATTGTGGTTGCCTCAGGTGAGGCTTGGAAGTCTAGGCAGATGGACACTTCACGCTACAGAAATGTCTACATGCAGGCAGCCACGCTACTGGAGTCCAAGACCAGGACTGGTGGGGTCAAGGGTGGGCTTGTAAGAACAAAACTAAGCCCCATGGCCAGGCACAGTGGCTCACGCCTGTCATCTCAGCACTTTGGGAGGCCAAGGTGGGTGGATCACCTGAGATCAGGAGTTCAAGAACCATCTCGAACTCCCACCTCTACTAAAAGATGGGAAACCCAATCTCTACTAAAAATACAAAAATTAGCCGGGTGTGGTGGTGAGTGCCTGTTATCCCAGCTACTTGGGAGGCTGAGGCTGGAGAACTGCGTGAACCCGGGAGGCAGAAGTTGCAGTGAGCTGAGATCACGCCACTGCACTCCAGCCTGGGCAACAAGAGTGAAACTCGGTCTCAAAAAAGCAAAACAAACAAAACAAAACAAAACAAAAACAAAATTAAGCCCCCAGCAGGCGCACCATAGTGCTCCATTTAACAGAGGCCTCACATTCCTAAAGGACCTCTGAGCTGGTTATTTCCAGGTGAGGCCTCACATTTTACAGTGATGCACTAAAAGGACTGAAAGAAGGTGACTCTTACCATACAGCTTTGAACATGCTTCCCATTACTAGACCATTCATCTGTCCTGCATTATAAATTAAGGTATTTATAATCCCACAATTATTTTATGAGCAGCACAATTACATTGCATATTTTTCTTTGATTTAAAAGCCCCAAGGTTTTAGAGACATTTAAAATGTATCACATTTAAAACTAGCCCTGTTATAGTATTTCTTTATTTTCTGAAGTTAATAGACTTAATTTTTTTAGAATAGTTTCATATTTACAGAAAAATTGAGGCCAGGTGCAGTGGCTCATGCCTGTAATACCAGCACTTTGGGAGGCCGAGGAGGATAGATCACCTGAGGTCAGGAATTTGAGACCAGCCTGACCAATATGGTGAAACCCTGTCTCTACTAAAAATACAAAAAATTAGCTGGGTGTGGTTGTGTGTGCCTGTAATCCCAGTTACTAGGGAGGCTGAGGCAGGAGAATAGCTTGAACCCAGGAGGCAGAGGTTGCAGTGAGCTGAGATTGCACCATGGTTGCAGTGAGCCAAGATCGCACCACTGCACTCCAGCCTGGGCAACAGTGCGAGACTTCATCTCAAAAAAAAAGAAAAAAAGAAAAAAAAAGAAAAATTGAGCAGATAGTATAGAGTTCCGATGTTCTCCCTCCACCTCCACCCTGCTCCCAGCACAGTTTCCCCTATTATTCATATTTTGTGTTAGTGTGGTTTATTGTTACAATTGATGAAAACCAATATTGGTACATGATTGGTACCAGTTATTGGACTTTACCAACTAAAGTCCATAGTTTACATTCGGGTTCACTCTTGGTGTTGTACAGTTCTATAGGTTTTGACAGAAGTATAAGGTTATGTATTCACCATCATGGTGTCATACAGAGTAGTTTTGCTGCTCTAAAAATCCCCTGTGCATCACCTGTTCACTTTTCCCCCTCTTCACTCCCCTTGGCAACCACTGATCTTTTTACTGTCTCTATAGTTTTGCCTTTTCCAGTATATCATACAGTTGGAATCATAGAGTATACAGTCATCTCAGATTGGCTTCTTTCATTTAGAAATGCTCATTTACATTTCTTTTTGTGACTAGATAGTTCATTTCTTTTTATCACTGATTATTATAACATTGTCTGGATATACCACAGTTTTTTTATCCACTCACCCATTGAAAGACATCTGGTTGCTTCTAATTTTTGGCAATTGTGAATAAAGCTGCTATAAACATCTGTGCACAGGTTTTTGTGTGGCCATAAATTCTCAGTTCAATTAGGTAAATACCAAGGAGCATGACTGGTAGATCACATGGTAAGACTATGTTTATCTTTGTAAGAAACCATCAAACTGTCTTCCAAAGTGGCTGTGCCATTTTGCACTCCCACCAGCAGTGAATGGGAGTTCCTGTTGCTCTATATCCTTGCCAACACTTGGTGTTGTCAGTGTTCTGGATTTTGGCCATTCTAATAGGTATGTAGTGGTAACCCATTGTTGTTTTAATTTCCAATTTTCTAATGCTATATAATGTGGAGCATCTTTTTATATGAATATTTGTCATCTATATCTTCTTCCGGGAGATGTCTGTTATGTCTGTTCAGACCTTTGTCCACTTTTTAATGGCCTTTTTTTTTTTGAGACGATGTCTTGTTCTTGTCCCCCAGGCTGGAGTGCAACAGCGCAATCTCGGCTCACTGCAACCATGGCATGATCTTGGCTCACTGCAACCTCCGCCTTCGGTGTTCAAGCGATTCTCCTGTCTCAGCTTCCCGAGTAGCTGGGATTACAGGCAGCTGCTACCACGCCTGGCTAATTTTTGTATTTTTAGCAGAGATGAGGTTTCACCATGTTGGCCAGGCTGGTCTCAAACTCCTGACCTTGTGATCCACCCGCCTCGGCTTCCCAAAGTGCTGAGATTACAGGCGTGAGCCACTGCGCCCAGCCTCTTTTCCTATTTTTGAGTTTTAAAAATTCTTTGTATGTTTTGGACACAAGTCCTTTATCAGATATGTATTTTGCAGATATTTTCTCTTGGTCTATGTCTTGTCTTTTCATTCACTTAACGTTTATTTAATATACTAAGAGCCTAAAAAATTGCAAGTGTCTCAGGCTTCCCTTGACCTCTGAGAAAGTACAGACGAGATAGGTAATGCAAATAAGAATTTCCGGACCTGTTTGGCCATGAGACATAGCAGCTCCTATCCACTCAGACCACCAGTCCTTGGGGATCAAGGAAGAAAAGAGAAATAGTCATATCACCCTACCATATGCCAAACACAAAGCATTTTACATACATTATTCCATAGCTACCTTAAGTAAATCGTGTCGGGTGCAGTGGTTCACACCTGTAATTCCAGCACTTTGGGAGGCCGAGGCGGGCGGATCATGAGGTCAGGAGTCAGAGACCAGCTTGGCCAATATGGTGAAACCCCATCTCTACTAAAAATACAAAACTTAGCCAGGCATGGTGGTGTGCGCCTGTAGTCCCAGCTACTCGGGAGGCTGAGGCAGGAGAATCGCTTGAACCGGGGAGGCAGAGGTTGCAGTGAGCTGAGATCGAGCCACTGCGCTCCAGCCTGGGTGACAGAGCAAGATTCTGTCTCAAAAAAAAAGAAGTAAATCGTATCATTTAGATAGGAAGAAACCCATCAAAGCTATTAAGTATCAAACAAGTGAAACTATCCAAGGTCTCATATCTATGATGTGGCAGAATTGGGATTCAACTCCATAACAAACATCCCTGGGCCAGATACAAGACTACCCTGTCTCAAGGCAGGTCCCACAGGGGATGGAGAAAAGCGCAGTCCACCGCATGTAGAGGGTGCTGGAGTGGGGCTCATTCTGTGCCAGGGTTGAGATCTCAGGGGCTCTGCTCGCAGGTGGAAGAACTGCTCCCATTAAGATGGATCTAGAAGGTCTCTTTGGTTTCAAACAAGATCTCCATAAACAGTGGAGATATAGGGAATGGAGTCTAATTTTTCAGGGACAAGAAATAGGCAAAAATTAAGCAGGGTATTAAGGCTTTAAACAAGCAGGCTGAAGCCCAGCACAAGCCTGCAACAGAGCTAGGGAAATGGAGCAAAAATGAAGCAAGCTCGGTCACACTGCCACACCAGCAACGTGGTGGGATGCTGAGAGAACCTACTCCTAAGGGGGTGAGAGAGCCTGGGCCTACCACAGGATCCCCAGCTACAGACAGCAAGGCCCACTCCTGCACTGCTGATTGGTGGGTCTGAGTCTGTCTTGTCAGGGACAAGCTGAAGGTCTGCACATGGTTAAGGTTTCCTGTTAAACATCCTCAGAGCCTGCCATGGAAGGGAACAGTCCAAAAGCTTCAAGGAAAGCAGAGACCGCAAGCAGAGGCTCAAGCCATAAGCCAGGACTTGGGGAAAAAGGCGAAGAACCCAATTATCAGAAGTGAGCACCAAGCTCAGCACTAACTGATGCCTGTTCTCCGTGCTGAGCTAGGAAATGCTGAAACTCCCCTGACTTTAAGACCCATCCCAGAGGTGAGCTTGGGGTTTTTAGCTTAAAGGTGGGGCCTGGTGGGCCTAGTGATAGAAACAAGGCTGTAGTAAATGAAGAGCACACCTGTGCCAGGCTGGCAGCTGGGACTCTAAGGGGAAGAAGACTTGGTCAACAGACTCTGCGGACCAGAAAAATTCTGCAAACCGAAATTCCAAACCCTTTAAGATTCAGGTGCACTGTATATAATGCAATAGAAATGTTCCTGAAAAGCAATATATAAATCAAATTTTTGTAAATTGATACTTTGAGTGACCCAGAGGAATTTGCTGCTTAAAGGAAATTATTATTTTTGTAAATCTGGTTTCAACTCAATTGGATTTTCTTAAATGGAGCGTTCTTTTAATCTGATTTTCTTCTATCAGAGACTGAGACATATATCTCTGATATGTCAAAAAAAAAAAAAAAGTAATACAGCTGGGCATGGTGGTACATGCCTGTAGTCCTAGCCACTCAGGAAGCTGAGGTGGGAAGACTGCTTGAGCACAGGAGTTTGAGGCTGCAATGAGCTATGATCACAGCACTGTACTCCAGTCTGGGTGTCAGAGCAAGATCCCGTCTCTGAAAAAAAATAATTAAAAATAATAGATGCTACTAGTACATCTTGATTTTAGCAAGGTTTAAATTGTATTCCTTACAATATATTCATTAAATTAAAAAATGTGGTCTAGGCCGGGTGTGGTGGCTCATGCCTGTAATCCCAGCACTTTGGGAGGCTGAGGTGGGTGGATCATAAGGTCAGGAATTCAAGACCAGCCTGGCCAGCATGGTGAAACCCCGTCTCTACTAAAAATACAAAAAATTAGCCGGGCGTGGTGGTGCGTGCCTGTAATCACAGCTACTCGAGAGGCTGAGGCAGGAGAATCGCTTGAACCCAGGAGGTGGAGGTTGCCGTGAGCCGAGATTGTGCCACTGCACTCCAGCCTGGATGACAGAGCAAGACTCTGTCTCAAATAAAAAAAAAATAGATAAAGTAAAATTAAAAATATGGTCTAAACCAGTGGTTCTTACATCTGACTGTACACAGAATTAAACTGGGAGTTTTATAAAATACTGATTCCTGGGCCCACCACTTCAGCTTCTGATTCACTGGGAAACACAGGAAGGTACCAGGGGCTCCCCAACAGGAGCCTATGGCTTAGAAGCCTTTGTGCAGCCATAGACATTGACAGCAAAATGAGGTTAACCCAGAGATGATCTCACTGCCACCATCCCAGGACCTCCCTTCCCCAGCACCTATGGAAAAACAGTTCCAGCTTACACTGAGCACAATGATCCCACGATGATGGGGGCCACTGGCCACATAAGGTGGGGGTTCTCTAAAGGCAAGAAGTGGCAGCCACTCTCCAGACCAACGTGAGACCAGACCCTGGTTACAGCAGCTCCCTTGGCTTCAGAACCAGGCCTTCAGGTACAAGGCAGGGTGTGTCATTCTCCCCAGGGGCCTGTGACCTTCACGGAGAATTCTAGCAACATGATTTTATATCCATTTGCATCATACCTAAAAATTATTAGAAGAAAACTGAATATGGTCTTGTGATAAACAGAATAATACCCATCCCCTCCCCCCACCAGTGACGTCCACGTCCTACTCCTTGACACTGTGAATATGTTAGGTCAACAGTAAAAACAGATGGTTGCTAATCTACTGTTTTAACTGACTGACGGATGGGAAGATTATCCTGGTTTCTCTGAGGGGGCCCGAAGTAATCACAAGGGTCCTTAGAAGCTGAACAGGGAGGCAACAGAGAGATCAAGAGAGATAACAGCATGAGAAGGACTCAGCTCCACATTGCCAGGAAATGGGGCCACAAGCCAAGGGATGTGGACAGCCTTTAGAAGTTGGAAAAGGTTGGCTGGGCATGGTGGCTCATGCCTGTAATCCCAGTGCTTTGGGAGGCCGAGGCGGGTGGATCACGAGGTCAGGAGTTCGAGACCAGCCTTCCAACAGAGTTATGTTGTAACCCCGTCTCTATTAAAAATATAAAATATTAGCCAGGTGTGGTGGCAGGCGCCTGTAATCCCAGCTACTCGGGAGGCTGAGGCAGGAGAATCTCTTGAACCTGGGAGGTGGAGGTTGCAGTGAGCCGAGACCGTGCCACTGCACTCCAGCCTGGGCAACAGAGCAAGACTCCATCTCAAAAATAAAAAAAAAAAGTTGGGAAAGGTGGCCTGGCCCAGTGGTTCATGTCTGTAATCCCAGCACTTTGGGAGGCCAAGGCAGGTGAATCACCTGAGGTCAGGAGTTCAAGACCACCCTGGCCAACATGGTGAAACCCCCGTCTCTACTAAAAAATATATAAAAAATTAGCCAGGCATGGTAGTGGGCACCTGTAATCCCAGGTACTCAGGAAGCTGAGTCAGGAAGAATTGCTTGAACCTGGGAGGCAGAGGTTGCAGTGAGCCGAGATCGTGCCACTGTACTCCAGCCTGGGCGACAGAGCAAGACTCTGTCTCAAAGAAAAAAAAAAAAAAAAAAAGTTGAAAAAGGCAAGAGACAGATTGCTGTACTCTAAAGCTATCAAAGAGACACACATTGCTGCTGACACCTTGATTTAGCCTAGTGAGACCCACATCAGGTTTCTGACCTCCAGAACTGCAAGATAATAAATTTGCATTGCTTTAAACCACTAAATTTCTAGTAATTTGTTTTTTTACAGCAGAAACAGGAAACTGAACCCCATGACCAAGTTCTCAAATTTTGTTTTTTGTTAGAATGCAAGGAAAGGAAAGTAGAACTTAAAAGTCTGACAGATTCTCCTTTTTGTTGCAAGGCCCTGCAAGTCACCCCAATATTTTACTTTTCTTCTCTTTAATAGACAAAGAAAATTGTGTATCTAAGGTGACTGGGCTCATTTATCAGGCCAAGTTTTTAGCACAGTATGATAGGATTGTGATAAGATCCAGGATCCATATTTTAAAAATCTCCCTAGGCATCTCTAATATGCAGCCAGGTTTGCAAACCACTGGTCTACAATTTAAATTCTAACCAACATAATTACGACGTGGCTGCATTCCTAGAGAATGAGTACCGGTGGGTTATCATTAATCTGGGAGGACAGAACACAGGTGATGAAGATTCTCATTCTGTGACCTGCAGCATGGAATGGCCAGCATGTGAATTCAATGTGAATGTGGCACCAAATGGAAAACAGGAGGAGGAGGGCATTTTAATTCACTAATGAGGGTTGTTAGGACGGACGGTTTATTGATTCTCAGGGCAGGTGACAGCAGGCTGAGGAGGTGCCAGATGAGTTGCTGGGAGTTGAATGCAGTTCAGAGAAGGCAAATGCAGGATAATACACCATCTGTAACAGGGAGGGACACAGCACAATAACTGGCAGGGCTGGGGAAGACCTTGTAAAATTAGGAAAGTGTCCAGAGACAAGGTCAGTGCTGCAGAGTAGGGGGTGTGAGGGGATGCAGGAGGGCCACTTGGCCTGGGCCTCCATTCACATATGTCCTGAAATTTAGACTCCTGACATCTCTCAATATCTGATAAGGTGTTTGTTAATGTAAAAACATGCAAAGCATGCCAGTTTAATAATTTCATTTTTGCATCGTTTCCTTTGTTAATGTATGGGGAGCCTGAAAACATGAGGCTAGCGGCCCGGATGTCTCAACTTCAAAAGTCCTTGGTGGCTCACAAGATCCATTCAGCCCTGCAGTTTATGAAGCAATCCTAAGTGGACCCCCATAGGATATTTTTGGAAGGACACACCAAGAAGAGTGAGGGTCTCTAGTGATCTGGGCCAGGAGAGTTGGAATCCAGAGAGGAAAAGAGATTTACTTGTTTTTTTTCCTAAATACAATTTTAATAGATCCTATTTTTGTTTTCCTCTTTTCCTCCCAGAGTTATACATGCCCTTAATCCAAAATGTCAAACAAGTCTTGTTATTAAAAAAAATAGCAGTCCTTTAATCTCTCCTCCCCATTTTCTACACTTTAACCTTTTAGATAATTCTTTTGGTATTTACTGTCAGGTGTCTACATTAACATGCTTGAAATACTGTTCCTTGATTTTTCAACTATAGCCATTATCTATCGATAATGGGTAGAAGATTAGGATTTGGTGTCTTTCCTCCTGCTGTCCCAGTGGGATACACTTATCCTTCCCCATCTCCCATCCTTCCAACAGAATTATGTTGTAATGCTGGTAAAGTGAATGTTCAATGTGTATGTTAGAGCAATAGTCACAGCTAAGCCATATAGTAAACTATGACCACTTTCTCTTTTCTGAACACCTTTTTTTTTCTTTGAGACAGGGTTGCTCCTGGAGCTAATAACTGTTTTGGTTTTTGTTTGCTTCATTTTCTGTGTACAGTATTTATATTTGCTATTGGTCTATGTCTGCTGTCAAGGCATTCAGAATTTTCAGATAGTCTAATAATTTCACCAGTCTCCTAAAAAAAAAAACTCTCCCATAGCCTTATAGAATATGCTCTAACCCGCACCTGAGACATAGCTCTCATCTTGGAATCTCCCTTCACCACCATCCCAGAGATTCTCTTGCCTCGTTCCTGTTTAAACTTCGGAGTCCTCTTTCTTAGTTTATTATTTTGACATATGTTTGGGGACATCCTAAGGCAGGGACATGGAATATAAATTCTCGAGAAGTTGGATGTCAGAAAATGTTTATTTTTACTCTACTCTGACACTTGATGGATTCTTTGGGCCAAGTATAGAATTCTAGAGTGGAAACAATTTTTCTTGAGAATTTTGAAAGCCATTCCAATCTGGCCTTCAGGGTTGCTATTGAGAAGTCTGATGCCATTCTGATTTGTCATCCTTTAGGTAGGACTTGTTTGCTCCTCCTCTTTGGAAGCCTGTAGCACCTGTTCTTTGTCCTCACTGTTTTGAGATATCACACTGGTGTGCCTTAGTGTCAGTCTATTCTCTTTGTGCTGGCATTTGGTGGCCCTTTCATTCCAAAAATGCATGCTTGTTAGTTGTGGGAAATTATTTCTTTAATGACTTTCACTCCTCTGGTTTCTCTGTTCACTCTTTTTGGAAATCCTATTTGCAATATTAAACCTTCTGTTCTGTTTTCCTGATTTTCCTTTCTTTTTTTTTTTTTTTTTTTTTGAGACAGAGTCTCGCTCTGTCGCACAGGCTGGAGTGCAGTGGTGCAATCTCGGCTCACTGCAACGTCTGCCTCCCAGGTTCAAGCAACTCTCATGCCTCAGCCTCCCAAGTAGCTGGGATTACAGGTGCCTGCCACCAAGCCCAGCTATATTTTCCTGATTTTCTCGTATTTCCTTTCGTTTGTCCTTTTGTTTTCTCTTTTGCTCTAATTTCAGAGAGATTTGCTTTTCTTTATTTTCTAACTCTTATTGAATTTTTAATTTTGTTATCATATTTCTAATTTCCAAGAGGTCTTATGTGTTCCCTGAATGCTCCTTTTACTAATGTTATATTCCTTTTTGATGGTTATATATCTTATCTCTGAGGATATTAATCAGAGGATATTTGACATTTTCTTCAACCTGTACAGTCTCTCTTTCCTTGAAGTTGCTTTTTCCTATTCATCTTGGTCTCTGTTTTTCATGTGAGAGGTTTTCCTCAGTGCCTGTTAAACCTTGATTATCTGTTAATATTTAAGAACGGAGCTAAAAAGCTGAGTAGATATTTTGAACCAATAGGGCCTTGTTGGCCGGAGGCTCCACAACACGTTCTGGCTGGGTTATCTGGCTAAAGGACCCACACAGCACTGCCTTTAAATTTTCACTCTTGGGAAGATCAAATTCCCCTTAGAAGACTCTTCCGGGCTCATGCTCAAAGGATATAATTCTGGCCACCAGCATCATGGGAGCTCACTGGGGAAAGAGCAGTGGGTCTCAGCGTCTGTCCACTTAATTTCTCGGTTTCCAGCACAGCACCCAGCCCTCATCTCTGCCCAGTGTCCTCCTATCTGTGGACCTTCTGTTATAGACTCTGTGGTGCGGACAGGCTGCCGGCCTGGTTGTGCAGAGAGGGGAGGGACCTGAGAGTCAAACTGCTTCCTGAACAGACTTTGAACCACTCCTAGTTTTAGGAGGCCCCACATCACTTCCAGGAACCTGGCGCTGCCAATTCCTGAGCCTTTGTGGGATTCTGGTTGGTTTCTCAAATTTCCTCACTGCTGACTTAGGATTCAGTTTTCCTAGGTCTGTTGTATTGTTGGCCACACTTCTCACTTTCTAGCTTTCAAAATATTGTTGCTATGGGGAGTTGAAAAAAAATGTTGTTGCTATCATTTCTTCCCTTTTTATCAGAAAGATAAAAAATGCCAAATGCCAGCACAAAGAGAATAGACCCACACTAAGGCACACCAGTGTGATAGCTCAAAACAGTGAGGACAAAGAACAGATGCTACAGGCTTCCAAAGAGGAGGAGCAAACAAGTCCTACCTAAAGGATGACAAATCAGAATGGCATCAGACTTCTCAATAGCAACCCTGAAGGCCAGATGTGTGTGTCTGTGTGAGTGTGTTTTATTCTCCATCTGCACCTGGAAGTTGGGAGATTTACTTATCACTCTTTAATTTTTTCTGTTGTTTTATTGTTTAATCAATGTTTTAGTTACAAACTATTAATTATCGCAAATTGTTTTACTTTTTTTTTTTTTTTTTTTTTTTGAGATGGAGTCTCTCTCTGTTACCCAGGCTGGAGTGCAATGGCGCAATCTCAGCTCACTGCAACTTCCCCCTGCCGGGTTCAAGCGATTCTCCTGCTTCGATTCTGCTGCTTCAGCCTCCTGAGTAGCTGGGATTACAGGTGTGTGCCACCACACCCAGCTAATTTTTGTATTTTTAGTAGAGATGGGGTTTCATTATGTTGGTCAGGCTGGTCTCAAACTCTTGACCTTGTGATCCGCCCACCTCAGCCTCCCAAGGTGCTGGGATTACAGGCGTGAGCCACAGTGCCTGGCAAGAATTGTTTTGCTTTTTAAGATAATCTAGTTCATTTTTTTCAAAGCAGCTATGAGAGTATAGCATGTAAAAACTGCAAAATAATGATCAGCCTTTAAGGCTTTGAGTGGTTCCCAAGTGCTGAGCTCTGTCATATCTGCATGTATCTGCATGTATGTGCATGTATATTTACAAAGGAGACAGCTGTGGCTGACATGGAGAAGGTAATGTACCCACAAATGGTGACACAAGACCAATAAAAAATAATACAGCTATAAGCAGGAAATGAAGTAGGTCACAATGAGTCATCATCCGTTGTGTGAAATTTCTTAGGTTATTGTTACCTCAGCCCAGAGAAGAGTTTTCAATTCAGTTGCACACGAGTTATCCCACTTATAATGAATCTTCTGAAGCCATTAGTTGTTTCCTAATTTTTTGATTGTACATCCTTATAAGAAAAACATTTCAGCATACCCTCAAATATGTAAATGTATTTATTTGCAGGTTATACATGTCATATCAATATCAGTACAATACTAACATCCAAATAAGTAGAGATTTTTTAGAGGATGCAATAGAAAATAAAATTAGAAGTTCTAAAATTTTCCTTGAGTACCTCAGTGGATCATCTTAAACACCATGAAATTTTCCACCATGATGAATATCCAAACACTTAGACAAGGTTTTTGAAAGACTCCTACTCAGACCCTACCGAGGCATTCTGAATCAGAACTTCTGAGGGTAAGGCCCTAATGAGACAGCCAAACGCCAAGGCAGATAAAAAGGGGTCCCCGGAGAATCTCTAACCCTCCCCACAGGTGTTTACATCAGATGTTTTTGTGCAGACGAAGGAACTTGCCCAGGGCCTTGTCTGAGCATGCCCACATGAGCCCTGGGGGAGCAGGGTGGAGTCACAGGCAGGGGGAGGAGCCCTGGGATTCAATCTGTGAAGTGGGGAGCCTGTTTTCGCTTTGCTGAGGTTTTTTTTCATTTTTCCCTTTTCACCCAATAAAATCCTGCTCTATTCACCCTTCAATGTGTCCACGTGCCTAATTTTCTTGGTCATGTGACAAGAACCTGGTTTTAGCTAAACCAGGAGCAAAATTCTAAAACACTAGCAAGGACATTTTGAAAAAGTTTCCCTGCTGATTCCCATGTGCACCTTTGGTTTAAAAATACAATTCTAAAGATACAAGAATTAGAACCCCTAAAGGCCAGGTGCAGTGGTTCACGCCTGTAATCCCAGCACTTTGGGAAGCTGAGGCGGGCGGATCATGAGGTCAGGAGTTCGAGACCATCCTGACCAACATGGTGAAACTCCGTCTTTACTAAAATACAAAAATTAGCCCGGTGTGGTGGCGGGTGCCTGTAATCCCAGCTACTCGGGAGGCTGAGGCAGGGGAATTGCTTGAACCCGGGAGGCGGAGGTTGCAGTGAGCCAAGATCGCGCCACTGTACTTCAGCCTGGGCGACAGAGCCAGACTCCATCTCAAAAAAAAAAAAAAAATTAGAATCCCTAAAACACTGAACATAGTAGTCAAATGGCTACTGAATGCAAAGATCAGTCAATTAACTCTGGGAAATGTATAGTTCAACAGATTATCTGGATCATCATGTGCCTCAAAAAACATTGTGCTCTCCTCCCAACTCCATATTTTTCTTCCTCTGACTCTGTCCTTTCCTTTCTATTTTATTAATTTGTTAGTATTATTATTATTTTTTGAGATGGAGAGCTCTCTAAGTTGCGCAGGCTGCTCTCAAATGATCCTCCTGCCTCAGCCTCCCAAGGTGCTGGGATCACAAGTATAAGCCAACATGCCTGGCCTCCCCTCACTTTTAATATAACTTGAACTTTACTATTATATGCATAGATATTCATTATAGAAAATATAGATAAGCAAAAAAGAAGAAAATAAAAATGAATTCATAATTCTACCATTCCAAAATAATGAAAATGTTTACTCATAGCTTTCAATATATTTATGCAAACATGTATTTAAAAGGGAATCGGCCGGGGGCAGTGACTCACGTGTGTAATACCAGCACTTTGGGAGGCCGAGGTGGGCAGATCACCTGAGATCAGCAGTTTGAGACCAGCCTGGCCGACATGGTGAAACCCCGTCTCTACTAAAAATACAAAAATTAGCAGGGCATGGTGGCAGATGCCGGTAATCCCAGGTACTCTGGAGGCTGAGGCAGGAGAATTGCTTGAACCCAGGAGGAGGAGGTTACAGTGAGCCGAGATCGTGCCATTGCACTCCAGCCTGGGAGACAAGAGTGAAACTCCATCTCAAAAAATATATATAAATAAATAAATATAAAAGGGAATCATACTGTACATGCCATTTTTAACCTGACTTTTTTCACTGTGTAATTATGTATTTGTTTCCGAGAAAATAAGAATGAAAGCTCTGACAGAGCCAGGAACAGTGGCAAGAGAGCTGATCGGCAAAGAGCAGGTGGTGAGATCAGAAACTCCCCCACTAACCTGCTGAACTGCCATCCTCTCCCTCATATTCTCTTCCCTCTACCTTCTGATCCTCCCTGACTTCATCTCTCTTCCTCTGTTTGCCTTCTACATGCTCTTTCCCTTTCTCTTTTCTTTCACCTTCTACCCTCAATTCTCTCTACTAAAGCAACCAAGGCCTTCAGGACAAGGATTAATATTTAATAGAATTAAACTTCCTGTTAATTTGACAAGGGATGCATAACCAGGAAGCTGGAGTGACAGCTGCACCCTCCTCTGAAGTGGGGATTTTCTGAGCAAGCCCAGGCAAGAGCCCTCTGTTCTTCAACTTTTTTTTTTTTTTTTTTTTTTTTTTTTTTTGAGACAGAGTTTCGTTCTTGTTGCCCAGGCTGGAGTGCAATGGCATGATCTTGGCTCACTTCTCCGGCCTCAGCCTCCCAAGTAGCTGGGATTACAGGCATGTGCCACCATGCCCGGCTAATTTTGTATTTTTAGTAGAGACGGGGTTTCACCATGTTAGTCAGGCTTGTCTCCAACTCCTGATCTCAGGTGATCCACCCGCCATGGCCTCCCAAAGTGGGATTACAGGCATGAGCCACCACACCCAGCCTGAGCCCTCTGTTCTTGATAACTATCTGTTATTTCCACTCGGGAGCCCAAATTAAAGTTCCTTATTTGTCTTAGAAGCAAGGTGCGGCCAGAGGCAGCGGGGTATCCAGGTTGTCAGAGAAGAGCCATGTCAGGAAGATTGCATTTCTGGAATTGAAACCAAGGGAGAGATGGTTGACAGAAGGTGAGGACTGAGAAGGAGGCAGGCATGAAAATCCAGAACAAACCAGCTGCGGAGCTTTCCCACTGGTGTTACAAAACCGGTCACAGAAAACCAGTTCCTCTTGCTTTAGGTGGCAAGAATCTTCTACATGCTGGTTACCTCAACCCCACTGACAAAGACATTTCCACCTGCAATTATTAATCCACTGCTAGTGAGGAAAGTTTTCTGAACTTTGAAAACTTCACTGGGCTGGTGTGAAAGAAAGTAAGCACTTTCTACTACAGTGAAGCCAAATTGTGTTTTTCAGAGGCTCTGGAAAATTACTATTTTCATTAAATGCAAATCATTGCCCTCAAACCAATGACGTTCTTAGGCATGAAATTGTCATTGGCTTTATTAACTAGGAGAGGCTACATTACCCAACTCTCTAAAGGCACTCTGCTGTAGAAGGTTCTAGAAAATGAATGGAAAGTGACTCATTCTCCACCTTCATCCCCAAAACCAAAACTCCCCCTGCAGCAAAACACCCCCTGCAGCAGCAGGAGTTTAGGGATCATCCTCAGAGTGGGGGTGTAGCACATGGGCCACTAGATGCTTCAGGGGGCAGCAATTAAGTGCTTCACCAGGGGCATTAGTCACAGTGGGTGGGACCCTCCCTGTCACCCTGCAGAAATGGGAGCCAGAGAAGCTGGTAATAACTGAAGAGAGGGAGGCCCCATCCCCTACAACCTCTCCCTTTTCCCAGCAGCAAGTACTGAATAAGCAGCACTTAGCATATGTACAAGGTCAGAAAGGAGGTGAAAAATAGGGAGAAGGTGTTTTGACATAAATATTTCCAGAAAGGATCTCTTAAGGGAGAGCATCTCTGGCTTATGGCAGAGTTAAAACTTAAAAAAGAAAAAAAAATTATTCGAAAAAAACTAGAAAATGTTTTCCTCCTCCTCACCCCGAGAAACAAATCTCTACTTGTAGTGGCGCCTGAAGTTTAACCATTAGTGACTCATTCCTTTGTGAACTGCAGGAGACTTGGCATTTAAGAGGTCTGTATTGAAATGCAAATATTTATGAGACCTGCCAATAATTTTCACTAGTATCAGAATCCTTGAGATGACCTTCAAATACAGATTCCTGGTGGCATAGACATGCATAGTTTGTACCCCTAGTCCTCACTACAACCATGACCTTCAGGCAATAGATGGGTTCTCCAGTTCTCTGGCTTCTGATGGGACCCTGATGTAGTTAACTTAAGTTCTTGCTTTTGCAGGTTAGAAAATGATTTCCACTGTGGCGACAGTTTGGCTACCTCAATCAGAACTGACCCTTTATAGTTAAAGATGGAAGCAAAATGGAAAACTGTAAATAGTTGGGCTTTTTAAATTTTGGCATGTCAAAAGGGAGGGCGGCTATACAGGAGTAAACACTGTCACCTTCCTCCACTGAATCCATGGCCCCTTCCTATATCTTGTCTCGTTCTTTTCTCCTTGGTTTCTCTACAATTACATTCTCTTTCTCCTTTTTCTCCTACCCCTCAAGACACAGACATACTAGGAATGCAATCATATTTGTCTTATATGTACTTAATAATTTAGTACTTTCTTTACACAACATGGTGAGAAATAAAATTCTAAGCCCCCAACTGACTGAATGGACACTCTCTTGGCCAAAGGAGCCCCAAAGAAACCTTGGAAGCTGAATTCATGGCCACAGTCTGACACCTCCTCCCTCGATAAAAGTCATTACGTTTCCTTCTCGAAGGTCTAAACAGAAACCAGCCCTTTCAACAGACTACTAGCTTGTCTTCCCAGACACAGTACAAAGACAAGATGAGGTTAATGGTTCCTTCATCACTCCCCAAGACCTCTGCTTCCTCTATTCCCTTTTTCTTCAATGCTGGCCTCACCTTGTGTAAAATGTAGATTTTGGGGGCACTAGTTAAGTCTCACAAATACATTCTCATTGGTCTCACTGTCGCCCCTCCTCCACCCCTTTTAAAGGAAAATGAATAAATACTAAACCTCCTGAGAATCTCTTTGGAAAAAACAGCCACAGATGCTTCTGTGACTCATGTTTTTTTCCAGGGCACGCCCTCACACTGGCTCAAAACCTGGATGATTTGAATCTTCTGCTTCAATCACTCATTTTGGTTTTCAGTAGGTTTAATATTTTACTTGAGAATAGAGTCGTGTCAGTGAGCTGGCCTTTTTTACTCAATGGGCTTAGCAGCCATGACAGGGGGAAAAGGGTCTTCCCTCTGTTTCATGATGTTAAGAGTGAAGGGATCATTGATCAGGTGCTGAGAGCCACAGGGCCACCTAAAGAGTGACAGAGGATAATAAGGGTGAGTTGGGGGTTTGAAAAAACAAGACCAAGGACAAGATCCCCCTCCTTCTCAAACTGGCAAAGAACAAGTTAAAATCAGCCCTGACCAGTGAGCCCTGGTTAACAGTCCACCCTGGGGCAGCAGCAAAGACCCCACAGGTTGCTCTCTGCTCATGCCCTCTGTAAGATTTCCTCAGGTGGGGAGGGCACATGGGGCCCAGGGTTATTCTGTAGAGTTGGGACAACCATAATGTACCTCTTCTGCCTGTTGGCCTCCTTTTCCCCACTTCAATACATACAGGTGAAATCAAATGAAAATTAACACCAAGGACCCCACAAAGGGTAAAGAAGCCACTACAAGCCAAGAAAGCAGAGTGTGTGGACAAAAGAAGGGGGAAGTAAGTCACTCCAGATTCTCTGGGTTGCTAGGTGTAGTTTGGAAGACAAAGTTACTGATATTTTCAAGCTTCAGCTGGCCAAGCCCTCTTCTCCTCTAGGTGGGATGCCTCCATGAGCTCCAACAGGCAGCCTCGCCGACCTCCCAGCTCTGCTCAGTTGCTCAGCACCCCATGGAGAAGGTGAAGCCCATAATGAACACACTGCCCTGGCCACTTACTTCCTGCAACCAAAGAAGCCCTCATCTCCCGGGCCTAGACCATTTCCGGAGACCAGCTTGTGACAGAGCCACAACCTCCGGTCACTCTGTCAGCTATCTGCAGTTCCTCCTTTTTCCTTTCCTCTCTCCCCTCATAAACAATGACCGTTGATGTTTCCACTAGCTACAGATGCTGATGCCAAGATTAGCTTTGGTCAAGATGATATTCTCCATCCTCCAAAACAATGACCAAAATGTTTTATTTTATGGCTAGGAACTTTACTTTCTTTCATATGAAATATTTAATGTATTTTTCACTGTGCTCATTTTTGTTTTGTGTGGTGATAGTTAATAGCAAAACTTATGCTACCCCATCAAGAAATAAACAAGGAACTTCTTGATAACAGGAGGAACTAACCATGCAACTGGAAGCAGAGGCGCAAAAAAGAGCTTTTTCTATATTTGATTCCTTCTCTGATTTGTATAATCTCCCCATCAAAAAAAAAAAAAAAAATCAATGAATTGTGTAACTCAGTTTCTCAAGTGTCATAACAACCTGTGCTCCCTGTTCCACTCTCCCCACACACAGAATGCTTAATAAGAGATTAAAGCACACATAGACATCTATCGTTTTAAGCAGGTAGCTATATGCTTCTGCTGCCACTCGCCAAAGACAGGGAAATTTCTCATTTGTATAAAGCCCAGTTACCAATACTTAACAGCTTTCTCTTCTATAAGTTCAAGTCTAAAAAATAGAATTTCAGAACAGTGGAGGAAAATATGAATATTACAACATATAATATTGAGGCAACCATAGTCTCATGGGAAAAAAAAACAGGACAAAACCCAGATGATGCAGAGTTTTAAGTGTAAAAATAAAAGAATAAAAGTAATAGAGAAAAAATGGTTTTTTAAAAATACTTTTTGGAGGCTGGGCGTGGTGGCTCACCCCTGTAATCCTAGCACTTTGGGAGGCCAAGGCGGGTGGATCATGAGGTCAGGAGTTCAAGACCAGCCTGGCCAACATGATGAAACCCCGTCTCTACTAAAATACAGCCGGGCATGATGGCAGGTGTCTGTAATCCCAGCTACTCAGGAGGCTGAGACAGGAGAATTGCTTGAACCCGGGAGATGGCGGTTGCAATGAGCTGAGATTGCGCCACTGCACTCCAGCCAGGGCGGCTGAGCAAGACTCCGTCTCAAAAAAAAAAGTTTTTGGAGTAAGGAGGACCTTTCTAAGTATTACATAAAGCCAAAATACCATAAAAGTCTGATAGATTGAACAATATACAGTTTTTTTTTTTAACTTCCAGAAACAAAGCCAAAAAAAGACTAATGACAAAATGAGAAAAATGTGTTGGCAACTCTCATCACAAACATGTAATTTCCTTCAGATAAAAAGAACTCCAAACTTAATACTGTAAGACCAAAAACCCAACAGAAAAAAAAAAAGGAAAAGGATACAAGCAGATAGTTTACAAAAAAGGAAATAGAGGTGCCTCATAAACATGTAAGAAAATGTTTTCATAAGTTAATTTAAATAATTCAATTTTACCATATTTAAAAATAATTTAAATTTAAATTACGCTAACATATCATTCTCTGCCTATCAGATCGACAGACTGCAAAAAGTTTGATAATGTACTTTGCAGGCAAGGCTGTGAGAAAACAAGCATCTTACCTGTTGCTAGTGAATGTAAAGTGGTACCATCTCACCAGAAGGCAATTTAAACAATATCTTTTACTTTGCAAATGTATATAACCCTGACCTGAAATTCTACTTGTAGGAATTTATCCTATAGATATACCCATATATATGAAAAAGCAAGTACAGAGAAATTTATTTGCAACTGCTCTGTTGATTTGCAAATAGATTATTATGCAGAACTGTAGAAGAGACTAAGGAAGTTCTGCATGTACTGGTATAGAATGATCTTCAAGATGTTTTATTAAATGAAGAAAAGCAAGGAGAGAGCAATGCGTGTGTGTGTGCATGTATATGTGGGTAACACGTGTGCAAATGCATTTAGAAATATTCTAAATATTTATTATTGTATAACTTTCTGGAGGTATATTTTAAAAATCCATTCACTTATCTCTAGAAAAGGAAATTGGCCAGCTGGGGGACAGACGGGGAGACAGACCTTCTACTGTATATCTTTTTGTATATACCTTCTGCATTTTGAACAATGTAAATGTATTACTTTCTCAAAAATAAATAAAATATTATTATTATTATTATTTTATTTATTTATTTATTTTGAGATGGGGTCTTGCTCTGTTGCTCAGGCTGGAGTGCAGTGGCAGGATCTCAGCTCACTGCAACCTCCACCTCCTGGGTTCAAGTGATTTTCCTGGCCTCAGCCTCCCTAGCAGCTGGGATTATAGGCATGCACCACCATGCCTGGCTAATTTTTGTATTTTTGTAGACATGAGGTTTCACCATGTTGGCCAGGCTGGTCTCAACCCCCTGACCTCAAGTGATCTGCCCACCTCGGCCTCCCAAAGTGCTGGGATTAGAAGTGTGAGCCACCACATCCAGCCTAAAAAGAAATATACTATTATAATGAAGAATAAATAAAGAAGCAGTAATACATGAGTTTGAGTGAACTTCAAAAAGGATGAAAAGGATAGTGGATTTTATGTTATGTAAATTTTACCTCAATTTAACAACAACAACAAAAAAAAAGGAGCAGGATTGCAACAGGGAGCTAAAGGCAAAGCCTGTCCTTCCTCCAGTGCACCTGTCTTTTTGGCATGGCTCTACTAATGATGTGCTGATCAAGGTTGAACAAAAGATACCTCCCCACCACAATAAAAAGCACTGATTTGTATCATTTGCCAATTTGTATCAATTGTATCAGTTCCCACCAATGAACATAGAGTTGGGACAAAATGCATACAATTGGCTCTTGAGAGCCAGTGCAATTGAGACCCAGGACACCACTGGAATTTACCCAGTTACTGAAACCAGAACCCTGGGAAACATCCTTGATTCTTGAACCTTTCCTACCCCTCGCTACCCATGGTCTGCTCAATAGCCATTGCACTCCTCCCACATTGGGTAGAAGCCTTGTAGTTTAGGAATGGATCCTGTCCCCAGGTGGTCTAATCCAATATATATACTGCCACCCATTGATATGCAAAGACATTTATCCTTTGGGATAGCCAGCTGAACCCTGGGCCACCTGGAGGCCCAGGATGCTTGCTTTGAGTCATTCCAATCTGCTAGCTATGTAAGCATTATTATTTGTTGAAAAGATAGGGAGGCTCCGGACTAAGGGAATTATAGTCATCTATTCCCCTCACTGGTGACTGACTCAGGACCTCAGTACTAAGTCATTTAGTGCATGCTATTCCCTAGTCACAGAGATTAGCCCAAAAGTGGACTCATGACTCAGTTCAGGCCAATGAGATGTGACAAGAGTTTTGCTGGAGGCATCTGAAAATTTTCCTACTCTTCAGAGAGTTGCAGGAAGAGATAATTTCTCTCTTCCTTATACAGAAGATGAGGTCTGGAACTGCCACCACCATCTTGTCCGGCAGCCTGAGCACAAATCCCTCCCCCAGAGGTGGGAGGGCCAAGTGGACGGCCAGAGCCAGACACCCCAGCCTATGTTTGGACAACCCATGCTGTAGGCCAATACATTTCCTATGTTTAAGGTAGTTGGATTTAGATTATCTGTTTCTTGCTGTTGAATGCATCTTAAGCAACATACTTTTGACCTGTTTGTGCTGGTTTATTTTATGTGTCAACATGGCTAGGCTACAGTACCCAGTTATTCAGTCAAACACTAACCTAGGAGTTACTAGTAAGGTTTGCAGGTGTGATAACATCTACTAAAAATGACTTGAAGTAGATTATCTTTGCTAATCTGGGTGGGCTTCATCCAATCAATTGAAAGTTCTTAAGAGAATAAACAAGTTTCCTTGAAGAAGAAAAAATTCCACCTGCAGACTGCAACATCAGCTCTTGCTCAAGAGTTTCCAGCCTGCTGGCCTGTCCTACAGTTTCAGACTTGCCTAGTCAGTCCCCACAATCACATAAGCCAACTCCTGTCACAAATCTCTTGCTCTCCTTCTGTCTGTGTATATATGTATATATGCATATATATATATATATATATATTTATATACTGGCTCTGTTTCTCTGGTCTAACCCTGATTAATGCACCTCTTTTTTCCTTCGTGATACTTATCTCAATTTGGGATTATATACTTTGCATTTATTATGTATATTCCAATATTCACAGTTAGACTATAGGCTTTATGGACATATGTGAGTAATTCCAGAAGTAGAATTTCTGGTCAATGATTATACACATTTGGAAGATGAAAAATATTGCTAACTTACCGTCTTCAGAGGTTGTACCAATTACACTCTTACTAGATCATAGCCTTCATGTCTTTTGTATTACTATGTGTTCCTGGCACATAGTAGGTGTTCAATAGATATAAACAGACGGAATTCTAGGAAAAGAAACACAAATTAAGGCAAAAAGACATAAAGGTATGCTACATTGGGAAGTTTTTTGTTTGACTAAATCACTTTTTCTTTTAGTTCCCCTTTCCTCTACAGGTGACTTGGAAATTTGGAATAATTCACAACCTGGTGCTTATTCAGCAGCAACAGCAGCAGCAGGCAGAACTCTGAGTTTGGGGTAAGCCCTCGGTTTGAACACAAACTCTGTGACATTCAAGCTGTCCAACCTTGGGCAGATCCTTAGCCTCTATCATCCTCAGCTTCCACATCTTTGTGGAAATGAAGCTGATGACCTTCCAGACTGGAGTGAAGATCAGGAGATAAAGCACCTGGTCCATTATGCACTGTGGACATGGGGATTATAATAAGGTCTTCCCTGCAAATTTGGGAACAGAAAGCAACAATGTGCTCTAAAAACAATGGAAATTGAGCACATAAAGCACCTGAGCAGAGACATAAGGTGACCATGAAGAGACCAGCAGGATATCAACCAAGCTGAAGTTGGTAAAACACCTAAAGGAGGATATGACAACTAGAAGGGGATTGTCAGACACAAAGCCTAGAAAAAGCAGAGTCAGAGACAAAGTGAGGCTGTGCCTCTGAAGGCATGTCCCATCAGGCCCCAAAATTCAGCCCAAAAGGTCATTCCAATCATGAGAACACATCCATCTGGCTGCCTGAACTTAATACTGTTCTACTTTTGAATTACATAAACAGCTCTTTTTGTTCAGATTCCACATTGACCAAAACCTTTCTGATAGTTTGGGGTCCTATTTGGCCTGTCCACAGGGAATTTTCTCTGGTCAGGCTCACCCAGCCAGCCAGCTCTCCCGACCCGGCATCCCACTCAAACACCTGTGTTCTCTTTTATTTTAGAGGTTAGGCAGGACAATCTGACCCAGATGGGGGAGGAAATTGCAATCATGTTTTTGTCTAATTCACAGCTCTAATTAGGGGATAAGAGAAAAATAGAGCATGAGAAGAAATGGTCCAAGAGCTGGAAAATTTGTAAAAGCACCCACATCCCTATGGGGAAGGCACTCTTGTGAACTTTGCCTCTACAGCTAAGCTGACCTCATATCAACTCTTCAAGGAAGACAGGGCAAGCACTTCACATTGTATTTATTTATTTACTTATACCCAGCTTATTCCTTGAAGGACTTAAGGCAAGCAGGCTTTAAGGGCCATCTTCCCTGACTAGTGATAAAACTAAGTGATAAAAATAAGTTTGTCCAGAATCACATACTTTTTATATAAAAGTCCAGAGACCAAACCATGACTTTCTTAGTCTAGGTCAAAGCTCTTGCCAAGGAACCAAACTGAAGATGAGAAAAGAGTGCATTTGTTCTAAACAGAATGCTGAATTCAGAAGACTTAAGGATGGCTTTAGATTAGGACTGAATTTTGTAATCTGTGATTCAGTTTTTGTGCTTTTGTAATTTCCTTATTCCAGTCTTTTGAATTCTTTTAGATTTTTTATTTATTGTAAAATAGAAGACGTTTGATTCCAGCCATAACAGAGTAGCTTATATTGAGCTAACCCTCCCGTTGAAAACAACTGTAACAGATGGACTAAGTACATGGCACAACATTTGAAAGCACTGGAGGGCAACCAAGACAGATGATCCCTAAGAGAAGGGAGGCACATCAAAGTGATCTCTATACTCACCCTGGCCCAACTCACAGGTCAGGGAATAAAGTAAGTGGCAGTTCCATTAGGCTGAAGAGACGGATTAGAGTTTAAAGCTGCTCAAGTGGCTGCGACTTGATGGTAAAATCTCAAGGAGGAGAGAGTTGCAGAGAAATAAACCCAAAAGGCTACATGCAATCTCCCCTTGAGATGTCTGCAAACTCCGAAGCTGAGCAAGCACAAGCAGAGACTGCAGGAGAACCAAAAGAAAAGCAGCAGCTAGGAGGCTGGAGAGCTGGGCAAAGATTTTTGCAGCAGCATGGTACTGAGGAGATAGAAAAACAAAGCCCACCAAGGTGAATAGGTAAAAACTATTGGTTGAAACCCCGAGAAAGACCTGTGAATAGTCACTGCACTCCAGGCTGGGCAACAGAGTGAGACCCCCTCTTAAAGCTGATAACCAATAAGTTAAAACAAGAGAGGAAAAAAAGGAATAATAAAAGTACTTGATTCTCTCCCCTCAAAAAGCAAGAAAGGAGAAATAAAGAACAGAAATAGAAACAAGTTAACAAGATAATAGAGTTAAACATAAATATTTCAATAATTACATTAAATGTTAATGGATTAGTACCCCAATTAGAAGATCAGAATTACTTTTAGACAAAAAAGAAAAATACGTATTCTGTTTACAAGAGACTCAATTTAGGCTGGGCGCAGTGGCTCATGCCTGAAATCCCAGCACTTTAGGAGACCAAGGAGGGTGGTTTACTTGAGGCCAGAAGTTCAAGATCAGCCTGGCCAACACGGCAAAACCCTGTCTCTACCAAAAATATAAAAATTAGCCAGGCATGGTGGTGCATGTCTGTAATTCCAGCTACTCAGGAAGCTGAGGCAGGAGAATCGCTTGAGTCAGGAGGCAGAGATTGTAGTGAGCCAAGATCACGCCACTGCACTCCAGTCTGGGTGACAGATGAGACTGTCTCAAAAAAAAAAAAAAGAGAGAGAGAGAGAGAGACTCAATTTAAATAGAAGACACAAAGTTTAAAGAAAAAGAATGGAGACATGGAGACTGGGCACAGTGGCTCACTTCTATAATTCCAGTACTCCTGTACTTTGGGAGGACGAGGCGGGTGGATCACTTGAGGCTAGGAGTTCAAGACCAACCTGGCCAACATGGCAAAACCCCATCTCTACTAAAAAAAATACAATAATTAGCTGGGTGTGGTGGCATAAGCCTATAGTCCCAGCTACTCTGGAAGCTGAGGCAGGAGAATCACTTGAACCTGGGAGGTGGAAGTTGCAGTGACCAGAGATCATGCCACTGTGCTCCAGCCTGGGCAACAGAGCAAGACTCAGTATCAAAAAAATAAAAATAAATAAAAATTAGCTGGGCATGGTGGGCACAGGCCTGTAGTACTAGCTACTCCAGAGGCTGAGGTGGAAGGATCACTCTTGAGCCCAAGAGGCCGATGCTGCAGTGAGCCATGATCATGCCACTGTACTCCAGCCTGGGCAAGAGAGAGAGACAAACCCTGTCTCAAAAAAAAAAAAAAAAAAAAAAGAATAGGAAAAACAAAATGCCATGCCATGCCAACAGTAACAAAAAAAAAAAAGCTGGTAGAGCTGTATTAATATCAGACAGCATAGACTTTAGAGCAAGAAATATCTCTAAAGAAGGATGTCTCATAATGATAAAAAGATCAATTAACCGTCCTAAATTTAAATATACCAAGAATTTATAATTCATAAATCTTTTAAAAAATGTTACCTAGCATGGTTTCAATACATATTAAGCAAAGTTGGCAGAACTAAAAGGAGAAATAGACAAATCCACCATCATTATTAGAGATTGTTTCAATAGCTGATAGAACAAGCAGACAAAAAAATCAGTAAGGATATATGATTTGAATAACAGAAGTAACTAAATTGACCTAGTTGACATACATATATAGAACACTGCACTTGAAAAATGCAGACTAAATACTGTTTTTCAAGAGCACGTGAATACTTATCAAAATGGACCATACGCTAGCGTGTAAAGCAAGTCTCAAAAATTTCAAAGGACTGAAATTGTATAAAGTGTGTTCTCTGACTACAATGGAATCCAACTAAAAATCTGTAACAGGAGGATAACTGGAAACCCCTCCCAACAAGTGTTTGAAAATTAAGCAACAGATTTTTAAATAGCACATAAGTCTAAGAAGAAATAGCAATAAAATTAGAAAATATTTAAAACTAAATAATAATAAAAATAGGACATATCAAAACATCTGAGATACAAGTAAAGAGGGGTTAAAAGGCCGCGTGTGGTGGCTCACGCCTGCAATCCCAGCACTTTGGGAGGCTGACGTGGGCAGACTGCCTGAGCTCAAGAGTTCAAGACCAGCCTGGGCAACATGGTGAAACTCCGTCTCTACTAAAATACAAAAGATTAGCCAGGTGTGGTAGCGTGCACCTGTAATCCCAGTTACTCAGGAGGCTGAGGCAGGAGGATTGCTGGAACCCGGGAGGTGGAGGTTGCAGTGAGCCGAGACCACACTACCACACTCCAGCCTGGGCAACAAGAGCCAGACTCTTGTCAAAAAAAAAGTTGGGGGGTGGTTAAAAAGAAATTCATAGCTTCAAATGTATACATTTGAGAAAAAGAATGATTGCAAATTCACATGATTTAAGCTTCTATCTTAAGAAGCTAGGAAGAGAACAGCAAATTAAACCTGAAGGAAGTCAATAATAAAAAGATAACAGCAGAAACCTTTGAAATAGAAAACAAATATGCAATAAAGAAAGTCTATAAATTCGAAAAGAAACTTGAGGCCAGGTGTGGTGACTTACACCTGTAATCCCAGCACTTTGGGAGGCCAAGGCAGGTGGATCACTTGAGGTCAGGAGTTTGAGACCAGCCTGGCCAACATGGTGAAATCCTGTCTCTACTAAAAATACAAAAAATTATTCAGGCATGGTGGCATGAGCCTGTAGTCCCAGCTGCTCGGGAGGTTGAGTCAGGAAACTCGCTTGAACCTGAGAGGCAGAGGTTGCAGTGAGCCAAGATTGCACCACTGCACTCCAGCCTGGGTAACAGAGCAAGACTCTGTCTCCAAAAAAAAAAAAAAAAGAAAGAAAAAAGAAACTGGAGATGCTTCCACTTGTTTCTTAGTCAAAGCTTGTTTTAATTCTTCCTTCCATATCTGTGTACATTTTATTTCCTTGTCTTGTCCTATCGCACTAATAGGACTTCCCATACATTGTTGAATAGGAGAGATGAGAAGGGACGTCCTTGCCTTTTTTCTGATCAGACAGGAAAAGCATACAATTTCTCACCATGAAGTATGATCTTAGCTGTAGGGTTTTTGTAGATGCTCTTTATCAAGTTGAAGAAGTTCTCTCTATTCCTAGTTTGATGAGAGTTTTTATCATGAATAAGTGTCGGATTTTGTCAAATGTTTTTTCTGTATCAATTGATATGATCATATGATTTTTTTTTTTAGCCTGTTGACATGGTGGATGACATTGATTTTTTTTTTTTTTTTTTGAGACTCTCTCTGTTACCCAGGCTGGAGTGCAGTGGTGCAATCTTGGCTCACTGCAACTCCGCCTCCTGGGTTCAAGCGATTCTCCTGCCTCAGCCTCGAGTAGCTGGGATTATAGGCACCTGGCACCACGTCTAGCTAATTTTTGTATTTTTGGTAGAGACAGGGTTTCACCATGTTTGTCAGGCTGGTCTCGAACTCCTGACCTCAGGTGATCCGCCTGCCTTGGCCTCCCAAAGTGCTGAGATTACAGGCATGAGCCATTGTGCCTGGCCACATTGATTGATTTTTTAATGTTGAGCCAGCCTTATATATCTGGTATAAATCCCACTTGGTCACAGTATACAATTCTTTTTATATAGTGTTGGATTCAATTTGTTAATATTTTGTGTTAGAATACTTTTGCATCTATGTTCACGAGAGATACCGCTGTGTAGTTTTTCTGTTTGTCTTTTTTTTTATTTAAATAAGAGATAGGATCTCGCCATGTTGCCCAGGCTGGCCTCGAATTCCTGGGCTCAAGTGATCCTCCCACCTCAGCCTGCTAACTAGCTGGGACTACAGATGTGTGCTATTGTGCCTGGCAGTTTTTCTTTCTTGTAATCTCTTTATCTGGTTTGGAGATTAGGGAAGAACAGATTAGGAAGTAATGGTTTGTTTCAAAACATTCCCTGAACCTTGACTATGCTAAGGAGTGATCTTTGTGAGATCTGGATGGCCCTAGTTGGAAGGCCTGGGAAGACCTGGTAGGAATGGAACAGAAAACTAGGTAAAGATCCCAGATGTAAAGATTGTCGGGGAGTGGCCATAGTTATTTGCTCCCCTGCTAGGTTAATATCTCATTGGGAAGGTTATATACACATTTATGAATATTAAATTAACAATGGAGGCTGGGTGTGGTGGCTCACACCTGTAATCCCAGTGCTTTGGGAGGCCAAGGCGGGTGGATGGCCTGAGCTCAGGAGTTCGAGACCAGCCTGGGTAATATGGCGAAACCCCGTCTACTAAAAAATGCAAAAATTATCTGGGCATGGTGGCATGCAACTGTAGTCCCAGCTATTCAGGAGGCTGAGGCAGGAGAATCGCTTGAGCCCAGGAGGAAGAGGTTACAGTGAGCTGAGAACACACCATTGCACTCCAGCTGGGGCGACAGAGCCAGACCCTATCTCAAAAATAAATAAATATAAACATTAACAATGGAAGACAGTATATTGGCCAAAAAAACCCCCAGAAACCAAAAACACCTTAGAGACAGTAAATGATGTAGGATTTGAGAATGGGATGTTGGTAAAGTCTTTCTTCTTCTAAACTAAGTTTAGGGTTTCTTTACCTCTTCTCCCACCTATATGGCTGAGGATGGAGGAATGAATATGTGAAACACTGCCATGATTCAGCTGTTTTTTTTGTTTGTTTGTTTGTTTTGTTTTGTTTTGTTTTGAGACGGAGTCTCGCTCTGTCGCCCAGGCTGCACTGCTGGAGTGCAGTGGCGCGATCTGGGCTCGGCTTACTGCAAGCTCCGTCTCCCGGGTTCACGCCATTCTCCTGCCTCAGCCTCCCGAGTAGCTGGGACTACAGGCGCCCGCCACTACGCTCGGCTAATTTTTTATATTTTTTAATAGAGACGGGGTTTCACTGTGTTAGCCAAGATGGTCTCGATCTCCTGACCTTGTGATCCGCCCGCCTCGGCCTCCCGAGTGCTGGGATTACAGGCGTGAGCCACCGCGCCCGGCCATGATTCAGCATTTTATGCTCGGGGAAACATAAACACACTACAGTAAAATCATATTAATTTGAGTTCCTAAAAATCAGACACATTATTGTATTCCACGTTGACAAAGGCGTACCTTTGTAACATGGAGATAGAGACTGCTAATGAAGTTAATGGTGTAAGCAAAATTGTGTTGGAGGTAGAATTGAAAGAAGGAAGGATTTGGACTTATTTAAAAAGAATAAACGCTTCAAGCCCGTTAATAATTATGGTAAAGCCCCATTAAGTTGGACTGTACCAATTTGGCATTTGTGCCAAAATTCATGCTAGTGCTGAATTTTACCTAGGCTAAACATATCTTTCTTCAAGATAAAAAGGTATTTTAAAGGCTCTTTCTCTGATTTCTCAAAACACCATTAAAAACAAATTAATTGTTCCTTTATAGGATATTCTTACTTCATAGAATATCCTCTATTTTAAGACACTGTTAATTACAGTTTATCATTAATTTGTAATAATATTCATGAGAAAAGAAACACTGATAAGCAAGCAATTTTTTTTTTTTTTTTTTTTGAGACAGAGTCTCGCGCTGTCACCAGGCTGGAGTACAGTGGCATGACCTCACCTCACTGCAAGCTCCGACTCCCTGGTTCAAGAGATTCTCTTGCCTCAGCCTCCCAAGTAGCTGAGATTACAGGCACGTGCCACCACAACCAGCTAATTTTTGGATTTTTTTTAGTAGAG
This sequence comes from Pan troglodytes, assembly GCF_028858775.2. Classification (NCBI taxonomy): domain Eukaryota; kingdom Metazoa; phylum Chordata; class Mammalia; order Primates; family Hominidae; genus Pan; species Pan troglodytes. The sequence goes on from NC_072412.2 coordinate 53,773,380, forward strand.
ATGGGGTTTCACCATGTTGGCCAGGATGGTCTCGATCTCCTGACCCTGTGATCCTCCCGCCTCGGCCTCCCAAAGTGCTGGGATTACAGGCGTGAGCCACCGTGCCCGGCAAGCAAACTGAATTTTAAGATACATGATAATTTTGGAAATAATAAATGTGAATAATGTCCATTTTAAGATTAAAGATATTCTGTAGCCCACCTCTCCTTGCTCAGCTTTAGACCCTTATAATCCACCTACTTGCTGGACACATCCACTTCTGTTTCGATGCCCCTGAAATTCAATTCATTATTCTGTCAATCCCCTTACCCTAAACTGCTTTCATTCCTCTTACCCATTTCTATTTCCGTTATCAAAACTTTGCTCAAGTCAGAAAGCTTGGCTCCTTCTTTCCTCTCACCCTCCACATCCGATCAACCACCAAGTTCTGTCCACTTTACCTCCGAGATGTGTTGAGAACCCACCCACTCTCTCACATGACCCCTGCTACCATCCTTGCTCACACAACCAGCTCTTCTCTCCTGAAAGATTACAACAACCTCCCCACTGATTTCTGCCTTCTCACTCCCACTTCCCTCTGCTGGAACAGTCTTTTTTTTTTTTTTTTGAGACGGAGTTTCACTCTTGTTGCCCAGGCTGGAGTGCAATGGTGTGATCTCAGCTCACTGCAACCTCCACCTCCTGGGTTCAAGCGATTCTCCTGCCTCAGCCTCCCGAGTAGCTGGGATTACAGGCATGTGCTAACACACCCAGCTAATTTTGTATTTTTAGTAGAGATGCAGTTTCTCCATGTTGGTCAGGCTGGTCTCGAACTCCCTACCTCAGATGATCTGCCTGCCTCGGCCTCCCAAAGTGCTGGGATTACAGGCATGAGCCACCACAGCCGGCCAGTCTTTTTTTTTTTTTTTTAGAGATGGGGTCTTACTTAGTTACCCAAGCTGGAGTGCAGTGGTGTGATCATGGCTCCCTGCAGCTTCTACCTCCATGGCTCAAGTGATCTCCCACCTCAGTCTCCCAGTAGCTGGGATTACAGTGTGCACCACCACGCCTGGCTAACTTCTTCATTTTTTTAGTAGAGACAAGGTCTCCCTATGTTACCAAGGCTGGTCTCAGACTCCTAAACTCAAGTGATCTGCCTGCCTTGGCCTCCCAAACTCCTGGGATTACTTGAGCCACCATGCTCGGCTGGCACAGTCTTTTCCAAAATCTGTACTTGAGATCTTTTTAATAGACATCAAGACCTTTAGAATAAAGTACCAGATCCTTATTATGGCATCCAAGGCCCTTGTGATGGGAGCCAGTGCTTGGTTCTGCATCATCTCCCTCCACTTGCCTCCTTGCTCAAGAAACTCCAGCTGTCTTGACTTCTTTTAGTTCCTCAGTCATTCATAGAATGCGCTGGCACACTATGCACACATCTTACCAAAAGGTTCCTTCCTCAAGAAGGCACTTTCTGAGCCCCAGATTAGACTGAGTCCCAGATTAGACTGAGTCCCACTGCTCTATGCTCCCACTACACACAGGTCCCTCACAGTCATAACACTCATCACTGTTACAATCATCATTCAAATCCACCTTCCTCACTAGAGTGCAAACTATGTTCCTGCACTGCACTTAATACCTGGCACACAGTAAGCTCTCCCTAAAATGTAGGTAAATACATTAAAAAGTAATGTCATTAAAGAATAAATATTACCAAAGAGTAAGCATTCACATACATGCTGCATAGGGCCTAGACTCTGGAATCAGACTGCTGGATTCATATTCCAACTTCCCCACTTATTAGCAAAGTAATAATTGGTATAACTCTTTGTGTCTCAATTTCTCCCTTTATAATGAGTATAACAGTGCATAACAATGCTACCTACTTCGTGGGGAGTTTTGAGGTGTGAATAAATTTGTCCAAATGAAGCACTTAAAACATTGTCCAGAGCATAGTAAGCATTCAACAAATATTACTTATTATTATCTCATTTATCCATTCCAATAATCCTAGAAGGAATTATACTCAGTAAACTGAGGGATACATACAGTAAGAGTCCCCAGAATTTGAGTAATGTAAAGGTCACTGTCTTGAGATGGAACTACTAAAAAAGCATAAAATCAGCTGTCAGCTGAAGTAGCCCTTCCTTCAGTGATGAATTGAATATAAGCTGCTGTTGATACAGCTTTGGGAATCATCCAGATGAATTGAGGTAGCAGAATTCATCTTCGGGTCCAGACTCCGAGATTAAATGAGATAATGCTCACTATGAGCATTTAGAAAACTTTTTTTTTGAGGCGGAGTCTTGCTCTGTCTCCCAGGCTGGAGTGCAGTGGCGCAATCTCGGCTCACCACAGGCTCTGCCCCCCGGGTTCACGCCATTCCTGCCACAGCCTCCAGAGTGGCTGGGACTACAGGCGCCCGCCACCATGCCCGGCTGATTTTTTGTATTTTTAGTAGAGATGGGGTTTCACCGTGTTAGCCAGGATGGTCTCGATCCCCTAACCTCGTGATCTGCCTCCTCGGCCTCCCACAGTGCTGGGATTACAGGCGTGAGCCACGGCGCCCGGCCTAGAAAACCTTAAAGTGTGATATTGGTGGCATGACTACTGTTATTATTAGTAGAGTAATTCCATTACCCAGTCAATATTATAATCTGATTGTCTGAAGCAACGTAATTGCATGTACACACAAGGATCTAGCAGAAGGGCAGAGGAACTGAAAAGCTGGGAGGGCAGGCATTAGTAATGTTTATCCAGCACCATCCAAACAAGAGGCATGTGCCTGAGAGACAACACAGGTAAAACTCATAGAAAAAAGTTTCTCCTGAGACCCTACAAACACCTTGGCTCTAATTGTCACTGTGACTATACAGTGGTAAGTTAGATAAGTTAGTGGTAAGTAGTTCCTGCCCTCATGTCCAGAGGGGAGACGGACAAACAAATAATCACACAAATAAAAATATAATTGCATCTTGTGCTACTTACTGTGTTAGAGGATTAGGAAAGGCTTTTCTTAAACTTTAAGTGGAGCTAGGAGTTAACCAGATGATGGGTTGAGGGGAAAGCTGTAAAGCAGAAGGTAGTAAAGAGCTTAGTGTATCTGAGGATCTGGAAAGGCCGATACGGATTGGAAGGGATCAAGGGAGAGAAGAGCACACAGGAAATGAGCCTGGAAAGGTAGGCAAGGACCAGGTCACAAAGGCCCTTAGTGGCCACTTGGAGATAGTTTGGATTTATTTTGAATATGATATGTAAGGATAAAATTATATATGATGAGATTTGCGCTTTAAAAAGATCCTTTGGTTGCTGTGTGAAAAATTGATTGGAGGCCAGGTGCAGTAACTCACGCCTGTAATCCCAGCACTTTGGGAAGCCCAAGGTTGGTGGATACTTGAGTCCAGGAGTTTGAGATCAGCCTGGGCAACATGGTGAAACCCCATCTCTACTAAAAATACAAAAATTAGCCAGGTGTAGTGGCACGCACTTGTAGTCTCAGCTACTCAGGAGCCTGAAGTGGAAGGATCATCTGAACCTGCAGAGGTCAAGGCTGCAGTGAGCCATGATTGCTCCACTGCACTCCAGCCTGGGTGACAGAGTGAGATCTTGTCTCAAAAACTATATAAATAAATAAATAAAAATTTTAAAAAAGGGTTTGGAGGGGTCATTAAATTAGAAATGGTGAGACCAGTTGGGAGAATTTTGCAATAATCTAATCACAGGATAATAGTTCATGATGATCTCTTGTTCCCATCGGTTTATAATTTAGTTTTGCCTAAGCACTTTCTTTGTTCTATGGTGTTCCCTTTGAGATCACAGATGTCTACATTTATTCACAAGCTTGTGATGACTTGTAGGGATCTATTCTTGAAAGGTAGAAAGAGCTCTTCTTAATTGCAATTCTATGCCCTGAATTTAATCTCATTCCTGTCTGTCACTCACTGATTCTGCAGTTTTAACTAAATTGCTTAAGCTTTCATAGTCACTTTTTCCTCTGTACAATGGGGATAATAATCTCTGCTGTGTTTTAAAATAGAATTGCCATGATGGAATGGTCTGCTGCTTGTTTTGGCTAGCTACCTTACTGGAGTCATGACGGAGGAAGAAATGATTATGAAGTTGTTCCAGTTAAGAAACCTGATTTTATTAACCCATCCGGAGTTGATAGGCTGTAGGAATCTGACTGATGAGAACATAACTCACAAGAGACTGGTGGTTCTCTTTGCTTCTTTTCTACATTTTCTCCCTAGGTGACTTCTCTAATCCTAAGGGCTTTAAACGCTTTTTATACACCAGTGACCTCCAAATGTCTGGGACAGTCTGGACCTCTCTACTAATCTTCATTGCCATATACCTAAATGGCCACTTGGCATTTCTCCTGGGAGGTCCCATATGCTTCTTAAACTTAACATATTCAAATTGAACTCATGTTCACTCCATAATACCTGCATTCCCAGCCAGAGCCACATCTAATCTATTCCCCCTTTACCTTTGCTCATTTTAATGAATGGATCGTATCTCTTCAACCCAATTGCTTAAGCTGGAATCCTGGACTGTTCCTTCATGCTCCTTCTCTGCATCCAATCTATCTCCAGCTCTTTTAATCCTATCTCCTAAACCTATCATCAATCTACCCCCTTTTACTACCACTCTTGTCCAAGTTACCTTCTACCTTTCAAGAATAGATCCCTACAGACATCACAACCTTGTGAAGAAATGTAGACATCTGTGATCCTGAAGGAAGACCAGAGAACAAAGAAAGCTCTTAGGCAAAACTAAATTATAAATCAGTGGGAAGAAGAGATCATCATGCACTCAGGAAGCTAATGCAGCCTCCATACATATGTGGACTGTGAAGGATAAGAAGGAATTAGAGTAGGTGAATGGAGAGGGGCAAAAGTCTCAGGTTTAAGGACATAATTCACCAAAACACAGGGCACACAAGGGGCAGGCCTTACCAAAAAAAGCCAGTGACCAGTGAGCTATGGCTCAGTGCAGAAGGATTGGCAGGATCTGTCAAGAGCAGGAGATAAGGAAGTAGAGGCACAACAGACTTACCTTTCCTGGACTACAGAGTCTGTATGGGTGACTACGTAAACATATTTGGATAGCTGGAGTAGGACCAGATTATGTCTGCCTGGAAAGCCACGTTGAAAAAGTTGAATTTAATTTCATAGTCTACAAAGTGGCTGTATAGATTATTGAAGAGGGAGAATATATAACAAAATTTTGGAAAAATTACCATGTTGGTGGTGCTCTAGGTAAGATAAAGAAGGGAAGGACTGGAATCCCAGAGGAAAACTAGGAGGCTCTTAGCCTAATAAATCAGTGGCTTTTGAAACTTTCCTTAGGAGAGAACACTTTCTGAAAATGAAATCTTATGTGAAATACTAGTGGTATAAAGCAGACAAAAAACCTGGGTTGTTAAAGTAAGCATGGTTTATGTTATAGTTTTAAACATATAACCTGCGTTTATAATAGAGTCGACCAAAAGATAAAGAAAACCGATTAAATAAACATAAACATTTTAATTCTGGGGGTGATGGAAGATAGCTGCATCTTGCATTAGCTTTAGCATCCAAGTATCCAATTTATTTCTGAATTTTATTTTGGTTTTACAGTACTAAGAAAAATCCTGATTCACTTTGAGTCACATGATAAGTACTTACATATGGTAATTTTTATTTTTATTTTTGTATTTTACAATTTTCCTGCAATCCCAAGGTACCCTTCAATTAAACTAACTCAGAAGGTAGTGTCATAGGAATTTTTGTTTCCATGGTAAAAATATGAATAGCAAGAAGCCTCCAAAGCAAGAACAACGACAAAAAAAAGCGGTCATCTATAGCGTGAAGTGATCATGACAGGCCATGGCATAGGCCATTTGCTCCTGCCCAGTCAATGTGGCAAGAGAGTGACAGTGCTTGAAAGATGCTATGGAGCCTGGCTAGGCATTTAATCAGGCGCAGTGTGCCTGCACAGTAGTAATGGCTTCATTTGCAGTTTCATAGGAGCAGACGTGCACAGTCTGAAAGTGAGAAAACAACAGTCTACTATGTCAACTTTCCCAATATTGAAGACTTTAGGCTTTACATTTATGTTAGGATCTGCTGGCATCACAATTCTTTATTTCATTTGGATTACCCTAAGACTCAAAACTAATGTAGGTGGGGAGTTGGAGGAGAAGAGGAGGCATCAGGTCTGAGATATTTTTATTTTATTTATTTATTTATTTATTTTTTGAGATGGAGTCTCGCACTGTTGTCTGGACTGGAGTGCAGTGGTGGGATCTCAGCTCACCGCAACCTCCGCCTCCCAGGTTCAAGCATTTCTCCTGCCTCAGCCTCCCAAAAAGCTGGGATTACAGGTGCCCACCACCACGGCCAGATAATTTTTTGTATTTTTAGAAGAGACGGGGTTTCACTATGTTGGCCAGGCTGGTCTCAAACTCCTGACCTTGTGATCCACCCGCCTCAGCCTCCCAAAGTGTCAGGATTACAGGTGTGAGCCACTGCGCCCAGCCAGGTCTGAGATATTTTTCTAGCTAACAGAAGAGTCTCCGTAATTTATTTAGTGATAGGCTTGGATTAACACAAATCATGTACTCACCAAGTGAGCAAATTCCATTCCATAGTACAATGTATTCCAAATTACATATCCAATGTTGAAGGAACTTTGTATTTAAAAGATAACTTGAAAGGTGCTCATAATTCATCTCGTCAGATTAAAGAAGGGTGTTTTGAGTCACTTATATTCCAGAAATTTCAGAACCATAAGGAGTATAGAAACTGTGGGGAATAAGTGTCATTTACATTTAAACATATTTAGGCTCTATCTTTTGATATTGTGGAGGTTTATTCATTTGTTTTTAGGTCTTGGGCAGGAAAGAAATCTTTAGAAGTAGAAAAAACTATTTACACTTACTGGGATAGCAAATTAATATTCCATTTTTATTACACAATTAAGAATCTAGTTTTTCTTGAGTTTAAATTACTAATCTTGTTATGCAAATGAAGAATAATTCACTTTTCTATGATTAATATTTGATGAGCTGATATTAAAGAAACTAAATTTAATTAAACAATTCAGTACCATTTACAAAGTAGATAATTAAATCCCCTTAAACATTTTAAACTGTATTTATAAATTTAATAAGTCAGTTTTTATTTTAAACATTTCAAATGCCTGAAGAGCTAACTTATAACCTAATAAGCAAAACCTCCCCCAAGTACTTAAATAATTCTTATCAACCTAACACATCAAATGTACAAATATGGCAAATTAAACTCCCTTAAACATTCCAATTTCTCAGAAAAAGCAAGAGTATTAATACTGAACCAAATGGGGAAATTGGAAAGGGAAGGCAGTGTCGTAGAGCTATGCTGATAGCAACCTTTAAAGTTGTACTATGAGGAATTGAAACTAAGAGTTCTGGAACTGTGGTTCTCTGAAATCAGAATCACTGAGTCCCTCGACATACAGTTGCCCGAGTCCCACCCGAGACCTACTAAATCTCATCTACTATAAATATTTTGAAAACATTCCCTGTTTCCTGATATTGTCCAACTCCCCAAACTCCCTACTCCATACTCCCCTATCTGTGCCCCATATATTATACCTTCTGCCTAGCTGACTCACTGGCTGGAGCGCAGAGAAAAGCTGCTGTGGAAATGCAGATTTGACAGTGATCACCTGGAGAGAATAGTGTGTCCCTTCATAAGCAACTTCCATAGAGCAGATGGTTAGTTAGAGAGTCTAGCACTGACGCTTGGGAGGACACCCATAGTGAGGGGAGAGAAAGAAGATAAGCCTGAAAAATAAATGATAGCACTTTATATCTACCTATAGCTCTAGGACAAAATTACAAAGTCCTAAAACCATTTTTCCTTAGTACATATGTGAAACTAAGGCCTGAGTTTTACTCGCCAAATATATACAAGGGAACTGACTTCTTTTTTTATTTTTTATTATTATTATATATTTTTTTGAGATGAAGTCTCACTCTGTTGCCCAGGCTGGAGTGAAGTGGTGTGATCTCAGCTCACTGCAACCTCCACCCACTGGGTTCAAGTGATTCTCCTGCCTCAGCCTCCTGAGTAGCTGGGGTTATAGGCACCTGCAACCTTGCCCGGCTAATTTTTGCATTTTTAGTAGAGACGGGGTTTCACCATGTTGGCCAGGCTTGTATCGAACTCCTGACCTCAGGTGATCCACCCGCCTCGGCCTCGCAAAGTGCTGGGATTACAGGTGTGAGCCACCACATCCGGCCACAAGGGGACTGACTTCTAAAAGTTCATGGAAAATGCATTTAATGAAAAAACTATGTGTAGATTTCAAATTTTTTTTGCACTAGAAGAAGCTCATACTAATTTGTTATAGCATGTCTGAATGGGATCTCCTTGAGGCACTAAGAAGGATGAAATATCAGTTTGAAAAGAGCCTCTATCAGAGCAACATGAATTCTGCTAAAATTGAAGAAACAGCAAATATCAAATTGATGGTGAGGCTTGGGTGGAAGAATGGTGACATTATTGATGCTTTATGAAAAATATATGGGGACAATGCACCCCCCAAAATCAGCAGTTTACAAATGGATAACTCATTTTAAGAAAGGACGAGGTGATATTTAAGATAAAGCTCACCATGGCAGACCATCCACATCAATCTGTGAGGAAAAAACTCATCTTGTCCATGCCCCAAATGAAGAGGACTGGTGTAACAGCACAAACAGAAGCCAACACAATAGGCATCTCACTTGGTTCAGCTTACACAGTTATGACTGAAAAATTAAAGTTGAGCAAACTTTCCATGTGATGGATGCCAAAACTGTTGAGCCCAGATCAGCTGCAGACAATGGAAATTTTACACAAGTAGGATCAAGATCCTGAAGCATTTCTTTGAAGAACTGTAACAAGAGATGAGACATGGCTTTATCAGTGTAATTCTGAAGACAATGCACAATCAAAGAAATGGTTACCAAGAGGTGGAAGTGGTGCAGTCAAAGCAAAAGTGGGCTGGTTAAGATTAAAAGTCATGGCAACAGTTTTTTGGGATGCTCAAGGCATTTTGCTTAAGCATCCCAAAAAACTTTCTGGAGACTTTCTTGAGGACCAGAGACTGATAACTTCTGCTTATTATGATTACATTTTGAGAAAGTCAGCCAAAGCTTTAACAGCCTGGGAGGGCTTCACCAGAGAGTCCTTCTCCACTCCGACAACACTCCTGCCCATGTCAAATGAGGGTAATTTTGGGAGAGTTTTGAGGTAAAATTATTAGGCATCTACCTTACAGTCCTGATTTGGCTCCTTCTGACTTCTTTTTGGTTTCTAATCTTAAAAATCTGTAAAGGGTACCCATTTTTCTTCAGTTAATAATATAAAAAGGATTGCATTGATATGGGTAAATTCCCAGGACCCTCAGTTCTTTAGGAATGGACTAAGTGGCTGGTATCATCACTTACAAAAACATGTTGACCTTGATGGCACTTATGTTGAGAAATAAAGTTTGCATTTTTTATTTATGTATTTTAATTCAATTTTTCCATGAACTTTCTGAAGTCCGTGTGTGTGTGTGTGTGTGTGTGTGTGTGTGTGTTTATAAAGTCAAATGCTTAGAATTAGAATAGAAATCTGGTGCTGTGGTAAGGGTTTTAGCCAATAGTAAAATATTTACAAGTTCAATGCAGGGTTGTGATAGAGACTAAAAGGGTCCCTGCCCTGAATGACACAAACAAATTAATCAATCTTTTTATTTTTTGATTTTAAAACAGGAACTGCCATGTGCCTAGCCCCCAGTGAGGCCCCATGGAAGTTGTGGGAGAAACTTAGGTGATATTCCTTTCCTCCAGACTGCAATATTGTTGAGGAGATGAAATTAACCACACATAACAATAAAAGATGGTGTATAATGAAATGCTAGGCAGAGTGCGGCACTCCATAGGTGGAGTGGGAGATGGGAGAAGGAAGGTTCGTGGAAGAAAGCAGGTCAGGCTTTACAAAAATGCAAAGACATCAGCTGATTCTCACAGCATGGGTGGGACGTGAACCCCAGCCCACACAGAGGTGTCTGGGTACCTTGAAGAAAAGGCCCGTTAGGGAACTACTGACAATTTTGAGTAAGCTGACCACATTTTTCATAAAAATATCAGTACATATGGTCTGACACATGGTCTAACAACAGGAAAGAATATTTTTAATTGGGGCTGCCCCAGAAAATCTAGAACATATGGTTACTTTATTTACAGGCCAAGAAACTCCTAATTACAAGAGAAAACGGAACTGACCAGCCCTCGGTAGACAAGACCTAGCCACTGCCATGCAAGAAGCTGCTAAACTATTTCCCTCCAGTCATCAAAGTTTATGTTCTTTTTTAAGGTTTCTGTTAGTATTTTCAGATAAAAGGTCAGTGCCTGAACTATACAAGACAAGCTGGGGAAATTCTACTCAGATTTCTTCAATTGCATTCTTTAACAGTCTCTCAAATTGCCTCAAATAATTTTTGTACTAGGCAGGGTATAAATAATGAATGCAAAAATGTTTCTTCCACCTGGGATAATAAAATAAGTCCAATTTAAAATTTCCTTCCCTTGAAGAAAAGGGGAACGTCTATACCCACGAAGTTTTTAGCTTGTTATCAGAGTTCTCATTTATATTGAAAAATACATTTTAAATTATCAAGATTGTTATATGTAATTTTGTTCTTTGCTTCTCTGATGTTTCACTGTTTTGCTCTTTAGTAGCTTACTGTCTGAAACAAAATACATGCCACAAGCTTCCTTATCCAGTTTTGCAATTTAATAATCTTAGCAATTATTGGAAAAGAAACAGTTTAAAAGGCTTTAACTCAAGTCTTGGCAGGTTAGAACATCTTCCATTTCATCTTTCACCCCATCCCAGGGCTCAGAGATCACTTGCCAACTCATTACTAATATTATCAAGGAAATGCACAGTTTTCTGCTTTTATGGTCAGTGAATACACTGACCAAGATGATGTGGTAATCACTGTGGATGAACAACAACAAAGCTACACATTTGAGCAAACCTTTTTCCTTATGTCTTAAACAAAATCTTAATTAAATGCATCTTAAAATACAGGATAAGTGCTTCTGATAAAAGCAAAAAGATGTGCTTTTAATGAGATTTTCCGGGCACCAGACTTGTCTTTTCTCTTTCAATCTTCCATTATTATTTGAGGCCTCAAAATACTTACACTGATGGGCCGGGCGTGGTGACTCACACCTGTAATCCCAGCAGTTTGGGAGGCCGAGGCAGGCAGATCATGAGGTCAGGAGATCAAGACCATCCTGGCTAACATGGTGAAAACCCGTATCTACTAAAAATACAAAAATTAGCTGGGCATGGTGGCGGGTGCCTGTAGTCCCAGCTACTCGGGAGGCTGAGGCAGGAGAATGGCGTGAACCCAGGAGGCGGAGCTTTCAGTGAGCCAAGATTGTGCCACTACACTCCAGCACTCTAGCCTGGGCGACAGAGCGAGAGACTCCATCTCAAAAAAAAAAAAAAGAAATACTTACACTGAAAGAGCCCGATTTTCATTAGCTGCGGTTGCTAAAAATGGGGAACCACCTAAACACACAACAATATAAACTGGGCCAGGTGCAGTGGCTCAGGCCTGTAATCGCAGCACTTCGGGAGGCCGAGTAGAGTGGATCACCTGAGGTCAGGAGTTCAAGACCACCAGCCTAGCCAACATGGTGAAACCCCGTCTCCACTAAAAATATATATATATATAAAAATTAGCCAGGTGTGGTGACAGGTGTCTGTAATCCCAGCTACTTAGGAGGCTGAGGCAGGGAGATTCCCAGCTACTCGGGAAGCCGAGGCAGGGAGAATCACTTGAAACCGGGAGGCAAAGTTTGCAGTGAGCTGAGATGGTGCCACTGCACTCCAGTCTGGGCGACAGAGTGAGACTCCGTCTCAAAAACAAAAAACAAACAAAAACCAAAAGAAAGGGAATATTTTACAACCACTAAAATTTAAAACTTAATTCAGCCTTAAAAAGGAAGAAAATTCTGTCACATGCTACAAACATAGATGAACCTTGCAGACATTACACTAGGTGACATAAGCCAGACACAAAAGGACAAATACTATATGATTTCAGCTACATGAGCTACCTAGAGTAGTCAAACTCACAGAGCAAGTAGGATGTGGTTTCCAGGGGCTGCTGGGTGAAGGGGGGATGGGGAATTGTTATTTAATAGGTACAGAGTTTCAGTTTTGCAGGAAGAAAAGAGTTCTAGAAATGTATAGTGGTGTTGGTTGCACAACAATGCAAACGTACTTAATGCCATTGAACTGTATACTTAAAAATGGTTAAATGACAAACTTCAAGTTATGCATACTTTACCACAATTTTTTAAAAATGAAAAATCTAGTTAATGCAAAGAATTCTAAATGTTGACATTGCTGGTTATCCACATGGATAAAAACTCTCTTTTCCTGTCACCACACCTAGGTCTAATGCTGATGGTGAATTTTCCATGGTCTTTGGATAATTGGGCACTCAGTAAATGCAAGTGGTGTTAATGATGTGACAGTTATTTTCCTGGTCTCCTTGAATAAGTAAGTATTGATATATTAATATCTTTATTTATTTATTTATTTATTTATTTTGAGACAAGGTCTCGCTCTGTCACCCAAGCTGGAGTGTAGTGGCATGATCATGGCTCACTGCAGCCTCAACTTCCCAGGCTCAAGTAATCCTCACACCTAAGCCTCCCCAGTAGCCAGGACTGGAGGTATATGGCACAACACCTGGCTAGTTTTTGCATTTTTTGTAGAGATAGGGTTTTGCCATGTTGCCCAGGCTGGTCTTGAACTCCTGGGCTCAAGTGATCCACCTGCCTCGGCCTCCCAAAGTGCTGGGATTACAGCATGAGCCATTGTGCCCGGCCAATGTCATTTTTAATAATAGCTGTAGCTAAGTTTCTTAAGTGCTTGCTATATACTGAGTACTGATCTAAATAGTAAAATTCTCAAAGCAACCCTATGAAAGTTTGTATATGATGTGCCTAGTCTCAGAGAGGTAATTTACCCTCTGTTGCTAACCAGCAAGTGGAAGAGCAGGGGTATTAACATAGTGGTATGATCCAGTGCTTACCCTTTACAACATTAGTCTCAAGCCAGATTCTTAGAAAACAAAGGAGCCTATTATAACTACCACATTTTCATGGGTGAATCTCTTTACTAAATCTTTCATTTCTTCAACAAAAAGTTTGTTAAACACTTACTATGTTCCAGGCAATGGGCCAAGTGCTAGAGATTCATAAAACTAATAAGACATAGTCTTACAATCCAATAAAAAGAGAAAAATAAGTGAAAGACAACACGAGATGGTGTGATTAAAGAATACTGGGGGAGGGGGACCACAAAGAGGAAGGGCTCACAGTTTCGCTCAGTGGGGCACTTCACCTATTTTTTCCCCTTTGTATGCTGTGGGAAACATTTTTCTCTTTAATTTCACTGGTATAACATGTAAATAGATTGGGCAACAAAGAAAACTAAAATAAGTGTCAGAAGATATTTGAGGATACAAGATAAAAGAGGATAGAAAACATTCTAGATGGTCTATGTTAACAAAAGGATACCAGCTAGAAAAACCAGATTAAAAGGTAGAGGAGAGTAACTGGGAGAAAAAGCAATAAAAAGGCCAGTGTAAGCAATAAGCGATATTTAGTGTATATCCTCAAATAGTAGGATCATGTACAAAATAGTTCAAGGACTTGTGCTGTATTGCCAAGGAGCATACAATCTAACAGGCACAAATAAGACAAAAGGCACAAATAAGAAACATATTTTTCAAGCAATAATTCATAAGGGCAAATTAAAATAATGCAGAAGATAAGTACCATCAAGGCAAAGGAATAAAAACAGCAAGATCCTAGGGGACTGGGGTCCAATTTTGAAATAAAGGAGGAGTACTGCTGGTGAAGAGGAACAGGGCATTGGAACTAGGAAGAGCAACCACGGAGCCATAGAGATTGGAAAAAATGAAGCCCTATAACCCCAGCACAATGATTTTAAGAGGAAGCAAGCAGCAAGTGGGACTGTGCTATAGGGAAGAATTCACAGATGACCTGGAGAAATTCAGGAGAATGAGAAGTGCTTACACATTAATGAAAGAACTCCAAAATACATACTTCCAAACTTCTACAAATTTTAATTTTGCCAGCCATAGAAAGGAAATCACTGCAACTGTGTGTATCCAACAAGCCAAAAGGTGAACTTCAAATAGTGAAGGGGTCAAGTGTTTACCTTATTAAAATGTCATCAACAAGAGGGCTCAAAGTTGTCATAGAGCATTCACTGTTGATTCTGAACTAGCCCTTGGGTAACTGAGCTAAGTCTGGACACAGTGTGGGAAAAAGGCAAGAGAGAAAGAATGCATCAAAGACAGGAAATCAACTCTGCAATGTCTAATAATTGAATATTGCACATGTTCTTGAATATTGCACATGTCACTGTGCCCCAGGAACTATTGTAAAGGGCTCCTCGGGGAGCTCTATTGTAAAGGAGGGTTTGCTTATTTCATTTTCACCATCCTCCTGGAGGTGGGGAGTGGTAGAGCTGCTCCCAGGAGCCCAGACCCTTCACCACCAGACTACCCCATCTTTTTACTGCTTCTCAAGTGATTATGCAAAATTCTGTCTCTTGAAATGGACGGGCAATTACTTGTATATATGAATGTAATATAACAAGTATTTTCCAACTGTGATCTATGCAGCCTAAATAATCTGTTGTATTTTTAATGAATTTACTTGTAGTCTGCCACATGCCATAAAGAATTCGATGCCAAATGACAGGTGTATAGGAAGTAGATTATGAATTTAGTTAGATTTTATACATGGTTCCATAAAAAACTATTCTTCTGAATTTTGAAAAGTATTGAAAATGAATCACAGAGAAGTTATTAGACAGGGCAGAGTTTATTATCTAGAACTCTGTTAACAGCTTTAGGGACTTAGAACCAGCCAAGCCCTTCTTGGAAGTCATGCCATATACTCATCTGGGCACTTAGCAAGTATTGATTCACACCCCAATCTGAACTCTGAAAGATAAGATAATGACTTTGTAATATCAGTCATCAAATAATAAATATTCATTCTCTGACTCTCTGAAGAGAAGATACATTTAAAATGTCAGCTGCATTTTATTGTAACTAGATGGAAATTTGTTTCATTACTCCTAAGCTGTTAAATAAAGAAGCTACAAACCATGCACTGAAGAAGACTAAAAGCAAATGCTGAAGTAATAGTAATCACACCATTCCGTAGAAATTGCCAGTAGTGCTAGGAGTGCAAGGATACGATTTAGTCTTAATCTCAGCTTTTCCAGCCCTTCTTTCTGAAGCAATTTTTCTTTTCTTTCTTTTTTTTTAAGATGGAGTTTTGCTCTTGTTGCCCAGGCTGGAGTGCAATGGCGCAATCTTGGCTCACTGCAACCTCTGCCTCCCGGAATCAAGCGATTCTCCTGCCTCAGCCTCCCAAGTAGCTGGGATTATGGGTGCCCGCCACCACACCTGGCTAATTTTGTATTTTTAGTAGAGATGGGGTTTCTACATGCTGGTCAGGCTTGTCTCGAACTCCCAACCTCAGGTGATCCACCTGCCTCGGCCTCCCAAAGTGCTGGGATTACAGGTGTCAGCCACCGAGCCCGGCCTGATGCAATTATTTAATTGCCAGATATTATGGGTTGAGTTGTTCCCCCCAAAACTTATAAGTTGAAGTCCTAACTCCCAGTACCTTTGATTGTGACTGTATTTAGTGATAGGGTCTTTACAGAGGTAATTAAGTTAAAATGAGATCATTAGGGTGGGGCCCTAATCCAATATAACTGGTGTCCTGATAAGAGGAGGAAATTTAGACACAGACACACAGAGAGGGAAGGTGATATAAAGACACAGCCAGAAGACAGCCATTTACCAGCCAAGGAGACAGGTCTCAGAAGAAACCAACCCTGCCAACACCTTGGACTTCCAGTCTCTGGAATTGTGAGAAAATTAATTTCTGTTGATTGAAGCCATTCAGTCTGGAGTACTTTGTTATGGCACCCCTAGCAAACTAATCTACTGCACACTCCCCTAGACTAAGCTCACTGAGGGCCAGCACGAGTCTGGGTGTCTTCTTTACCCTTGAATTCCCAGTACATTTTGTGGAGCCTAGTACACAGTAGATGTTTATTGAATGTCGTTGAATGAATAGCTGAACTTAGCTGAATGTTTTGGCCCATTTCTCTGGAGTACAGGGATTTAATGATTACCAAAAATAATCAAAGGACATTTTCTTCCTTTGTCAAAAAATAACTTCAGATTCAGATTTTTTAAATAGTGATCATACATTGTGAAAAATAGAGAGCAGTATAAAGAAGGAAAACACAATCATCAGATCTTGCCACTTAGATGTAACTACTTTACATTCTGACACTTTCCAGTCTTTTTCTATACACATACATATTTTAACACAGAGAAAATAATAGTGTACCACTTATCATTATGTCACATTTCCCCTACATCATTAAAAATTATTCATAAGCATTTGAATGGCTATAAAATGTATAATATCATATGCATCTTTCATAATTGAAATGCTTGGCTGAGCACAGTGGCTCACGCCTATAATTCCAACACTTTGGGAGGCCAACATGGGAGAACTGTTTGAGCCCAGGAGTTCAAGACCAGCCTAGGCAACACAGAGAGACCCTGTCTCAATACACACACACACACACACACACACACACACACACACACTGAATTCCTTGTAGTTAGACATTCAGGTGTTTCTAGCTGTTTCTATCATAATTAGCGGGGCAATGAGTTTCTTTGTGTGAGAAAGCTTTTATCCACTTTTCTGAATTCTTTAAAGCATGACATCCTAGCACTACCATTATTGATTCAAAAGGTAAGGCCATTGGTAAGGCTTTTGGTAGACATTCTTCCGTCGCTTTTTAAGAAATTAAACCAATTTATACTCTACAAGCAGTCCATGAGATTTCCCATTACACTTTACCCTTAAGCATTACTTTTACAAATCTTGCTAATTGGATAAGTTGAAATGGCATCTGAGTGTCATTTTAATTTGCATCTTTTGAATATTAATGAAGCTTCCGATTTTTCTACATGCATTAACCACCCATAACTTTGCCTTTTGAATTGCCTGTGTGTATTTTGAAAGGGGATTTTCTGAACACCTTTGATGAAGTAGTTTTCTAGCCAGGCTCCTACTGCAATGTTGCCTGCTCTTCAGCAAAGGCCTCTGCTTCTGAGGGAATGAGACTTTACACCCTACAGCTGCCCCAGAATCTTATCATGGGCTAATACACAACAATGAAGTCTTCACTGTTCTGAATTGACAGAGAGAGAAACCTGTTCCAATTATTTACCTCCTTCTAACAAAATTTTGATACATCAATTGCATGTGGATATATTTAATCTAGCTATCTAAGTGTGAAATCAGTTTTCCTTGTAAAACGAAAAGAAAATTCTCAGTTCAAAAAAAAAGAAAAACAACCCAGAATTTTGTAAGAAAGGCAGATAGCTTTGTATTAACAACATAATTTTGGAAGTACGTCTATTTCCCAGCTGCACTTATTAAATTCAGGACACAGAGGAAATTAAAAATACATATATTTTCCAACTAATTTATTCTAAAATTCACATCTGTAACAAAACAAAATGTTGTAGCTTGCATAAACCGTAGAGGTCTTCTGATCAAATACCTATATGTTCAGATGGGAAAAATGTCAACAGAAATGATTTTGGAAATGGTAGTTAGTGGCATAGATTAATTTTAGAGTAAGAAATAGATCAGAGGGGCTGAATTCTGCCAGCATATTGGTGATACAGAGCAGGTAGGAGGAGGCAGTTCAGTACAGTAAAAAAAAAAAAAAAAAAAAAAAAAAACGGCCAGGAACTGAGGCTCATGCTTGTAATCCCAGCACTTTGGGAGGCCAAAGTGGGCAGACTGCTTGAGCCGAGGCGTTGGAGACCAGCGTGGGCAACACTGGTCTCCTCTCTACAAAAAATACAAAATTTAGCTGGGAGTGGTGGAGCGCACCTGTAGTCCCAGCAACTCAGAAGCTGAAATGGGAGGATCACTTGAGCCCAGGAGACGGAGGTTGCAGTGAGTGGAGATAGTGCCACTGTGCTCCCGCCCGCGAGTGTACCCTTGATACAGCAAGACCCTGTCTCAAAAAGATAATAGAAAAGAAAAAGAAAAGAAAAGAAAAACTATGCAATTCTGACTCCTTTGATGTGTTTCCCTTCCACTTCCTCGCTTAGTCAATCCTCACCCATTCTTGCTCCCTTTTCTCATAGGCACAGTGGAAGATACGTCCCTACCCCTTTCCAAGGCTAATCCCGCCCTCCCTTTTTTGTTCCCTCCCCTCACACCTCCGGATGTCATCTGTCTCTTCCCTCTCTTGCATTGTCATCCTTCCCTCTCTCTCCATCTGTTTCTCGAACTAAAAATACATTCAATTTTCCCCTTCCTAAAAAAAAGCTAGGCTTCCTAGCCAACATTACCCTGTATTTATAATAATATTTGTCCCCTTTTCAAACTCCTTGAATGTACAGTTTGTTTCTTCTTTTCTCCAATTTCCTTCCCACATGCATACACCAAGGTAACTGCTGTTATGGCTGTACCCCCACCTCCAGTTAGGTTTGCCTGTTCTTGAACTTCATATAAATAAACTCAAACAGTATGTACTCTTTTGTGTTTGGCTTCTTTATGCATTTATTCCTCTTTTTGTTGTGAAAAAACACCTATAACATAAATTTTATTATTTCAGCCATTTTAAATATACAGTTCAGTGACATTAAGTACATTCAAATTGCTGTGCAACTGACATCACCATCCATCTCTAGAAATTATTTAACTTCCCAAATTGAAACTCTGAACCCATTAAACAATAACTCCTCGTTTTCCCTCCCCCAGCTCCTGGTAACATCAATTCTACTCTGTCACTATGATTCTGCCTATTCTAAATTCTAAATTCTATAATTCTGCTCATATGAGCAGAATTATGCAATTTTTTTGTGTGTGGTTGGCTCATTTTACTTAGCATAATGGTTTTGCTTGTTTGTTTGTTTTTGAGACAGGATCTCACTCTGTCACCCAGGCTGGAGTGCAGTGGCACAATCTCCACACACTGCAACCTCCGTCTCCTGGGCTTAAGCGATCCTCCCACCTCAGCTTCCTGAGTAGCTGGGACTACAAGGACCACAAAATCCTGGGCTAATTTTTGTATTTTGTGTACAGACGAGGTTTTGCCATGTTGCCCAGGCTGGTCTCAAACTCCTGGGCTCAAGTGATCCACAAACCTCGGCCTCCCAAACTGCTGGAATTACAGGCATGAGCCACCACACCTGGTCAGCATGTTTTTAAGATCCATTCACATCAAAGCATGAATCAGAACTTCATTCCTTTTTAGGCTGAATAATATTCCATTGTATGTGTAAACTACATTTTGTTTATCCATTCATTGATCAATGGACATCTGCATTCTTTCCACCTGTTGGCTATTGTGAGTAGTGCTGCTATGAACATTGGTGTACAAATATTTGAGTCCCTGCTTTCAATTCTATTGGGTGTATAACCAGAAGTAGAACTGTTGCATCATACCAAACATTCGATATTAAACAGTCTATCTTTAACTTGCTGAGAACCCACCATACTGTTTTCCACAGTGTATACACCATTTTACATTCCCACCAGCAATGCACTTTTTAATACCCTCTCCAACATTTGTTCTTTTCAGGTTTTTTGATAATTGCCATCCTAATGGGTGTGAAATGATATCTCATTGTGGTTTTGACTTATGCATTTTTTTTTTTTTTCCTGAGACGGAGTCTTGCTCTGCCACCCAGGCTGGAGTACAGTAGCATGATCTCAGCTCACTGCAACCTCTGGCTCTGGGGTTCAAGCAATTCCCCTGCCACAGCCTCCTAAGTAGCTGGGACTACAGATGCATGCCACCACGCCAGGCTAATTTTTGTATTTTTAGTAGAGATGGGGTTTCACCATGTTGGCCAGGCTGGTCTCAAATTCCTAACTTCCGGTAATCCTCCCATCTCAGCCTCCCAAAATGCTGAAATTATAGGCATGAGCCACTGCGCCTGGCCATGTTTATTATTAAAATGTTACCTGCCCTTGGCTCATGCCTTTTCTATTAGTTGTTTGTTTCTCATTCTTGGCAGACTTCCCCTTCTCTCTCTGACTCTTTAATCTAGGTTTCCCTGGGTTTCCCCTTAGCTTCTTCTGCTTTCTGTGCACAGAGTCCCTAAAGAGCTTGTCCACTCCCGTGATAGAAGTATCACACCCATGCCAGAAGTATCACACCCATGCCAGGAACTCTCAGATTTGCATTTTCTGAGTCAGGACTTCTTTCTGAGCATAGTGTTTGCCTTCAAATACTCTGAACACAGTATTTGTCTTCAAATAATCATTTGGAAATAAAAGAGTGTGAAGTTTAAAATCTGATTAAAAATATGGACACTGTTAATGGTCTTTGTTGCTGGCAAATGGGATTGGGGGATGGGGAATAAAGAAAAGACTTATAATTTTTAATATTGTGGTTTAAAAAAACACCACAGAACATAAAATTTACTATGGTAACCATTTTTTTAAATAGACTTTTTTAATTTTTTATTTTTTTGAGATGGAGTCTCACTCTGTCGCCAGCTGGAATGCAGTGGTGCGATCTTGGCTCACTGCAACATCTGCCTCCCGGGTTCAAGCAATTCTCCTGCCTCAGCCTCCCAAGTAGCTGGGACTACAGGCACGTGCCACTATGCCCAGCTAATTTTTGTATTTTTTGTAGAGACAGGGTTTCACTCTGTTGGCCAGGATGGTCTCGATCTCTTGACCTGCCTGCCTCGGCCTCCCAAAGTGCTGGGATTACAGGTGTGAGCCACTGCGCCCGGCCTAGACTTTATTTTTTAAGAGTAACTTGAGCTTCACAGCAAAACCAAGTAGAAGGTACGGAGGGTTCCCATATATCCCCGTCCCCACATATGTACAACCTCCTCCACCAGCAAAATTCCGAACCAGTATGGTACATTTGTTATGATGAAAGAAAAACTTTAGACAAAATAAATGCAACAGAGTTTGTTTGAGCAAAGGACAATTCTTGAGTTGGGCAGCCCTCAGAACCAGAGAGGCTCAGAAAACTATCCTCTGCAACATGGTCAATGGGTATTTATAGACAGAAAAAGGCTGAAGAGGTCAGGTTCAGTGGCTTACGCCTGTAATCCCAACACTTTGGGAGGCCAAGGCTGGTAGATCATGAGGTCAGGAGTTCAAGACAAGCCTGGCCAAGATGGTGAAATCCAGTCTCTGCCAAAAATATAGAAATTAGCTGGGCGTTGTGGCAGGTGCCTGTAATCCCAGCTACTCAGAAGGCTGAGGCAGAGAATTGCTTGAACCTGGAAGGTGGAGGCAGCAGTGAGCCGAGATTGCGCCACTGCACTCCAGCCTGGGTGACAGAGTGAGACTCCATGTCAAAAAGAAAGAAAAGAAAAAGGCTGAAGAAAGCAGAAATAAGGATGAAAAAGTGGATTGGTCATTTCAAAGTTACTTTCCCAGTTAAGGTTAAAGCCAAGGCAACTTCTTTAGAATGTTGGTTAAAAACGGCTTATTCAAGGATTTGGATATTATCTCTCTCTCTCCTGATTTCTTGGAAATTCAGATAAACAACTTAGTTTCGGTTTGGTGGCACAGAACTTCAGCATGAATGACCCTATTTTGGTTTGGTCTGTTGGGGCCTAGTGCAGGAACTCAGTCCAAATCAATGACCTAATTTAAATTTTATTTAACAATTATAATTAATGAACCCACGTTGACAAATCGTTATCAATGTTGTTATCAATTGTTGTTGTACATTCTATGGGTTTTGCAAATGTATAATGACATGTTTCCATCTTTATAGCACATACAGAGTCATTTCACTGCCCTAAAAACCCTATGTGCTCTGCCTACCTATCACTCCCTATTCCCAAAACTCTGGCAACCACTGATTTTTTTGTTGTTGTTGTTGTTGTTTGAGATGGAGTCTCACTCTGTCACCCAGACTGGAGTGCAGTGGCACCATCTTGGTTCACTACAACCTCCACCTCCCGAGTTCAAGCAATTCTCCTGCCTTTGCCTCCTGAGTAGCTGGGATTATAGGCGTGTACCACCATGCCCAGCTAATTTTTGTATTTTTAGTAGAGATGGGGTTTCACCATGTTGGTCAGGCTGGTCTTGAACACTTGACCTCGTGATCCACCCGCCTCAGCCTCCCAAAATGCTGGGATTACAGGTGTGAGGCACCGCGCCTGGCCACCACTGATTTTTTTTTTTTTTTATTCTGAGATAGGATCTTGCTCTGTTCGCCAGGCTGGAGTACAGTAGTGTGATCATGGCTTACTGCAACCTTGGACTCCTGGGCTCAAGCAACTCTCCTGCCCCTGCCTCTTGAGTAGCTGGACCTACAGGTGCATGCCATCATGCCCAGCTAATTTTAAAACTCCTCTGTAGAGACAAGGTTTCACTATGTTACCCAGGCTGGTCTCAAACTCCTGACCTCAAGCTATCTTCCCACTCAGACCTTCCAAAGCTCTGGGAATGCAGGTATGAATCACACCATGCTCAGCCTCCACTGATCTTTTTACTATCTCCATAGTTTTGCCTTTTTCCAGAATGTCATATAGTTGGAATCATACAGTACGTAGCCTTTTCAGAGTGGCTTCTTTCACTTAATAATAGGCATTTAAGATTCCTCCATGTCTTTCCATGGCTTGATATCTCATTTCATTTCTTTTTATCATTGAATAGTATTCCACTATATAGATGTACCACAGTTCATTCATCTATTAACCTTCTGAAGTCATCTTGGTTGCTTCCAAGTTTTGGCAATTATGAAAAAAGATGCTATAATCATCTATGTACAGGTATTTGTGTGAACACAGTTTTCAATTCCTTAGGGTAACACCAAAGAGCATGTTTGCTGGATCATATGGCACTATGGTTTAAATGTATCCCCTCCAAAATTCAGGTGTCAAAACTTAATGGCCAATGTGATGGTACTGAAAAGTGGATCTTTTTTCCTTTTTTAAAGATAGGGTCTTGCTATGTTGCCCAGGCTAGTCTTGAATTCCTGAACTCAAATGATTGTCTGGCCTCAGCCTCCCAAGTAGTTGGAACCATAGGCAGATACCACCACATCTGGTGAGGTGAAGCCTTAAGAGACAATTAGGCCATGAGGGCTACTCCTTTGTGAATGGAATTAAGCACCTTATAAAAAAAAAAAAAGGCTTTGTGAAGCATTTGCTCCTCTTGCCTTTCTGCCCTCTGGTGTGTGAGGACACAGTGTTCTTCCTTTCTGTGAGATGCAGTAACAAGGTACCATCTTGGAAGCATGGAGGATCCTTTACCAGACAGTGAGCCTGCTGGTGCCTTGATCTTGGATTTCCCACCCTCCAGAACTGTGAGAAATAAAATGCTGTTCTTTATAAATTAAACAGTCCCAAGTGTTTGTTATAGCAGCACAAAACAGACTAGAACATATTGTAAGAATATATTTACCAAACTGCCAACTGTCTTCCAAAGTGGCTGTTCCATTTTACATTCTACCAGAAATAAATGAAAGTTTTTGTTGTTCCTCATCTTTGCCAGTATTTGGTGCTGTTAGCAAAAGAATTGATAAGCTGGATTTTGTTAAGATTAAATACTTTTAGGTCAGGCACGGTGGCTCATGCCTGTAATCCCAGCACTTTGGGAGGCTGAGGCAGGGGGATCACCTGAGGTCAAGAGTTTGAGACCAGCCTGGCCAGCATGGTGAAACCCCGTCTCTACTAAAAAAACACAAAAATTAGCCGGGCATGGTGGTTCATGCCTGTAATCCCAGCTACTTGGGAGGCTGAGGCAGGAGAATTGCTTGAACCCAGGAGGTGGAGGTTGTGGTGAGCCGAGATTGGGCCATTGCACTCAAGCTTGGGCAACAAGAGCAAAACTCCATCTCAAAAAAAGAAAAAAAATGCTCAACATCGTGTCAGTAGGAAATTGCAAATTAAAAGCATGAGATATCCCTACAGAGCTATTAGAATGGCTAGAATCCATCGTAACTATTTTTACATGTACAGTTCAGTAGTGAATGTAACAGTACATTCACGTTGTTGTACAATAGATTTCTAGAGCTTTTGCTTCTTGTAAAACTGAAACTCTATACTCATTAACAACTCCCTTTACTTTGTCTCTATAAGTTTAACTACTTTTGTTACCTCAAATAACTGGTATTATACAGTATTTGTCTTTTCGTGACTGGCTTATTTAACATTTACCATAATGTCCTCAAGCTTCATCCGTGTTGTAGCAAGTGAAAGAATTTCCCACATTTTTTTAATTTTAAAAAAGCATTCATGTAGGTCAGGCGCAGTGGCTCATGCCTATAATCCTAGCACTTTGGGAGGCCGAAGTAGGTGGATCACCTGAGGTCAGGAGTTCAAGACCAGCCTGACCAACATGGCAAAATCCTGTCTCTACTAAAAATAGAAAAATTAGCTAGGCATGGTGGTGCATGCCTGTAATCCCAGCGACTTGGGAGGCTGAAGCAGAAGAATCGCTTGAACCCAGGAGGCAGAGGTTGCAGTGAGCCAAGATCGTGCCACTTCACTCCAGCCTGAGCAAAAGAGTGAAACTCCTAAAGAAAGAAAGGAAGGAAAGAAGGAAGGAGCATTCATGTTTTCAATTAGGTGAAATAAGCTATGCTGGCTGATTGTCTCACCTGTGTGCTCTCCCCCAAGATCACTGATTCTCCATCCTTCTCCCCCTGCTCTGAGACCCAGAAGCTGACCTCTACAGATTGCCTCACCCATGTTCTCTGGTTTCTGGTTGGGGGGCTAATGGGAGGCACCATCAGGAGACAGAGAGCAAGAGGTCTTCATTTTTATTTTATTTATTTATTTATTTTTTGAGACGGAGTCTCGCTCTGTCACCCAGGCTGGAGTGCAGTGGCACCATCTCAGCTCACTACAACCTCCGCGTCCTGGGTTCAAGCAATTCTCCTGCCTCAGCCTCCTGAGTGGCTGGGATTACAGGCACGTGCCACTATGCCCCACTAATTTTTGTATTTTTAGTAGCGATGGGGTTTCATCATGTTGGTCAGGCTGGTCTCGAACTCCTGACCTCGTGATCCACCCACCTAGGCCTCCCAAAGTGCTGGGATTACAGGTGTGAGCCAGCACACCCAGCAAGAGGTCTTTATTTATTGCCCCACGTGAACACCCACTTCCTGGCTCACTACTATTCAGGCAGTAGCTGCTTTTCATTCCTCTTGCTTAGCACAGGCTCACTTGAGGCTTCCTCACCATCATTTTGCCCCACCCCTGCCCCCTTTCCCCTTCAGGCCTAGAAGTAGAAATAAATTCCTGCTGTTGTTAGTACCTGCATGCTTCACGACCTCTTTTTTTGTTCCTTTAACCTTGCCCACACCTAGGTGAATAGTCCTTTCATTAAAGTCTCTTTATTAAGCCCTTTTGAGTATGCCATCTCTTCATATGCTTCCTGCTAAGATCCTGAGTCAGACACATGCAACTATTAAAAAAAAGTTAACAGTTTAGAAGGCTAAGAAGGGAAAAATAAAAATCTGTGTTTACCCCCATAGCCCTTGACTCCATTCCATTCCATGTATAATTGCCATTTCATTTGGTGAGTTCTAATTCTTGGGTAAGCCCTGATTAGTCTTAGATAATTATGTTACATCCTTCTCCCTTACCAGTAACTGGCTCAGAAATCCAGGCCTAAGCCATTGGCAAAGGATATTTTCCTGTCCTAGGGACTGTGTTGAGAATGGGCACATGAGTCGCTCTCATGGCCCAGTTCAGAGTAATGAGATTCAAGGAGAAATTTGCTGCGGGGTTTCTTCTCAGAGAACCAAGGTTGGAGGTGACCCCCAAATGTGGAACCACTTTGAGGAAAAGTCAGCAGAGGAAGCTGAGCCACGAGAATCACAGAAAGAGAGTCAGGCCACTGGATTAAGCCACTCATACCAACCCTAAATCTAACCAGCCTCTGCACTTCCAACTATGGAACTTAATATATTTCATGGCTTTCCATTTATTTGCAACAAAAGCAACCTAGCCAATACACACACACACCACATACACACATATATACACTATAAAATACACATACCCAAATGGGATCATTTTATATATGTTTTACTGCAAATTGCCTTTTTCACTAAATGATATATTGTGAACATCTTTCCAACTAAGCACATTTAGTTTTGCTTCATTATTTAAACACTGGGTACTATTTTGTGGAAGTGACACAACATAGCTTCTCCTACTGTAGAATATTTAGGTCGTTTGCAGTTTTTCCCCATTACAAACATGGCACAGTGACACATATTGTGGTATGTCTGTATCAATATGTGCATAAAATGAATTTCTAGTGGAATTGCTTGGTCAAAAAGTCTGAGAATTTAAAATGTTCATAAATACTGCTATATTGTTGGAGACTCTTCCAAGATGGTAGAAGACAGGCAATTTCTGCATTTCCAACTGAGGTACCTGGTTCATCTCATTGAGACTCGTTGGACAGTGAGTACAGCCCACAGAGGGTGAGCTGAAGCAGGGTGGGGCATCACCTCACCTGGGAAGCACAAGGGGTCAGGGGATTTCCCTTTCCTAGCCAAGGGCAGCCATAAGAGACTGTACCGGGAAGAATGGTACACTTCTGCCCAAATACTGTGCTTTTCCCATGGTCTTTGCAACCGGCAGACCAGGAGATGTCCTCCAGTGCCTGGCTTGGTGGGTCCCATGCCACGGAGCCCAGCAAGCTAAGACCCATTGGCTTGAAATTCTCCCCACTAGCGCAGCAGTCTGAGATCCACCTGGGCCACTCAAGCTTGGTGGGGGGAGGGGCATCTGCCATTGCTGAGCCTTGTGTAGACAGTTTTACCCTCACAGTGTAAACAAAGCTGCCAGCAAGTTCAAACTGGGCAGAGCCCACTGCAGCTCAGCAAGGCCGACTGCCTCGCTAGATTCCACCTCTATGGGCAGGGTATATCTGAAGAAAAAGCAGCAGCCCCAGTCAGGGACTTATAGATAAAACCCTCATCTCCCTGGGACAGAGCACCT
Source organism: Pan troglodytes (assembly GCF_028858775.2). Taxonomy (NCBI): domain Eukaryota; kingdom Metazoa; phylum Chordata; class Mammalia; order Primates; family Hominidae; genus Pan; species Pan troglodytes. The sequence continues at coordinate 53,800,497 of NC_072412.2, forward strand.
GGGGGAAGGGGCAGCTGTGGTCACAGCTTCTACAGACTTAAACATCCCTGCCTGACAGCTCTGAAGACAGCAGTGGTTCTCCAGCATGGTGTTTGAGCTTTGATAATGGACAGACTGCCTCCAGAAGTGGGTCTTTGACCCCCATGTAGCCTGACTGGGAGACATCTCCCAGTAGGGTCCAACAGACACCTCATACAGACAGGTGCCCCTCTGGGACGAAGCTTCCAGAGGAAGGATCAGGCAGCAATATTTGCTGTTCTGCAGCCTTCGCTGGTGATACCCAGGCAAACAGGGTCTGCAGTGGACCTCCGGCAAACTCCAACAGACCCGCAGCTGAGGGGCCTGACTGTTAAAAGGAAAACTAACAAACAGAAAGGAATAGCATCAACATCAACAAAAAGGACATCCACACCAAAACCCCATCCGTAGGTCACCAACATCAAAGACCAAAGGTAGATAAAATCACAAAGATGGGGAGAAACAGAGCAGAAAGGCTGGAAATTTCAAAAACCAGAATGACTCTTCTCCTCCAAAGGATCACAACTCCTCGCCAGCAAGGGAACAAAACTGGACAGAGAATGAGTTTGATGAGTTGACAGAAGTAGGTTTCAGAAGGTGAGTATCAACAAACTTCTCTGAGCTAAAGGAGCATGTTCTAAGCCATTGCAAGGAAGCTAAAAACCTTGAAAAAAGGTTAGATGAATGGCTAACCAGAATAACCAGTGTAGAGAACATAAATGACCTGATGGAGCTGAAAAACACAGCAGAAGAACTTTGTGAAGCATACACAAACTTCAATAGCCAATTCGATCAAGCGGAAGAAAGGATATCAGTGATTGAAGATCAAATTAATGAAATAAAGTGAGAAGCAAGATTAGAGAAAAAAGAGTGAAAAGAAATGAACAAAGCCTCCAAGAAATATGGGACTATGTGAAAAGACCAAATCTATGTTTGATTGGTGTACCTGAAAGTGACAGGGAGAATGGAACCAAGTTAGAAAACACTCTTCAGGATACTATCCAAGAGAACTTCCCCAGTCTAGCAAGGCAGGCCAACATTCTAATTCAGGAAATACAGAGAACACCACAAAGATATTCCTTGAGAAGAGCAACCCCAAGACACATAATTATCAGATTCACCAAGGTTGAAATGAAGGAAAAAATGTTAAGGGCAGCCAGAAAGAAAGGTCAGGTTACCCACAAAGGGAAGCCCATCAGACTAACAGCAGATCTCTCAGCAGAAACCCTACAAGCAAGAAGAGAGGGGGGGCCAATATTCAACATTCTTAAAGAAAAGAATTTTTAACTCAGATTTTATATCCAGCCAAACTAAGCTTCATAAGTGAAGTAGAAATAAAATCCTTTACAGACAAGCGAATGCTGACAGATTTTATCACCACCAGGCCTGCCTTACAAGAGCTCCTGAAGGAAGCACTAAACATGGAAAGGAACAACCGGTACCAGCCATTGCAAAAACATGCCAAATTGTAAAGACCATCGACACTATGAAACAACTGCATCAACTAATGGTTAAAATAACCACCTAGCATCATAATGACAGGATCAAATTCACACATAACAATATTACCTTAAATGTAAATGGGCTAAATGCCCCAACTAAAAGACACAGACTGGCAAATTGGATAAAGAGTCAAGACTCATTTGTGGTCTATATTCAGGAGACCCATCTCACAGGCAAAGACACACATAGGCTCAAAATAAAGGGATGGAGGAAGATCTTCCAAGCAAATGGAAAGCAAAAAAAAGCAGAGGTTGCAATCTTAGTCTCTGATTAAACAGACTTTAAACCAACAAAGACCAAAAGAGACAAGGCCATTACATAATGGTAAAGGGATCAATTCAACAAAAAGAGCTAACTATCCTAAATATATTTGCACCCAATACAGGAGCACCCAGATTCATAAAGCAAGTTCTTAAAGACCTGCAAAGAGACTTAGACTCCTACACAATAATAATCTGAGACTGTCCAATTAACACCCCACTGTCAATATTAGACAGATCAACAAGACAGAAAATTAACAAGGATATCCAGGACTTGAACTCAGCTCTGGACCAAGCAGACCTAATAGACATCTACAGAACTCTCCACCCCAAATTAACACAATATAAGTTCTTCTCAGTACCACACCACACTTATTCTAAAATTGACCACATACTTGGAACTAAAACACTCCTCAGCAAATGTAAAAGAACAGAAATCACAACAAACTGTCTCTCAGATCACAGTGCAATCAAATTAGAACTCAGGATTAAGAAAGTCACTCAAAACTGCACAACTGCATGGAAACTGAACAACCTGCTCCTGAGTGACTACTGGGTAAATAATGAAATGAAGGCGAAATAAAGATGTTCTTTGAAACCAATAAGAACAAAGACACAACATACCAGAATCTCTGGGACACATTTAAAGTAGTGTGTAAAGGGAAATTTATAGCACTAAATGCCCACAAGAGAAAGCAGGAAAGATGTAAAATCGACACCCTAACATCACAATTAAAAGAACTAGAGAAGCAAAAGCAAACAAATTCAAAAGCTAACAGAAGACAAGAAATAACTAAGATCAGAGCAGAACTGAAGGAGATAGAGACACGAAAAACCCTTCAAAGAATCAGTGAATCCAGGAGCTGGTTTTTTGAAAAGATCAACAGAATAGATAGACCACTAGCCAGACTAATAAAGAAGAAAAGAGAGAAGAATCAAATAGATGCAATAAAAAATGATAAAGGGGATATCACCACCGATCCCACAGAAATACAAACTACCATCAGAGAATACTATAAACACCTCTATGTAAATAAACTAGAAAATCTAGAAGAAATGGATAAATTCCTGGACACATACACCCTCCCAAGAGTAACTCACAAGAAGTCAAGTCTCTGAATAGACCAATAACCGGTTCTGAAACTGAGGCAATAATTAATAGCCTACCAACCAAAGAAAGTGCAGGACCAGACGGATTCACAGCTGAATTCTACCAGAGGTACAAAGAGGAGCTGGTACCATTCCTTCTGAAACTATTTCAATCAATAGAAAAAGAGAGAATCCTCCCTAACTCATTTATGAGGCCAGCATCATCCTGATACAAAAGCCTGGCAGAGACACAACAAAAAAAAGAGAATTTTAAGCCAATATCCATGATGAACGTTGATGTGAAAATCCTCAATAAAATACTGGCAAACTGAATCCAGCAGCACATCAAAAAGCTTATCCACCACAATCAAGTCGGCTTCATCCCTGGGATGCAAGGCTGGTTCAACATACTCAAATCAATAAATGTAATCCATCACATAAACAGAACCAAAGACAAAAGCCACATGATTATCTCAATAGATGCAGAAAACGCTTTTGACAAAATTCAACAGCCCTTCTTGCTAAAAACTCTCAATAACCTAGGTATTAATTGAATGTATCTCAAAATAATAAGAGCCATTTATGACAAACCCACAGCCAATATCATACTGAATGGGCAAAACTGGAAGCATTCCCTTTGAAAATAGGCACAAGACAAGGATACCCTCTCTCACCACTCCTATTCAACATAGTATTGGAATTTCTGGCCAGGGCAATCAGGCAAGAGAAAGAAATAAAGAGTATTCAGTTAGGAAAAAAGGAAGTCAAATTGTCTCTGTTTGCAGATGACATGGCTGTATATTTAGAAAACCCCATCGTCTCAGCCCAAAGTCTCCTTAAGCTGATAAGCAACTTCAGCAAAGTCTCAGGATAGAAAATCAATGTGCAAAAATCACAAGCATTCGTATACAACAATAACAGACAGAGAGCCAAATCATGAGTAAACCCCCTTCACAATTGCTACAAAGAGAATAAAATACCTAGGAATCCAACTTAGAAAGGATGTGAATGACCTCTTCAAGGAGAACAAAAAACCACTGCTCAACAAAATAAAAGAGGACACAAACAAATGGGAGAACATTCCATGCTCATGGATAGGAAGAATCAATATCATGGAAATGGCCACATTGCCCAAAGTAATTTATAGATTCAATGCTATCCCCATGAAGCTACCAATGACTTTCTTCACAGAATTGGAAAAAACTACTTTAAAGTTAATATGGAACCAAAAAAGAGCCTGCATAGCCAAGACAATCCTAAGCCAAAAGAACAAAGCTGGAGGCATCATGCTACCTTACTTCAAACTATACTACAAGGCTACAGTAACCAAAACAGCTTGGTACTGATACCAAAACAGATATATAGACCAATGGAACAGAACAGAGGCCTCAGAAATAACACCACACATCTACAGCCATCTGACCTTAGACAAACCTGACAAAAAGAAGCAATGTGGAAAGGATTCCCTATTTAATAAATGGTGCTGGGAAAACTGGCTAGCCATATGTAGAAAGCTGAAACTGGATCCCTTCCTTACACCTTATACAAAAATTATCTCAAGATGGATTAAAGATTTAAATGTAAGACCTAAAACCATAAAAACCCTAGAAGAAAACCTAGGCAATACCATTCAGGACATAGGCTTGGGCAAAGTCTTCATGACTAAAACACCAAAAGCAAGGGCAACAAAAGCCAAAATTGACAAATGGGATCTAATGAAACTAAAGAGCTTCTGCACAGCAAAAGAATCTATCATCAGAGTAAACAGGCAACCTACAGAATGGGAGAAAATTTTTGCGATCTATCCTTCTGAAAAAGGGCTAATATCCGGAATGTACAAAGAACTTAAACAAATTTACAAGACAAAAAACAAACAACCCCATCAAAAAGTGGATGAAGGATATGAACAGACGCTTCTCAAAAGAAGACATTTACGTAGCCAACAGGCACATGAAAAAATGCTCATCATCACTGGTCATCAGAGAAATGCAAATCAAAACCACAATGAGCTACCATCTCACACCAGTTAGAATGGCGATCATTAAAAGTCAGGAAACAACAGATGCTGGAGAGAATGTGGAGAAACAGCAACACTTTTACACTGTTGGTGGGACTGTAAACTAGTTCAACCATTGTGGAAGACAGTGTGGCGACTCCTCAAGGATCTAGAACTAGAAATACCATGTGACCCAGCAATCCTGTTACTGGGTATATACCCAAAGGATTATAAATCATGCTGCTATAAAGACACATGCACACGTATGTTTACTGTGGCACTATTCCCAATGGCAAAGATTTGGAACCAACCCAAATGTCCATCAACGATAGACTGGATTAAGAAAATGTGGCTCAGATACTCCATGGAATCCTATGCAGCCATAAAAAAGGATGAGTTCATGTCCTTTGCAGGGACATGGATGAAGCTGGAAACCATCATTCTCAGCAAACTATCACAAGGACAGAAAACCAAACACCGCATGTTCTCACTCATAAGTGGGAGTTGAATAATGAGAACACATGGACTCAGGAAGGGCAACACCACACACTGGGGCCTGTTGGGGGGTGGAGGGTTGGGGGAAGGATAGCATTAGGAGAAATACCTAATGTAAATGACGAGTTAATGGGTGCAGCAAACCAACGTGGCACATGCATACCTGTCGGGGGAACCAGCCCCCAATATTTCAACGTAGGTTTTTTCTATTTTCCCTAAGTGTCGGCTGGTCTGAGAAATAAAGAAGAAGAGTACAAAGAGAGAAAATTTACAACTGGGCCTCCGGGGGTGTCATCACATATTGGTAGGACCGTGATGATGACCCCGAGCCGCAAAACCAGCAAGTTTTTATTAGGGATTTTAAAAAGGGGACGGGGTGTACGAACAGGGAGTAGATTACAAGGATCACATGCTTCAAAGGGCCATAAAGATCACAAGACAAACGCAAAATTAGAATTACTGATGAGGTTCTATGTCCCACTGTGCATATATTGTTTTGATAAACATCTTAACAGGAAACAGGGCTCGAGAGCAGAGAACTACCAGGCTGGAATTTCCCAATCCTAGTAAGCCTGAGGGTACTGCAGGAGACCAGGGTGTATTTCAGTCCTTATCTCAACCATATAAGACAGACACTCCCAGAGTGGCTGTCTATAGACCTGCCCCCAGGAATGCATTCCTTCCCCAGGGTTATTCCTTGCTGGGAAAAGAATTCAGCGATATTTCTCTTACTCGCACATCTGTCTATAGGCTTTCTGTGAGAAGAAAAATATGGCTGTATTCTGCCCAACCCCGCAGGCAGTCAGACCTTATGGTTATCTTCCCTTGTTCCCTGAAAATCACTGTTATTCTGTTCTTTTCAGGGTGCACTGATTTCATATTGTTCAAACACACGTTTAACAATCAGATTTCATATTGTTCAAAACATACATGTTCTACAATCAATGTGTACAATAGTGGTCCTGAGGTGCCGTACATTCTCGGCCAATGAAGATAACAGTATTAAGAGATTAAAGACAGGTGGCCAGGCGCGGTGGCTCATGCCTATAATTCCAGCACTTTGGGAGGCCGAGGGAGGCAGATCACGAGGTCAGGAGATTGAGACCATCCTCGCTAACACGGTGAAACCCCGTCTCTACTAAAAAAAAATACAAAAAATTAGCTGGGCGTGGTGGCGGGTGCCTGTAGTCCCAGCTACACAGGAGGCTGAGGCTGGAGAATGGCGTGAACCCGGGAGGTGGAGCTTGCAGTGAGCCAAGATTGCGCCACTGCACTCCAGCCTGGGTGACAGAGTGAGACTCTGTCTCAAAAAAAAAAAAAAAAAAAAAAGACAGGCATAAGAAATTATAAGAGTATTGTTAGGGAAGTGATAAATGTTCATGAAATCTTCACAATTTATGTTCAGAGACTGCAGTAAAGACGGGTGTAATAAATTATAAAAGTATTAATTTTGGGAACTGATAAATGTCCATGAAATCTTCACAATTTATGTTTTTGTGACTCAGCTCCAGCCGGTCCCTCCGTTCGGGGTCCCTGACTTCCTGCAACATATAACTATGTAACAAACCTGCATATTGTGCACATGTACCTGAGAACTTAAAGTATAATAAAAAAAATACTGCTATATTGCCTTCCAAAAGGTTATATCAATTTCTACTTCCACTAAGAGTATGTGAGCCTACTTACTTCTTCACATCCTTGCCAACACTGGATACTATAAAAAGTTTAAATCGGCCAGGCATGGTGGCTCACGCCTGTAATGCCAGCACTTTGGGAGGCCGAGGCAGGTGGATCACATGAGGTCAGGAGCTTGAGACTAGCCTGGCCAACAAGGTGAAACCCTGTCTCTACTAATAATACAAAAATTAGCCGGGTGTGGTGGCAGGCGCCTGTAATCCCAGCTACTTAGGAGGCTGATGCAGGAGTCACTTGAGCCTGGGAGGCAGAGGTTGCAGTGAGCTGAGATCATGCCATTGCACTCCAGCCTGGGTAACAAGAGTGAAATTGCATCTCTAAGTTTAAATCTTTAATAATCATATGAAAAATACATCCATTACATCCATTTTATAGGCTTTTTTTGTTAAACTTTCATGCCTTTTGCCTGCTTTTCTATTTAATTATAATTTTCTTGTTGATTTGAAGCAGCTGTTTGTATGGTTTTTAAAAATAGCAATTTCTCATAGTATTAAAAATTGTATCCCCCTGCTGTTGTTATCTTTTTAGTTTTTTACAGTACATTTTTCATGAGAAAGTTTATGCAATTTAATGTACTGATGTTTTCCTTTATTCTTACAGGATGTTATTTTATGCCTAGAGTCCTTCCCTCATTCTAAGATAATTATTTAAATTCACCAATATTTTCTTCTAGTAATTTAAGGTTCATATTTACATTTAAATCTCTGCCCCAAAGGAAGGTTTTTTGCTCTATGCAAATCTGTACTCTTCAATTTTTTTGTTATGATGAGCATATATTACTATTATAATTTTTTAAAACATGGTCACAAGCTAGTGTAGTACAGATACGTCTTTCTATGAAAATCTTGACAAAAACCAAACCAATAGCAGATGTAATTTGAAAAACACCAATATGGTAAAAGAATGAAAGTAGGCTTCCCATATTTTACTTTGAAATTTGAAAGATCACCATATGTGTGCCTCCCCCTGGCACCTGGAAACTACTCTCTCATGTGTACACACTGTTCAGTACAAGGGGCCTGCCAGCTTGGTACTTACGGCCACCCTCCTCCTTAGTCAGGCTTGAAAAAAAGGAAGAAAAGAAGTCAAGAGAAAGAGTAACAAAGTAAGATACAAGTAAACTGCTGGAAGCAGAATCAGCATTTACTGCCAGCCAGTAACAACTCTTTCTGAAATGTCTGAGTGCCTGGTAGTACAATGCATTTCTCTACTTCCACCCTAGGAAACGCTTCAAAGCCTCCAGTACTTCCAGTCTCAGTCTATAAACCCGAAGTGTCTCCACTGCACACAAAGTTAAGAGCATAGGCTTTGGAGCCAGACTGCCTGGTTCACCCTGGACTCTGTCACTAGTTGTTAGGGACATTGCTTGAACATCTCTGAGCCTCAATTTTCTCACCTATAAAATGGGGATAATAGTAATACTTACCTTGTATGGATGTCCTGTGGATTAATTACCTGAGTTAATACATGTAAAGCACCTACATGCCTGAAATATAATAGCGTTCAATCAATATTTACTATTATCTTTACCAGAGAATAGTTAAGTCTACATGAGCCACAAGTGCATTGCAAAAGTCCAGTGGAATAGCAGAAAGGAATTACGGGATGTCCCAGTATTGCTGTTGTTTGACAGCATTGAAAAAATCATGCAAACTCTGCCTTTCTATTTTCCTGAACCTATAACAGGTGGATGATTAGTTTCCTATTACAGTTAACAACTAATTGTAAAGTGCAGTTAATATGCAGTTTGAGGGCTTCTATTATTTGTAGTTCTTACTCACTTGACTTAAGACAGGCTATTTTTTCTCCATCTGACTCAGTGCTCTACTCACTACTATTGTGCAATAAAGTTAGAGGAAGTACTGAATCATTTCAAACCTGCTTATTGATGCTAAGATCTCACCATGTAATGACACAAAAGATCTTAGTCACACAGTAAGGTAATGGTAGTGCAGTTGAGAATAAAGGAAAGTGTCTTACTTCGTGAGCTGCACAAATGAGGTTCATCTTGTGATAATAATTCTCACAATAACTCTATGAAGTAAGGATTTTATAAAGTTGTCCTAGGAAGTTCCCCTCCTATAGAAAGGAAAAGAAAACGTGGCCATTTTAGAAGACTACCTATCATATCTATCTGTAGGTATAAGTTTTTTCTGTCACCCCCCCAAAAAACATACAATTGTGCAATTAAGATGCATGAACTTATTGTTTTATTCCTTTTTCGGCTGTGCTTTCCATCTCTGTGTGGTGTGCTCCACTTTGGCTGGATTCTTGTGCTCATTTCTTACAGTTCACTATTTTATTCTTTGCTATATTTATTCTGCTATTTGGTTTATCTAGTAGGCCCCTTATTTCAGTGATTATATTTTTTCTTTTCTTTTTTTCTTGTCTTTTTTTTTTTTTTTTTTTTGAGAAAGATTCTCACTCTGTCGCCCAGGCTGGAGTGCAGTGGCATGATCCCGGATCACTGCAACTTCCATTTCTGGGGTTCTAGCAATTCTCTGGCCTCAGCCTCCTAAGTAGCTGGGATTACAGGTGTGTGCCACCACACCCGACTAATTTTTGTATTTTTAGATGAAACGGGTTTTGCCATGTTGGCCAGGCTGGTCTCAAACTCCTGACCTCAAGTGATCCACCCACCTTGGCCTCCCAAAGTACTGGGATTACAGGTGTGAGCCACCATGTCCGGCCCTTTTTTTTTTCCCCCCCTTTGAGATGGAGTCTCTCTCTGTCACCCAGGCTGGAGTGCAGTGGTGCAATCTTGGCTCACTGCAACCCCCACCTCCCGGGTTCAAACAATTATCCTGCCTCAGCCTCCCGAGTAGCTGGGACTACAGGCACGTGCCACCAGGCCCAGCTAATTTTTGTATTTTTAGTAGAGATGGGGTTTCACCATATTGGCCAGGCTGGTCTCGAACTCCTGACCTCAGGTGATCCGCCTGCCTCGGCCTCCCAGTGTGCTGGGATTACATGTGTGAGCCACCATGCCTGGCCCCCTGGCCCTTTTTATTTTCAAAATCAATAACTGATTCTTTAAAAACTACCTGCTATTGTGGTTGCAGTATCCTTTTATAGCTCTAAGGTTTTTAATTATAGTCCAACTTAAAATCTTGTTTGCTCTATTGACTGTTTCCTTGGGCATTCATACTTATATTTATTGGGTTTGGTGCCTGTCTTTCACAGTGTTGATTTTCCTTAAAAGTCTGGTGATTCTTGGCTTTGTGATTGCACAGCCCTGCTTGTGGATGAGCCAGGCCAGACACATCAAAACTAGCAGCCCATCCCTTCTTCCAACCCTCTTCTGGGTTACTACGTTCTGGAGCAATGCTTCTCAATCTTTTTTTCATTATCACCCTCCTAAGGAAACTTTGTAGACATTTTTTTCCTAATCACCACCTCTCCTTCATGAAATGTTAGTACCACAGATGGGCTACGTCTCTGTGTACATACTGTGGCCTGTTGGAGCCACAGACTATAGCAATATTTAGGTTTTTTTGTTTTCTTTCCCCAAAATTTCCCACCCAAGACCTAAGTTTTGCCCTGGTGGGAGTAATATCACCTCCAGCTAAAAATCATGCTCTGAAGAATGTCCCTGTTTTTCTGCATTAACTGTCCTACCAGTAAATGTTATTTTTGCCTTCTGCTTCCAAAGCAGTTGACCAAAGAATTCTCCTCTTCCTTTATCCAATGCCTAGAACATAAGCTAAATCCAAAGCTTAGAACATGTGAACATTCTTACAACAACTTCTACCTGTAAAGTCTCTGGTACACTAGGTTTTTTGTTATTTTGTTTTTTAAATTAATAGACTTTATTTTTTAGGGTAGTTTTAGGTTCAAAGCAAAATGGAGCCGAAATTACATAATCCACCCACTCCCACACACAGCCTCCACCACCAACATCCAGCAGCAGTTTGGTGCATTTGTTATAATCTGCACTAGGCTTTACATTACATTTTAAACTGAGGTTTGCTCTGTTAATCTGATAATATGCTTTCAATATTTCTGGAATTTAAAAAAAATTTAGATATACTGATAGCACATTTTGTTATTTTCAAGCAATAGTATTAATTTTTCTCTCCTTCATAACTTTTTGCAAACTTAAGGCATTGGAGCAGGTGGGTAGAGAGACCCTTCTGCACAGTCCTCCATTCCAATTTAATCTCCTAGAAAGATAGTTCTACCATGATAACAAAAAGCATGCAGAGAAGAGTGGGCAAGATTTAACTTTATAGACTATTGCTTTAAGTTGTACCGGAAGCCTCCAAGTTATAGCTCAGTGATTCTTCTAAATTCTAAACGGCAAGTAAATTATTCTTAACTAAATATTCCATGTTGTTAATCAATAGTATCTACTAGTCTATACATGATAAAAGTAGGATGGTTCTATTTTTTGAGTTTTTTTAACAGCTTTGAGTTATAATTCACATATCATACAATTCACTCAAAGTGTAAAATCCAATAGTTTTTAGTATGTTCACAGAGTTGTGAAACCATCACCACTATCATTTGAGAACATGTTCATCCTCCAAAAAAGAAACTTAATAACAATTAGTACTCATTCTCCATTTCTCTCCACCCTCCAAAACCCATCCTTTCCCCTCTGCCCCTCCAGCCCTGAACAATCATGTATTTATTTGCCTATTCTGGACATTTAAAAATTCCTCCTATATAGCTGTAATTATATATTCTTTGAACAACATCTCCCAGTCCCGTTGTCCCCTAACTGCTCAAGCTCTGGTAATCACCATTCTATTCTCCTCTTCTATAAGGTCAGCTTTTTTAGATTCCATATATGAGAGAGTTCATGTGGTCTTTCTGTGCCTGGCTTATTTGCTTAACACAATGACCTCTAGTTTTATCCATATTGCTGCAAATGACAGGATTTTGTTCTCTTTTATTTTTTATATTTATTTGTTTGTTTGTTTGTTTATTTTTGTGACAGGGTTTCACTCTGTCACCCAGGCTGGAGTGCAGTGGCATGATCTTGGCTCACTGCAGCCTCAAACTCCCGAGCTCAAGTCATTCTCCTGCTTCAGCCTCCCAAGCAGCTGAGACTACAGGCACATGCCACCACACTCAGCTAATTTTTTGTAGAGATGGGGTTTTGCTATGTTTCCCAGGCTGGTCAAGTGATCTGCCTGACTGCCTTGGCCTCCAAAAGTGTTGGGATTATAGGCATGAGCCACTGCACCTGGCCATGTTCTCTTTTATGGCTTAATAGTACTCCATTGTATATATAAACCACCTTTTATTTATCCATTCATCCGTTGATGGACACTTAGGTTGATTCCATATCTTGGCTATTATTATTATATATATTAATATATTATTATTCCATATCTTGGGTAATATATATATTCCATATATTGGCTATATGTGCAATAAACAATGGAGTGCAGCTATCTCTTCAACATATTGATTTCATTTCCTTTGGATATACACCCAGTAGTGGGATTGCTGTATCTTTTGTGAGTTCTTTCTTTAATGTATTGTATTTATGATTTTTGGAGTTTGTGATACATTTAATTTATATAGTGTGTTAAAATCATTTATTAGTACCATATATTTAAGCAAGTTCATAGAAAAAAGAACACAATGACCATTCAATTATATTTCTATTGTTCTCTATTCACGTCTAATCTGTCATTATATATATATACCTGTTGCACAATTCTAGTACTTTATGCATACTATTTTTGTGTTGTTTTGTTAGTGTGTCCATTTACTTATAAGTTTACAAAGTTGCCATTTTTACTAGCCATATAATTATTAAACAATATGGAATCACCATGTTTACTAACTTCTTATTAGTATTTAGAATGCTTCCATATTTTTATATTATTTCAGAGTATGAATACTATCAAGAAGTGTTCAAAAAAACTTAAACCAATTTATAATGTACCTTCAGCCCTGCCAAACGCTGTTCAAAATTTTTAATTCTTTTGGAGATTTTTAATTTAGCATTTTTTACATTGTTACTGCATTTTCCCATCTCACATCTGACTTCCTATCTGTATTGTCTCATATATAAAAGTGTTTGTGGCAGAGTATATTCTTCCAATCTGTCTGCAGCAACCAAACAACCCACATGCTCTTCTTTGACACTCCTCTCATTCAGAAGTGAGATCTATGTTCTCCTTGATTCTGTCTGGTCTTGTGACTGACAGAACTGACACTGTGTGACCTCCAAGTCTAGGTTATAAAATGCAAAACAACTTCTGCTTGGGTTCTTTTAATACCCTTGCTCTTGGAACTGGTCTACCATTCTGTAAGGAAGCCCAAGAAGCCAATGAGGAAGCCTAAGTGTAGCACAACCGAGGGCCCCAGCTTTCAGCCTAGGCTGTGCTGGGTAAGCAGCCAGCAGCAACTTGCTAGCCACGTGGGTGAGTCATCTTGAAGGGATATCCTTCAGTGCCCAAACCAGCCACCCCTGATGATGCTGTGGGATAAGGCATCCTTGCTGAGCCTTGCCCAAATTAAAGATTGATGGGCAAGATAAATAAATAATTGTCTTTGTTGTAAACCACAGAATTTGGGGCTGGTTTGTTACTGAGTGACATGGTTCAGATGTGTCCTCACCCAAATCTCATCTTGAATTGTAGTTCCCATAATCCCTGTGTTGTGGGAGGGACCTGGTGGGAGGTAATTGAATCATGGGGGTGGTTACCTCCATGTTGCTCTTGTGATAGTGAGTTCTCACATGATCTGATGGTTTTATAAGGGGCTATTCTCCTTTTGCTTGGCATTTCTCCTTCCTGAACCATGTGAAGAAGGATGTGTTTGTTTCCCCTTCCACCATGATTGTAAGTTTCCTGAGCCCTCCCCATCCCTGTGGAACTGTGAGTCAATTAAATCTCTTTTCTTCACAAATTACCAGTCTCAGATATGTCTTTTTTTAATTTTTTATTTTTTTGTGATGGAGTCTTGCTCTGTTGCCCAGGCTGGAGTGCAGTGGTGTGATCTCAGCTCACTGCAACCTCCACCTCCCAGGTTCAAGTGATTCTCCTGCCTCAGCCTCCCAAGAGCTGGCATTTTAGGCATGCACCACCATGCATGGCTAATTTTTGTATTTTTAGTAGAGACGAGGTTTTGCTATGTTGGCCAGGATGGTCTTGAACTCCTGACCTCAGGTGATCCACCCATCTCAGCCTCCAAATTGTCGGGATTGCAGGTGTGACTCACCATGCCCAGCCTCAGGTATGTCTTAATTAGCAGTGTGAGAACAGATTAATACAGTAAATTGGTACCATAAAGAGCAGAGTGCTGCTGTAAAGACATCAAAAAATGTGGAAGCAACTTTGGAACTGGGTAACAGGCAGAGGCTGTAACAGTTTGGGGGGCTCAGAAGAAGACAGGAAAATGTGGGAAAGTTTGGAACTTCCTAGAGACTTGGAGGACTCAGAAGACAGGATGATGTGATAAGTTTGGAACTTCCTAGAGACTTGTTGGTTTTGACCAACACACTGATAGAGATATGGACAATTAAGTCCAGGCTGAGGTGGTCTCAGATGGAGATGAGGAACTTCCCAGGAATTAGAACAAAGGTGACTCTTGGTATGCTTTAGCAAAGAGACTGGCATTTTGCCCCTGCCCTAGAGATCTGTGGAACTTTGAACTTGAGAGAGATTGTTTAGAGTATCGGGTGGAAGAAATTTCTAAGCAGCAAAGCATTTAAGAAGTGAATTTGCAGCCTGACAATGCAGAAGAAAAATACATTTTCTGGGGAGAAATTCAAACCAGTTGCAGAAATTTGCATAAGTAACAAGGAGCCAAATGCGAATCACGAAGACAATGGGGAAAAATGCCTCCAGGGCGTGTCAGAGACCTTCATGGCAGCCCTTCCCATCACAGCCTCAGAGGCCTAGGAGGGAAAAATGGTTTCCTGGGCCCATCCAGGGCCTCCCTGCTGTGTGCAGCCTCAGGACTTGGTGCCCTGCATCCCAGCCACTCCAGCTGGGGCTAAAAGGGACCAAGGTACAGCTCAGGGTGTTGCTTCAGAGGTTGCAAGTCCCAAGCCTTGGCAGCTTCCAGGTGGTGTTGAGCCTGCAGGTGCACAGAAGTCAAGAATTGAGGTTTGAGAACCTCTGCCTAGATTTCAGAGGATGTATGGAAATGCCTGGATATCCAGGCAGAACTTTGCTGCAGGGACAGAGCCCTCATGGGGAACTTCTGCTAGGGCAGTGCAGAAGGGAAATGTGGGGTCAGAGCCCCCACATAGAGTCCCGACTGGGGCACTGGCCAGTGGAGCTGTGAGAAGAGGGCCACTGTCTTCTAGACCCAAGAATGGTAGATCCACCGACAGCTTGCACCATGCACCTGGAAAAGCTGCAGACACTCAATGCCAGCCTGTGAAAGCAGCCAGGTTGGGGGCCGTACCCTGCAAAGCCACAGGGGAGAAGCTGCTCAAGGCCATGGGAGCCCACCTCTTGCATCAGTGTGACCTGGATGTGAGACATGGAGTCAAAGAAGATCATTTTGGAACTTTAAGGTTTAATGACTGGTTAAGTTTTAATGACACTTTTATACATGAGACAATACAAATAGGAACTCAGCTGTGAAGTGGGAAAAATGCAGTCACAATGTAAAAAAAATGCTAACTTAAAAACCTCAAAAAGAATTAAAAATTTTGAACACAGCATTTGGCAGGGCTAAAGGAACATTATAAGGTTTAAATCCTATTGGATTTTGGACTTGCATGGGGTCTGTTGGGCCCTTTGTTTTGGTGAATTTCTCCCATTTGGAGTGGGTGTATTTGCCCAATGCCTGTACCCCCGTTGTATCTAGAAAATAAATAACTTGCTTTTGATTTTCCAGGCTGATAGGAAGAAGGGACTTGCCTTGTCTCAGATGAGACCTTGGACATGTACCTTTGCGTTAATGCTGGAATAAGTTGAGAGTTTGGGGGACTGTTGGAAAGGTATGGTTATGTTTTGAAATGTTTGGAAATGAGATTTGGGCAGGGATGGAATTATATGGTTTGGCTGTGTCCCCACTCAAATCTCACCTTGAATTGTAGTTCCCATAATCCCCATGTGTCATAGGAGGGACCCAGTGGGAGGTAACTGAATCATGGGGGCAGTTACCTCCATGCTGTTCTTGTGATAGCGAGTGAGTTCTCATGAGATCTGGTGGTTTTATGAGAGGCTTTTCGCCTTTTGCTTGACACTTCTCTTTCCTGCCACCATGTGAAGAAGGATGTGTTTGCTTCCCCTTCTGCCATGATTGTAAGTTTCCTGAGGCCTCCTCAGCCATACTGAGCTGTGAGTCAATTAAACCACTTTCCATTATAAATTACCTAGTCTCAGGTGTGTCTTTATTAGCAGTGTGAGAACAGATTAGTACACTCAGCAATAGATAACTGATACAGCATATATATGTGTTTTAACCACCTATTGAGTGCAATTTGGGATGTTGACATATATTTGTTTAATTATTTGAAATAGCCACTTTTTTTTTTTGAGATGGAATCTCACTCTGTTGCCCAGGCTGGAGTGCAGTGGCATGATCTTGGCTCACTGCAACCTCTGCCTCCCGGGTTCAAGCAACTCTTTTGTCTGAGCCTCCCAAGTAGCTGGGACTACAGGCAAGCGCCATCATGCTTAGCTAATTTTTGTATCTTTGGTAGAGACAGGGTTTCACCATATTGGCCAGGCTGATCTCGAACTTGTGACCTCATGATCCACCCACCTCAGCCTCCCAAAGTGCTGGGATTACAGGCATGAGCCATAGCACCTGGCCCAATAGCCACTTAAAAAAAAAATCAGAGAGGAATAAAGAAGCAAGAGGCAGTCTAGCATAATGTATTAGAGCACTGGAATTACAGTGCCTGGAATTAGAGTCTAGAATTTGACTGCCTGGGGTCTAATCCTGGCTCTGCCAATTACTAGCAAATTAACAACAGATACTTTGTCATCTCCTAAATGGGGATGATAATGGTAACCACCTAATTAGAAGTACTGTAAAGATTAAACTAGTTAGTATATATAAAGAATTTAGTCCAATGTCCAACCTATAATAAATACCAAATAAATCCCATTTAAGAGTTAACCATTCCTAGCAGTTACATATTTTCATATAAATTCTGTATTTTGTTGCTTTGTCTTTTTAAAATTGCATTAAGACATATACGGTTTCTTTATGTTTATACTTTGTATCAGTTAATATTCTGTGTAGTACAATATTAGGAAACCAAATAAAGACTGATTTAAAGAAGAAGGAATTGTCTTAACTCAGTTAATAAGAGGTCTGAACAGGGCAAAATCTGCAGTTGCTCAATATATCCTTTCAGTAATGCCATCATACACCAAGTTCTATCCAGCTCTTAGATTTGCAAATATTGGTAGCAAAGTGGCTAAGTAATCCCAAGCATCATATCCAGATATGGCAAAGTCTAGAGGAAGAAGGGACTATCTCCTCCTTGTAGGTACCCAATACAGAAACAAATACGTGGCAATATAATTGGACTGGAATGAGTGTTTGAACATCCACCACAATGCCCACTGAACACTTTCAAGCATATACATCTTGTTTCTGGTAATATGCCCCATTTTATCGATAGTTCTGATTCCGGCTGGGCGTGGTGGTTTGCACCTTTAAGCCTATCACTTTAGGAGGCCAAGGTGGGTGGATAGATTGAGCCCAGGAGCTCAAGACCAGCCTGGGCAACATGGCAAAACCCCGTCTCTACAAAGAAAATTACAAAAAATTAGCTGGGCATGGTGGCATGTGCCTGTAGTCCCAGCTACTCATGAGGCTGAGGGGGGAGGACCACCTGAGGCTGGGAGGTCATGGCTTCAGTGAGCTGTGATAGCACCACAGCACTCCAGCCTGGGCAACAGAGTGAGACCCTGTCTCAAAAAAAAAAGGAAAGAAAGAAATTCATCTTCTACAAACCAATTTGTACTTCAATACAGAGTATCATCAACATCCAATTATAATTAATAACAAAGATGACCAGTTGGATATAAGATACTGCTTCAAGCTTTTGCAAAAGTCAATAATACCACTAAGGTTATTTAATCATCCAGTTTTTTATTCACTTGTGCCTTGTAGGTGTTACAAGTAATTTTATATGGAACTCCCCAAATAGTGAAAAATGTAGATTGTCTCTGAAAAACTGCAGGCTTTAAAATTGCTAATATTTTCTATTCTTTTTAAATAAAGATCTCCTTTATCTGAACTCTTATAGCATTTATAATCTATACTATATGACTATCTTCTGTTTTGTAGAGTTTCTATTTATGTCACTTGTGTATGAGTCTTTTCTTCCAACCATATTTGTCTTTTACTTCAAGGCAGAGGTTGTGTTTCACACTTCTTTTGTTTTGTTGCTGCAACTTGGACAGAGCTCAGCACAGAGCAGGTGCTCAATAAGCACTTATTAGTTAGTGTTCTCCAAGTCGTCCAGTGATGACTCCTAGTATATATATCGAGTGTTACTATGTATGTGAGAGAGAACAGAGTGCATGCCTATAGTAGGCTGAATGATGATCCCAAAGATATAAGGTTCTAATCCCTAGAAACTATAAACATTACCTTACATAGAAGAAGGGTCTTTGCAGATGTGATTAAGAATCTTGACATGGGGAGATTATCCAGGATTATCCAGTGAGCTGTAAATGTCATTATAAATGTCCTTATAAGAGAGAAGCAGAGGGAGATCTCTCTCTCTCTCTCTCTCACACACACACACACACACACACAGAGAGAGAGAGAGAGAGAGAGATTGAGAGAGAGAGGATGATGTGAAGGAGCAGAGAAAAATTTGAAGATGGAGTGAATGAAGTGATAAAGCCACAAACCAAAGAATGTCAGAAACTGGAAAAGGCAGAGAACAGATTCTCACCTGGAGCATCTGGAGGGAGGACAGCTCTGCCAGTACCTTGATTTCTGCCTGGTGACACTGATTTAGGACTTCTTGCCTCCAGAACTGTGAGAGAATAAATTTCAGTTGTTTTAAGCCACAAAATTTGTGATAATTTGTTAGAGCAGCCATAGGAATCCTAACACAATGCCAATCAACAATATACTTTATTATTGGGAGGTTTAAGAATCATGCATCTGGGGTCTTCTGGATCCCTATCTGTCTTCCAATTCCAACCTAATGGCACCATTACAAGTCAATTCCACTGTAGACTGTATAAAGGAAGCCACTCTGCAACACCTTTCAACACATGTTATCAGTCATATTGAGTAATTTCTCAAGGAGGCCCAATAATATCTAGACCAGCAGGCATTTCCACCCACTGCTCTACTAATGCCATATAGGTTGGTTTCTTCCTCTCAAATTCTCTGATCTCTCAGCTGACTATAGGCTTTAGCGGTGCCCTGTGTGATGACAGCAGGGTTTTGGATATAGTAAGTAGGAGCCACTTTTGGTACCTAATAGGAAATAAAAGGATCTATGGAATTGACCCATTGGTAAAGTGAGATTGCCTTCAAACCCACAAGAAAACTCCACTAGCTTCCTAAATAAAATTTGCTTTCATTTTCAAATTAAGAAGAATATAGAAATGCCCTAGTTTCAATAAAACCTGAGTTGAACACAACTTCCTGCCTACAAAATGCCAATCGAATGAAAGCTGAAGGTGGAATGTGGCTATACAGGGACGGCATGCCATTCCTCTGCTCACACTGGACAGAGCATCTTTGTGTCTAGGTCACTCTAGAACCAGCTGGGGGCCTAGGGGCACTGGAGATAGATGCAAGGGCTTTACCGTTGTTCAACCACTTTTTAAAAATGGTTTGTTTTGGTTTGTTTTGTTTTGAAAACCAGGAAAGCAGTCTGCCTTTCCAAGGTCATTAGCTCCATCACAGGCCTCTTCTTTTCACAACCATATTGTTTTGTTTTCTCTAACCTGGAAGACGACTCAACCACAAATGTAATGTTTATCTTTCAAAATAGCAGCTGAAAAAAAAGTACAGGATGTGTGAGACTAAAAACACTCTTTCGGCTTCCTCCACTTTTTTTGTGACTTTCCTCGGGTTCCTCCCTGAGGGAGAGTCTGCTATATATAAGTAATATTCTTCATTTGGCTTAGTGGTGCTCTAAATGAGAGCAGCGTAACCTCAGGAACACAAGCTTGTCTGCTCTGTATCTGTTGGCAGGCACGGGGTGAACTGCAGTTTAGCAATGATTTCTCACCACCTTGTCTTCCTCATTATTTAATGACTCCAAGTGTATGCATCTTGACTTCTCTCCACAGTTGTTTGAAAATACCATTTGACCATGGACACCAGAGCTTCTGAAATACTGGCTTTCCCTTGGGTACTCAATAAGAAAAACTTCTTAGAAATCTGTCTTCAACCAGCTGAGCTGTTTATTTTCTTCTTGGGTGCATTCCATTAGACAACAGGATTTATTAGTTCAAATTCCTGTTTCACAGAACGACTTGTTCTTAATGACATGTGTCCTTTCTTCTACTTCCCATACCCCACACCCTCTCTGCCCAATTTCTCTCTTCCTTTATGTCTGTATCTTTGCACAGTCTTCTGCAGCCACCCACTTACTTGCCATTAACAAGAAACCTTTTTCATCTCCATGATGATGAACTTGATTTTTATAAAGTGAATAGGTAATGTGGCAAAGGTTTTTAAACAGTGAATTGAATTGCTTTTGATTAAATACCATTAAGACTCCAAGTTTGCAGTATATATGTGTTTGTTTCTGTTATACACAGTCCAATTCTTCATAAAACTAACGCTGGGGGCCCAGCATGGTGGCTCACGCCTGTAATCCCAGCACTTTGGGAGGCAGAGGTGGGCGGATCACCTGAGGTCAGGAGTCTGAGCCTGGCCAACATGGTGAAACCCCGTCTCTGCTAAAAATATAGAAATTAGCCAGGCGTGGTGTTAAGTGCCTGTGATCCCAGCTACTCAGGAGGCTGAGGCAGGAGAATCACTTGAACCCGGGAGGCGGAGGTTGCAGTGAGCCGAGATCGCGTCACCATACTCCAGCCTGGGCAATAGAGTAAGGCTCCATCAGCCTCAAAACAAAAAACAACAAAACTAGCGCTGGTATCTCAGAATGATAGTTGTGCAATTTCTTAGTAATGACTATAACGCAATGTTTTACTATGCCTCCAAGAGTATCCTTTTTCCTCGCAAAACGTAGTTAGTTTCACTTTCAGAAAGAGACGAATATCAAAGTTTAAAAATGGATCAACCCAAAAAAAGGAAAAACTAGTTAAGATATACATGAAACAGCAGGCTCCCTCAATAGTATGACCCATAGTACTAAAGACAAAGGCATTAAAAGAGTCAAGTGGGACAAATACTAACAGTGCATAGCTACACTGAGGTATTATTCCCCTCATTTAGTGACTCACTGGACTTTAACTGAGACTAGACTACTTGAAGAAGTTCCTGACTGTATGGGTATTTCTTGAAACACTAGCGATTTTTGTTTCTTTTCTGTTGAGTAGAGGTTTATTTGCAGGTCCATGTAATTTTATTCTCTTAGGGAATGTCTTATTGTGTTCATTCCTCTAATCCTTCTGTGCCTAAAAATGGCCCCCTGAGTGTTTAGAAAGGGAAGGGAGTTACTGACTATTTTCTATTCCTTAGCTATTTTCACTGGTGAAACCAAAAGCAGACTACTTCCTTAGTATATCTTTTAGCATCTGATCAGATTCTCTTTTATAATTTTTTTTCCCCTCTGTGTGTGGTCTCTTAAAGCAAATGGCAGTTAAACATGCTATTTCTGCTTTAGGTCATGCACTTTCTCTAAGATGGAATTTATAGGCCTTTTATGCTGTGCGATCAACCAAACCCAAGTATCCCAAGGAGAAACTTCCATGTTTCTCTCTACATATAAATATACTATATTTATATAATATACTATATTATGTATAATATAGTATACTTAACATGCTGAATTTCCCTTGGCCTTCCAAAGGTATATCTTGACACTGTGCTTATTTTTATCTAAAACCTCCTCTAAGGAAAACTTTAAAAATTCAAAAAGGAGTTTTTACGTAAATATTTGTATCTTTGTTCTCTGGAATTTTAGTAAATCAAAACTTTCCTCCCTTTTCTGAAAATAAGCCAGAGGAAAAGCAGATGAAAGATTATACAGAAACAGTCTTTTTAGATGCTTTCTGACTCAAAATACGAATTTATCTTGGGTATATGTTCTCATTGTAATTCAATAATTCCAAGCACAAGGAAGTTGATTATACCAGATTCAAAGTAAAAATCTTCCCAGCACTTTGGGAGGCCAAGGTGGGTGGATCACCTGAGGTCAGGAGTTCAAGACCAGCCTGACCAACATGGCGAAACCCTGTCTCTACTGAAAATACAAAAAATTAGCCAGGCGTGGTGGTGCACACCTGTAGTCCCAACTACTTGGGAGGCTGAGGCAGGAGAATCACTTGAACCCAGGAGGCAGAGGTTGCAGTGAGCTGAGTTCGTGCCACTGAGTCCAGCCTTGGCAACAAGAGCAAGACTCCATCTAAAACAAACAAAGTAAAAATCCAAGTAGATTTCTCTTGTTTTGGTGGACTTGTTTGCATTTCTCTTTTTTTTTTTTTTTTTTTTTTGAGATGGAGTCTCGCTCTGTCAACCAGGCTGGAGTGCAGTGGCGCAATCTCAGCTCACTGCAACCTCCGCCTCCCGGGTTCAAGCGATTCTCCTTTCTCAGCCTCCCAAGTAGCTTTGACTACAGGTGTGTGCCACCGTGCCCAGCTAATTTTTGTATTTTTAGTAGAGACGGGGTTTCACCATATTGGCTAGGCTGGTTTACAACTCCTGACCTTGTGATCCACCCATCTCGGCCTCCCAAAAAAGTGCTGGGATTACAGGCATCAGCCACCGCTCCCGGCCCATGCATTTCTCATATTCTTTCACAAGTCGGTTAAATTAGCCTGGAACCCAGGCAGATTTGGGAATAAAATAATCCCCTTTGTATTGACGTGTGCTGTAGGAAGCCATCCATAATGGGAGGGGTCTCAAACATACTTCTTTCAGGCTTCATTTGGTTCCAGGCATGGGTCACCCAGCACAGTTCATTTCATATACTTTCATCCCACCTGGAGCTCCTTTGGTTATAACCTCCCAATTTGCTTTACAGCTATCACTTCACTAAGGGGACACATTTGTTTAATAGTCTCTTCTTCAACATCAAAACAAATCTTTAGAAATTTTAAAACAGGAAGTATTGGGGCAGAACCCAGGAGAACAAATTCATTGCATCAACCCAAAGATCTTGCAGTTTTCACCAAGTTTGAGAGACGTACCTTTCAAGTACAAGCAATACCCCCGCATTCCCTAGGTAATGATTCAAGGAGTCTGGACAACACAGACTCACTGTGCCAGTCACTTCTAAGGGTTTGTCAATAACTCATTGTAAGGCCTTTCCTGGTCTATGTGTCTACTAAGGGCTGGGAATATGGGGGATGGGTTTAACTAGGCATAGTCTATCATGTTGGACTAGGAAATGATCCCAGAGTTAATAGAAAACAGTCTCCTCAACAGTATCTATGGCTAGGTTGCATACCACCCAGAAGCCAGGAAGACTAAATGTGGGATAAAGCTCTTACTGTTTCAATCCCATTAATTATGTTGCTTTATGAATGTTTTTCTTGCTTAATAACTATTGCCAGATGCAATGTGTCTTGGGGTCTCAAATTGGAAAGATCACTTTAGTGTCTGACCACCTATAGCTGCCATTGACCACAGCTCTTCTGGAGATAAAAATAGTTCAAGTTTTCCTTGATTTTTTCAGTATTTTTGTTAAATGATCATAAGAAAAGTAATTTTGTTGTGGCTCAAAAAAAAAAAAAAAAAAAAAAACGAAGTCTGTCTAAATAAGCATGATCTTCCCATTAGACTGTGTTGCAATCTGTCCTTGGACTAGGCAGAAAAAGAACTATCAGAAGTCATCTTAAAGCCTTTTTTTTTTTTTTCCAGTTCTTTGATTCTATTAGCTAGAACATTGTTTGAACACAAGGCAAAGTCTTCTGGCTATTAAGTCTGAGAAGATGAGACTTCAAATTTATGGTTTTCAGAAATTTGAGTTTCCCATGCCAGCCAAGTTTGTTTTTTGATTTCCTGACCAGCACTTTTTTTTCCTATTTTGACTTAGATTTAAATTGCACATATGCCTTAGATATAATAAGTATTTACAAAATACAGTCATCCCTCAGTATCCATGAGGGACTGGTTCCAGGACTCCCCTCAGATACCAAAATCCACAGATGCTCAAGTCCCTTATATAAAATGGCATAGTATTTGCATATAACCTACGCACATCCTCCTATATACTTTAAATTATCTCTAGATTACTTATAATACAAAATACAATGTAACTGTTATATAAATTATTATACTGTATTGTTTAGAAAACCATGACAAGAAAAAAGGTGTGTACATGTTCAGTACAGGCACAACCATCCTTTTTTTTTTTCAAATATTTTTGACCCCTGGTTGGTTGAATCCATGGATGCAAAACCCACAGATACAGAATACATAGATATGGAGTGTCAACTGTCCAAGATATAACATACAAAAATATTTAGAGATGTGGTATATCATGTATATATTTAAAGATGTGGTATATCATATAACCATGGTTAGTCTATGTCAGTCTTTCTCATAAGGGTTCTGGGCAAAATTTTAAAGTTAGTTAACAATTAGATTTATCAAATGTTTCCAGGAAATAATGTACATTTTCATACGTTCCACTGATGAAAGCATCCACACTTTAAAAGATATTTTCAGAGTCTAGGTTAAGTGATAACCTTTTCTTTTTTCATTAAAGTGCCATAATGTTAAATAATTCATAGCAACTCACATAAAGTTACCATTGCTTTTGTCCCAGCTCTGGGGAAAATGTTAAAAAAAAAAAAAAGAAAAGAAAAAAATATTTAGGGATCACATGAGGACTTTAAATTAGATCTTAGGGTAATTGATACATCTTTAAAAATCAAGATTAGATGGAATCTGCCTTCAGGAACCTTTATGTGTCCTACTACATATGTGTCAGGTTTATCTCATTTTAGAAAAATGGGGAAAAAAGAAAATGGTACTTTGGAAATTTGATCAATCTTCTAAGAAACCCACTGAAAGAAATTTCTTCTTACTAACTTAATATTCCTCTTTTGTTATAACAAAATTTGCTACATGCTTTCTCTATCTTAATTAGAGTAATGATTTTGATAAAGATAATAAGCAAGGCAGATTCCTACACTAAACGCTGGACAGAACAGAGTGGAGAGAGTACATGAGAGATATAAGGTTGGCTTGGTGGGATGTCACCACGCAAGGTTATGGAGGGCCTTAAGAAACGTATAGAGGAGTTTAGATCACACACACACACACGCACGCACACCCCCGCCACATATTTATTATAAATGCAATCATGATAAATATTAGTGTCTCCTCCTACAACCCTTGTTGTCAAAAGAATGGCTATGACAACATCAATGCCTTTATGCCATTTGCCTGGAAGTTCAAAGCCTTCCTGGATGAAGCCCAGTAGGACACTTGGTAAGGTTCAACCAAAGGAGGACAGATTTTTACAATGTTCTGCCAGCCTTGGTGCATATGTCTTTTATGTCACTTGACTTATAAACACAAGTACTGTTTATTAGATATTGTTATTAGTAATGCTGGATTTATTTGGTATTCTTTCTTCCAACATAAATAAAAGGGCATTAGAATCTTATCTCATTTATCCTCATAAAAAAGGAGAGAAGCTATTTGAACTTCTCTTTCTGCTTCTGGTGTTTCCTCCTTTCCCACTCACTCAGAAAGCCAGATCAATCTTTATAGAGCAGCCTTTTATTTTAAGAACTGATATTTGCATGGCTGGGTGCAGTGGCTCATGACTGTCTGTAATCCCAGCACTTTGGGAGGCCGAGGCAGGCAGATCACTTGAGGTCAGGAGTTTGAGACCAGCCTGGCCAATATGGTGAAACCTCATCTCTACTGAAAATACAAAAATGAGCCGGCATGGTAGCGCGCACCTGTAATCCCAGCTACTCGGGAGGCTGAGGCTAGAGAATCGCTTGAACCCAGGAGACAGAGGCTGCAGTGAGCCGAGATCACACCATTGCACTCCAGCCTGGGCAACAGTGTGAGACTCCATCTCAAAACATAAATAAATAAAGTAAAAAACAACTGATATTTGCAGAAACTTTCCACAGTCCCTTTGAGGGTAAAGTCCATACTACTAATTCTAACAGGACATGCAGCTTTATCACTCCATTGCCCATCCAGCTGTGTTCCCCACAATTATTCAGCATACACCCTCAGCCTGAGTGGGGCTTCTCTCCTCTTGCCTCAGTCCTCTTTCCTGGTCTCAGTTCTCTTCTTCATGCTCTTCCCTCCACTCAGGCTCTTCTTCCATTTCCTTTGTCTTTGCCTAAACCCTTTCCATTTCTCCAACTAAAATTTTGTCTCTTCTGTGAAACCTTACCAGGCTGCTCCAGCTCAGTCTAGACTCCAATATCATGCTATAAACAGTTGGTTTATTTGCAGAGTATTACCAGTGAAAATATGAAGCATAGTGAGGTTCAGACAAGACAAGGGTCTGAGTCCTCTGAGTGGGTTCTATCCATTCAACCACCAACCTTTGTGCATTTCTCTCTCTTTCATTTTAATAAACATTATGTTTTGAGCACTTTTAGGTTCCCAGCAAAATTGAGCAAGAAAGTATAGAGAGTTTCCATATACCCCCTGTCTCCACACACATACAACCTCCCCCACTGTCTACAGCCCCCACCAGGCTCATACACTTGTTAAATCAATGAACCTACATTGATACATTCTATGGATTTTGACAAATGGATAATGGCATGTATCCACCATTGTAGTATCATGCAGAACAGTTTCACTGTCCTAAAAATCCTCCCTGCTCCTCCTATTCATCCCTTCCTCCCTTGCCACTAACGCTGATCGTTTTACTGATTAGTGGTAACCAGTGATCTTTTTACTGTTTCTATAGTTATGCCTTTTCCAAAATGTCATATAGTTGGAATTATACAGTATGTAGCCTTTTCAGACTGGCTTCTTTGACTTAATAATATGTCTTTACATTTCCTCCACGTCTTTATGGTTTGATGGTTCATTTCTTTTCAGTGCTGAATAATATTTCATTATCTGGAAGTACCACAGTTTATCCACTCAACTACTGAAGGATATCTTGGTCGCTTTAACATTTTGGTAATAATGAATAAAGCAGCTATAAACATATATATGCAGCGTTTTTTGGTGGACATAAGTTTTCAACTCCTTGGGGTAAATACCAAGGAGCATAATTGTTGGATTTTATGGTGAGAGTGTGTTTAGTTTTGTAAGAAACTGCGGCTGTACCATTTTCCATTTCCATCAGTGATGAATGAGCGTTCCTGTTGCCCAGCATCCTCATCAGTAATTGTTGTGGTCGCTGTTGCCGATTTTGGCCATTTTAATAAGTGTTCAGGGTATTTCATTGTAGTTTTAATTTGCAATTCCCTAATGATACAGGTAAAGATAGATGTGGAGTATCTTTTCATATGCTTAATTGCCATCTGTGTATGTTCTTTGGTAAGGGGTCTCTTCAGATTGTTTGCCCATTTTTTAAAAATGTGATTATTGCAACTAGGGAACTGGATTTTTTGTTTTATTTAAGTTTGATTTGTATTTATTTATTTGTTTGTTTATTTTTAGGGACTCCTGTGCTCAAGTGATCTTCCTGCTTCAGCCTCCCAAGTAGCTGGAACTATACAGCATGCACCACTACACCCTGTTAAGAAAAATAATTTTTAAAAATAGAAACAGGGTCTTGTTATGTTGCCCAGGCTGGAGTGCAGTGACTATTCATAGGTACGATCATAACGCACTGCAACCTTGAACTCCTGGACTCAAGCAATCCTCCGGCCTCAGCTTCCTGAGTAGCTGGGACTATAGGCTTGTGACACTGCACTTGGCTTGGTGGCCTATTTTTTAATGAGGTGGTTTGTTTTGTTATTGTTGAGTTTAGAGAGTTATTTGTGTATTTTGGATTCAAGTCTTTCATCAGATACATCTTTTGCAAATATTTTCTCCTAGTCTGTGGCTTGTCTTCCCATCTTTTGATTTCACTCTTTTTGTGGTTTGTGTTTCTCATCTTTTCCATCTTTTTCCTCCCTTTCTCTCTCTCTATTTTTTTTTTTTTTTTTTTTTTTGAGACAGAGTTTCGCTCTTGTTGTCCAGGCTGGAGTGCAATGGCGCAATCTCGGCTCACCGAAACCGCTGCCCCCTGGATTCAAGCAATTCTCCTACCTCAGCCTTCCGAGTAGCTGGAATTACAGGCATGTGCCACCATGCCCGGCTAATTTTTTGTATTTTTGTATTTTTTTTTTCTTTTTTTTGAGACGAAGTCTGGCTCTGTTGCCCAGACTGGAACGCAGTGGCGTGATCTCGGCTCACTGCAAGCTCCGCCTCCCGGGTTCACGCCATTCTCCTGCCTCAGCCTCACGAGTGGCTGGGACTACAGGCGCCCGCCACCACACCCGGCTGATTTTTTGTATTTTTTTTTTTTTTTAGTAGAGACGGGGTTTCACCGTGTTAGCCAGGATGGTCTCGATCTCCTGACCTCGTGATCCGCCCGCCTCGGCCTCCTAAAGTGCTGAGATTACAGGCGTGAGCCACCGTGCCCGGTCAATTTTTTGCATTTTTAGTAGAGTCGGGGTTTCTCCATTTTGGTCAGGCTGGTCTGGAACACCCGACCTCAGGTGATCTCCCTGCCTCGGCCTCCCAAAGTGCTGGGATTACAGGCATGAGCCACCTCACCCAGCTTCTCCCTCTCTTTCATCAGTGCAGAGCATATCCAGTCTTTTCACAAAGCAAAACAAAAATCCCAAGTGCCACAGCCAGTCAAATCAAAAGAGATCTGCATTTGTTATTAGGATAATTCCTAAAGGGTCTCGGGATATTATAGAGCCCAAGATTTGAAAAAGAAAAAAAAATGCATCTGCTAGTTCAAGGAAAATAATGATAAATTATTTTAAAATTACATGAAAATAATTTATATAAAATAAATTAAAATAATTGAAAAGCATATATAATATTGAAATAGGAAGTCGGTAAGAAAAATAAACAGTGCTTAAGTCTCTGAAGAGGTCAGTCAAAGCCTTCACCTCTCACCTAGAAGAAACACTTCTTTTATGAAAGTTCAGACAAAGCCACAAGATGACCAGCTAAACTCACACATTGGGTTAAGAGAAGAGGCAACAGGAGCACATTTCAAAGGGCATATTCAGTGACGTTGTTTCACCAAGGACCCTATACTTGTGAAAAATAAAATAAAATAAAGTTTTCCAATCATTCTGTAAAACCACAAGAAATTTCTCTGAATAAGGAATTGTTTCCTTGAGAAAGAACAGACAGAATAGAGATGTAAAGAACCTAAAAAGAAAAAAAAAAAATCCCTGTTGAAGCACATAATGCAAATCTATTAATAAAATATTTTAGAATTCAGTTCCCCACTTCCATTTTTTCCTCCCTCCTTTGGTAAGCATAAAAACAAACATGGTTGCTGGTGATATGCAGAGCTGGAATCAGATTCATCTTGCTCTCTCAAACTCAACGTCAAAAAAGGAAAACAAAGGTCCTCTAAGACTCCCTTTACATTTGGTAGTTAATAGTAACTTATAACTATGTTTTTAACTTTCTTTTGTTGAGTCATGGACTCTCCTCCTCCCTGGCTCCTAAGTTTTCAGGGTCAACGGGCAACCTTTTCTAAATCACAAGACTGGATTTGCTATGTTTGGTCTTGCTCCAGCGTCTTTTATTATCCCTGCTGTTGTGCACTACACAGTTCTGTAGACACATGAGATAAAATGGAGAAACAAAACCACGAGATTATTCCCAGACCGGTTGCCAACTGATTTTAAACTGTTGCTCACTGCAAGTACACAAAATAATGAATGGTCTTTTATTCATGAGTCTTTCAAAATAGAAATCCTGGGGCGGGGAGGATTTCTAGTTCT
Source organism: Pan troglodytes (assembly GCF_028858775.2). Lineage (NCBI taxonomy): Eukaryota > Metazoa > Chordata > Mammalia > Primates > Hominidae > Pan > Pan troglodytes. Next base: position 53,830,505 of record NC_072412.2, read on the forward strand.
GTCAACCTCATTTGTTCATCCTTTGCCTCAGCTTCCTAGTCTGTTCAGTAGTGTTGTTCACGAAGAATTTTGTTTTATTTTCTTCTGTAATTCCTTTTTTTCCCCCGGAGTATAATGACAGCCAGATTCTTCTCTATCATCTACTGCAAAATGCCTTGAGTATTTTTCTACCATCTTATTTTAACACAGAACGAAGTAGGAAGGATGTACATATAATTATTTATAATCCTCCAGATCTTGCTTCCAGAAATACTTAGTCTTCAACTGTAATGTCTCAGGGAACCTATTAAACTAGGGAGCTGGAAGCAGTCGTTGACTTTGAGGAATTAGATAACATTAGATACTATGAAAGGCCAGTCCATAGAGTCAACCTCACAGAGCCGATGCCTGCACAAGGGCGACCCAGGAGTTTAAATAAGTTGCTGCAAGTATGGTTAGCTACTGTTAAAACTCACCAGAACTGGAACCTAACTCATCCTCCTCTTGGTTGAGCAGATTTCATTTTGACAGGAATTTCTGAATACCCAAAGCAAACTCAAAGTCTGGCCTGGGTTTCTATCTCAGCCCAGGATGCTTCTGAAATACATGAACAGAAGGATTTGGAGATCTTGGGCTGTTTCCCTGGGACTTATGATCTGACATTCTATGGAAATACCCAACTCCCTCCTCGAGCAGGGCCAAATCCCCAAAGATCTCAGACCGAACCCACCTTTTTCAGGGTTGGCCCAAGGCAGAGCTGACACAGCTGTAACATTCTAGAGCACACCCACAACTCTGGATGAACCAGGACAGAATGGGGTGGAAGGATACAAGATAACACATTTGTCCAAGGGGGCCGTCTGTTGACACAGTAATGAACGCAATAACGACGGGAGCCAGTATTCTACCTCGCATTAGTTGTACATGAAACGTCTTCAAAACATGAGAATTTTGCGTTATCCTTAATTATTTTTTCATTTTGCAGAAAAATAAAGGGACTCGTCATCGAGTACTTTGAGTCACAAATCAGCCAAGTGTGCATGTGGTTTTTTTCCAAGTACGCACAAGAGTGGAACATTTCGTTTTACGAGTGTGAGATGTTTGAAATACGAATCTGCCAAGAGCTTCCTCCACATTGGTCTGAGACTAGGCAGAACAGGCCCTGACCTCCCGAGAGAGGGAAGGAAGACCAGGCAGGTCTGAGCCAGGTAAACGCCCTTGGGTGAGGTCCGTGAAAGATAAAGTCAGATCTCAAGGACAGAGAGCTTTAAACATGTTTGTGCTCCACTGAGTCGGTTACCTAATAAGTGAGAAAATGAAGATGTGGATGCACAAAAATTCCACGGCCTTTAGGCTCGCGGTGGGGACAGGGTACAGAGAAGCGGCGGTCTGGTGCTGCCAAAGGTTAGTCCCTTGTACCCGGCGAACTCAGGAAAAGTTCACTCGATTTCGCTACAAACCTGCAGCACTCGGCCTGGAGGTAACCTGGTTGGGAGCGAATTCAGAACTGGAAATTCCAGGCGGCCCACAGGGACACCCATCCCTCTCCGAGGCGCGCCGGGATCCGGCGCCCAGCTGCGGGGCGAGGGCAGGGTCCCGCGCAGCACCCCGCCCCCGGCCGCTGGCCCCGCCCCCGCCCCCGCCCCGCCTCCCAGGGGATGTGCGAGCAGTCTCCGCCCTCGCGCGGGAGCTGGGAGGCTGCGAGATCCATACCGCAGTAGCCGCCTCTGCCGCCGCGGAGCTTCCCGAACCTCTTCAGCCGCCCGGAGCCGCTCTCGGAGCCCGGCCGTAGAGGCTGCAATTGCAGCCGGGAGCCCGCAGCCCGCGCCCCGAGCCCGCCGCCGCCCTTCGAGGGCGCCCCAGGCCGCGCCATGGTGAAGGTGACGTTCAACTCCGCTCTGGCCCAGAAGGAGGCCAAGAAGGACGAGCCCAAGAGCGGCGAGGAGGCGCTCATCATCCCCCCCGACGCCGTCGCGGTGGACTGCAAGGTCCGAGCCCGGGGAGGTCGAGGAAGCGGGTGCTGGGCCCGGCCGGGGAGGGCTGCGCGGGCTGCAGCGGCAGTGCGCCCCGAGGTGGCGGGCGCGGGGCTCGCGCCGCGGGGGACAAGTCCCCGAGAGAGCCCGGCGTTCCCGTTTCCTGTGGGTCCGCAGCTCCTTTGTGAGGAAGTGCGTGTGCTGGAAGCGGTGCCTGACGCGGGGTCGGGGGCTTGGGAGGCCTGGAGACGGAACGATTGGCTAATTGTGCCGAATTCCCGGTCGTTTGTGCAGTCTGGGGAGCGTGCGTGCAGCCAGGACTTGGCTTGTTCGATCTGGGGACCGGCAGCGACAGGCACAACAACAACAACCGAGTTTGGCACTTCCTTCCCAGTATAAATAATGTACCTAAAATGGCTGACATCATTACAAGCCTAAACCTCTGTTGTTTCCCACTTTCGTTTCTAGGCTTGAACAGCACTTGGACTAAGTCCAGCAACTGTAAGCGTCTTAATTTTAAAAGCGTTTCTTTACCTCCTTTTTCCACGGCCCTTCGGTAGTGGCAGGTGAACTTCACCTGGAGAGGGGACGAAGGGACAGTCCGCCCGAAGTAGGTTTGGGCTGTCTCTTACCATTACTAGTAAAGGCCAGTAATGACTATGTGGATGTTAGTGAAAAACCAATTGTTGGCATTTAAATTATATCAGCGTCTTTGTGAGGACTCCTGCTGCGTGAAACTAAACATGAGAAATTTGCCCCCGGGTCCCTAATAAAATTCTCCTTTATTTTACAAAATCTCCCTTTAATCCTAGGAAAATTCATGAAGTGGGGCTGTTATTGTGTTGACTTTTAGTAGGTTACGATCATATTTACTTAAATATGAGTGTAATTGTCTCATAAGTTAAAAAAGCCCACAGCCTCTTACCCAGACCCTTTTTAGGCTGCAAAAATTAGAAATTAAGTGTAAAGTGTTATGTTGCTTATCTTATTTTTTTGTTGTTGTTAGCATTTTTCAAGACCTATTATCAGTAGGGTAAATTTAGTTTTAACTTAAAAAAAATTGGTGTGCCACGTATGAATAATGGGAGTTTTTATATGGACGAATGAAAATTATTGCTGAAAAATAGGCCACTAATATACTGTAAAAAATTCACAATATAATGGTAATCTAGACATCATATTATAATTTATTATATTCTGAATATAATCTATCTTCAGCATATAATGGTAATCTTACTTTCTGGAAATGTTCTAATAAAAACAGACACGTCAGAGGTTGATTTCTAAATGACTTGCCTTGCCTTGAAATAGGAACAGTGAACTGATTCCCTAAAAGGATTAAAGGTTTTGGTTTTCGTATTGGTATTGTTTTCCTGAAGCCATTGCAAACAATCTTGGTCTTTAAAGAAAATGTTTGGAATGCACAGATGAAAATTGCAGTAGCAAATTATTATGTTAGCTCTTTGTTTATCTAACATTCATTGTACCTAAAATAGATTGAGAGTCAAGTATCCAGTCACAACAGTCTCAAATATATGTAGTCTTAATGCTATCACATATATATATATACACATACATTTAAAAATCCTATTAACAAATATAACTGCTTCCATTTAGAAAGGAGAGAGTGAGCGAGCATTGGATGATGTCACTTCAGACAGCTTTTCTCTGTTCCGCTGTAGTGGAGATTTGAAACTCTGGACAAACATCAGAATTACATTTGCTGAGCACCATTAAATCTGACTTCTGACAATTTTTGTCATTTCTGAAATAGTGACTCTGCCAGATTCTCAAAATTGCTCAGGAGTTCACCATATTTAAATTTTGTGGTCATTGCAGCTATAAGTAATCATTGGTAGCTCCGTGCTTTGTTTTCCATTTTTTATTTTCTCAGATCCTCCATATCCAAAGAAAAATACTACTAGGACTAAAGAGTGAGGGCCAGAGTCGTCTTTGTAAACCACCCAGCAGTCACGGATGAGTTGGTAGATAAAAAATGACTAATTCTTTTTCCAGCTATAAGCTGAAAGACTTCTTTAGGGGATGACAAAATATTTCTCTACATTAAAAGTAGAATCCTTATAATCAGTCAGTCGCTTAACGGGAAAAGGAAAACCTTAATGACAGACTTTTGTGAAAGAAGTTCTGATCTCTTCATTTCAGAGCTTGGGCAGTGATTACATAATGTTCTCTGGCTCCTTGCGGGTGGCTCTGTGGCAGCCACCTTGTCTGACTGCCTGGACTGGGAACAGAATCAGCCTTAATGTGTTTTGCCGAGGGCATTTCCTTTGCCTGATTGGTTGAAAGAATCAAACCAAGCTAGTTAATGGCCTAGAACTCCTGAACAAGAATTTTTCTTATCTTTAACCCTCCCAGATCACAATATCCCGCAGACCATTGTTTTCCAAAATGTGCTCTTAGGGACCACCTGCTCTGGTTTTAAAATGCAGATTCTGTTACCTTATGCCACAAGAATTCTGATCACTTTAATCAGCTGGCTTATATAACATGCATTCCAGTACTTTTACATTGCTCCTGTCTTTCTATTTTTTTCTTCTGCAGGGTGAGAACTCTCCAGAAACAGTTCTATTACCCCATTTTTCAGTCTTATCTTTTCAGCAACTATTAATCCTAATAGCCATTTCTATTGATAGTTTTATCTCAACTAGCTTGCTGTTTATTCTTTTCCTGCATTTTCCCCTTAATTGTTTTCACCTTCCTCCTCTCCTAGTAGGCATAAAGCTCTTAAAGCTATAGAGACAGCAAAGATGGGATGTATTTTGGGTAGCAGAAGTGAATTTGAAATTATATACATGTTTTATGCTATAGGCAACAATTCATTTATTTTTGTGGCAATACTTTGAACCTTGGGAAATTGTTTTATATTTGCAAATAACAAAATACTTGATGTACTGTATCAGAAGTCCCAGTTTTGTCATTACATAACTGCTTGATCTTGGGCTTAAATTTTTAGGTTTTCTGTCTGTAAGATGAGAGGGTAGGACCAGATGGCCTGTAAGGATTCTTCCAGTTTCAAAAATCTATGAAGATGCTAGGATTACATAATTATATTTGGCAGACATTAAATTGTTTTAATTGTGAAAAATAACAACTACCTCCTCACTCTAACCAGACTATTCCCTTTCTTCCTTTTGGTGTTTAACATGTTACATTCTTCCCTCATATCAAGTAGCAGTGGGTCAAAGAGAAAGGAGATGAGTAGAAGTATTATGTAATAAAGTACATTGTCACTTCTGTTTACCTCACAGTGAACAGTGAAGTTGTCAGCACCTCTTTGTTGCAATGCCTGCTTATGAAACCCCTTTTCCAGTATCAGGCCACAGAATAGCTTAAGCTTGCTTCATATGTATCCCTGCAAGTTGTTTTGCTGACAAATAGTGTTGCTTTCTCTCTACCCCACTTTGTAGATGTTCTTTAAAAGGAGAGAGAAAAGTAAAGTGCTGATATAGGAGAGAAAATGGTGGCAGGGTGAGCGCAAGAGAGAAAGTGAAGGCCGACTCACCCAGTATAAGTTTTGAAGTTACCCATGACAAATGGCTGTTTAGACCCTGGTTCTTTACCCTTTCTGGTTTTCCCTATTCACACAATCAAGACTGAAGGTTTTGATAATTAAGCTTTTCATTTGTGGTGGTGGTTTTGTTTGTGTGTTTTTTGGGGAGTGAGGAGAAGGGACATAAAATGCATGGCTGGCCATTTACTGTAATGTTGATATAATGCTCTCAAGGGATTGAGAGCTTGGTTCTCTTTAACCAAAGTGCATCTTATTACCTAGTTATGTAATTCCGTGTTTGCAGATATTGGCCAGTGAAACTTTTACATTACATTTTGGTTCTCCATGAGGGTATTAATATCTGAATTGAGGGTTTAGTGCTGGGAAATAAATGAATTGCGTCTGTGCATCCCAAATGCCTTGGCAGGACCTCCTGTGTACACATCCCTGACAGGACACTGCTGTAGCATATTGGGTGTGCAAGGTTGCATATTGCACAGGATTGTAGTCTTCCCAACTAGACAGAAATGAGTATAATATACTTGGCATAATAAGCCTGAATGACCTCATGGAATTCAACTCTGACATATAAAAGGTTTATGTGACTGGAAGTATTTTTTAAGCAGAAATATCTCAAATACGTTTATGGTACAGACCTATTTAAATTAATTTAGAATTTGACTTACAAGGTGTTTATTATGCATTACCAAATCTTGACTTGTGGGTAAATGTACATAGAAACATGTACTAAGTAGTCATTGGGGGAGATTTTATTTCTCTTAGTTTTATCATACCATAACTTAAATGTCTGGCGTGTCTATTCAAAACCCACATTCTTTTTCCAAAAGGAAATACTACTTCCTGAATTCCTAGATTTAACTAAAGCTTCTTGTACTGCTTTGTATGTCAGTGTCAGTAAAGGAAGACTCAGAAAAAAAAATCTTTTTGGGTTACCAGTAAAATCATCCTCTTAAATTTTTTGGCAAACGTGGCATTTTATTAGAGCTTAAAGACTAAAGGAAAAGAAATTAAGGACTTTAGACCGTTACTGAAACCTGTTAAAGGATTTGACAAATTCTGAATTTCTGAATGAGGTGATTTTTGCCTAAATGATATACAAAGTATTAACACTGGAGCTGTGCTTCACAATGAAAGTCTTTTCCAAAGTAGACAGCTGAAAGTTGAAAATTGGAAATTATAGATATAACACTAAGGACATCATTTTTGAAAAATTTCCACTTAATTGTGATTATCCCTTTTAATTAGTACTTACAACACATATTTTTAATAGCTTTAAGGAGATCTACAATACAACCTCATTTTATAAGTGTTATCAACAATTGAATGAACAAGATTATTTTAAATTATTGTGCATTCTTTAAGCTCTTTTATTAGAGGAAAAAACTTTTTGCAGTATTTCTATAATTGTACTTGGGGAGAAATCAGGTAAGAATGAACGTAGACTTTTTATTCTTAAACAGAAAAGTTTGAATCTTGAGTTGTAGCGAGGAGAAAATTACCCTTGTTTTTATGGTAGAGATATATTCTGATTTTTCACTTAATGTTTTATCTTTCAGTACTGATAAGTTACCAGCAATAATTTTATGATGTTGAACTAACATAAATACGACAAAAGAGAAATAAAATTTTCACAGCTTAGATATAATACCACTTCTGAGTTAAATATCCTGGACATTTATTTGGGAAAGTGATACTAAGTATGGTGGTGGATATTTTGTACTTTGAAATTTTGAAATATTTGCATAAACCGTTTTTGGCATAGTTGAATTTCATACTTTAAAAAACAAGTTTGGTGGATTTTTGTGTTTATTTGAATTTTTAACTTTAAGGCTCAAATTATTATTTTTTTTTAGTGAAAGCAAGTTTATTAAGAAAGTAAAGGAGTAAAAGAATGGTACTGCATAGGCAGAGCAGTCAAGATGCAAATTATTTTTAAAAGTTGTTTGTTTTCAGAATGAGTTAAGGATAAAGCTTAAGTCTTAACTATTTTCTCTGCTTATATATGATTATAATGTTTTAAATTATTTTATATAAAAATTTAAAAGATGCATTGTTAATTAAATCACTTGAATCTCTGCAGTATCCAAAAGCAGACCCATTTTTATGCTGGGGAAAATGATTTTTGAGAGCTAGTCTATTTAGCTTTGCATTACCAGTTTTCAGTTTTTCATTTTATATAACTTTATCCAATTCATTTTTTCCTCCCTTTAATACTGGGACATAAAATTTCCTGTCTATCAGTTTTACCTAGGGCCGTGCTAGGCATCTTAAGCAGAGAAGGCAAATTCAGTGTCTCCTGGGCTGAAGCAGATGAATTGTTGAAGCTGGACTTTTTGCATATGAAACAAGTAAGAATATTCTTGGTTTTCCTGCCAGGTGCAAGCCACCGCCTGTAATCCCAGCACTTTGGGATACTGAGGCTGGTGGATCACCTGAGGTCAGGAGTTCGAGATAAGCCTGGCCAACATAGCAAAACTCTGTCTCTACTAAAACAAAAATTAGCCGGGCGTGGTGGCATGCGCCTGTGATTCCAGCTTTTTGGGAGGCTGAAACAGGAGAATCGCTTGAATCTGGGAGATGGAGGCTGCAGTGAGCTGAGATTGCGCCATTGCATTCCAGCCTGGGTGACACAGCAAGACTCTGTCTCAAAAAACAAAAGAATATTCTTGGTTTTCATTTTTAAAACATGAGTCCAGTGTTGCTGGATCCTCCAATTTTCCAAGGCAAGCTAAAAAACAGTACTATTTTAATTTATACAAGAATTTTAGCCCAAAACACTGAAGGCATGGGCCACTATTTTATAATCTCCTTTAAAGTGGAACGCAGGACTGGCAAATTATAGCCTATATCTTCAAATACTGCCTGCCTGCTGTTTTTCTGTAGCCCATGGGGTAAGAATGATTTTTATATTTTTTAATGGTTGGGAAAAATATCAAAGGAATGATATTTCTCCTTTTTGCCCAGTACCCTCACTGAATTGTTGGGGAGGGGCTGCTGCTATTCAGGAAGCAGCAGCACTAGCAGAATTCAGGTTATACAGTCATTCTTCAAAAGATTTAAATTTTGTCTCTACCACTTACTTTGATACCTTGGGTAAGTTACTTCAGTTCTCTGTGTCTCAGTTTTTTCATCAGCAAAATAGGGAAAATAATAATCTGTAACAATAATAGCACAATGCCTGGAACAGAGTTAAAAATTAGTAGATTTCAGCTACTGTTATTTTTATTTATTTTTTTGTTGAGAAAGAGTCTTGCCCTGTCACCCAGGCAGGAATGCAATGGTGTGATCTTGGCTCACTGCAGCCTCTGCCTCCCGGGTTCAAGTGATTCTCCTGCTTCAGTCTCCCAAGTAGCTGGGATTACAGGCACCTGCCACCATGCCTGGCTAATTTTTTGTATTTTTAATAGAGACGGGGTTTCACCATGTTGGCCCGGTTGGTCTCGAACTCCTGACCTCTTGATCAACTACTATTATTAAAGTCCCAGTTTTCTCTCCTCATCATTCTTGTTTTGGAATATTACTTCTTATATTACTGTTACTGCTTATCCCTGCCTCACATGTCAATAACAATATTGTTGGTACTTTTTTCACAGCAAGGCATTCTGGTAAAGATTGATTCCTGCAACATAAAAACCCTTAGGATTCAGTAGCTGTACCGATTTCATTTAAAAATGTTATTTATTCATTGCATAATAGGTGTTAATAGAATTTGAGTTTTACCAAAGTAATACTAAATTTTAATATGCAAATACATAGTCCTGCCCTATGTCAGAGGAACATACTTTAAAAAAATTGTAGCATCATTGTATACAGTAAAATGCATAGATCATGAGTGTACAGTTAGATAATTTTAAGTCTGTATACCTGGGCTCTAACTCCCAATCAAGCTGGAACATTGTTATCAACTCAGAAAGTTATCTCGTGTCCTTTTACAATTTGTTCTCCTTAGAGGTAACCACTATTCTAATTTTTCTCCCCATAGATTAATTCAAAGCAATCATATTCACTTATTAGCTTCTTATGGTCTTTTATTACCATGGTGACCACTAGACCCTCTTCTGCCTTTGCGCAATTTAGAAAAAGATCCCCTCTCTGGTGGTTTGGAGAATAGAGCATCAGTTGGATTCTAGACCTACTGATTCCCTTGGCCTGGCATCCTTGTACTGGAAACAACCTGCCCAACCATACATGGCGATCTTAACTCCATGTTTCTCACTTTTTGCCCCAGTGGGGCGTGGTGCGGCGGGCAGCAGAGTCTTGCTCTGTCACCCAGGCTCGAGTGCAGTGGCATGATCTCGGCTCACTGCAACCTCCGCCTCCCAGGTTCAAGTGATTCTCCTGCCTCAGTCTCCCGAGTAGCTGGGATTACAGGTGCCCACCACCACTCCCAGCTAATTTTTGTATTTTTAGTAAAGATGGGGTTTCACCATGTTGACCAGGCTGGTCTGGAACTCCTGACCTCAAGTGGTCCACCCACCTCAGCCTCTCAAAGTGCTGGGATTACAGGCTGAGCCACAGCACCTGGCCCTCCATGTTTCTCTTTTAACTCCCTATTTCTCTAAATCAGTGGTTGTTAAACATTTTGCTCTGAGAACTCCTTTATAGTCTTAAAAATTGTTCAGGATCCCAAAGAGCTTTTGCTTTATGTAGGTTATATATATTTCCAAACAACCAAAAAGATTTAAGAAGACTAACAGTAACATTGTTTTACATTCAGCAGTGCCCTTTACTGAATAGCTTAATAGAAGATAGCCGGATTTTCCTATCAACTTCTTCATTCAGTCTGTTGTGATATGGTGCTTAGCTTCTGGAAAATTGCACTGTACAATTTTTATTGTATATAAACATAGCGAGAGAATGAAAGTGAAAATGACAGTTTTATTATTTAAACTAACATAGTCTTAGTTTTATTATGAAAAAAGTTTGACCTTGTGGACCCCCTGAACGGGTGTGTTCCTGGACCACATTTGCAGAACATCTATTCTAAATATTTGCTTATACTGCTGTTTCATGGTTTGTTTTCATTTGTTTTATTTTTTGCAGTTTTAGATAATACCTGTTGATAATAGCTACATGGAAGGTGAATATTTAGCTTTTTCTGAATATTTACACACTGCACACATAATCTCTTCTCCTGTTCTAGTAATTTCTGGTTAAATTGATATTTAGTGTTTTTTATTATAATTAACATAAACATTATTTACATTTGAGTATTGTAGTATACTTTTATTTTACTTCCTTTCTTGTATAACAACTTTTTATTTTCCCTGAATTTGATCATGCTTCTTGGGGCAGGAGAGAGGGTTCCTTAATTTTCTACATAGTTACTGCTCATTCATTCCTCAGACTCTGACAGCAGTATAATTGTCTTTCTGTGTCTTCAAACTCACCAGGTAACTTACCAAGTTTCTTTCTTTCTTTCTTTCTTTTTTTTGATGATTTCTTGCCCATCATTCATTAGTTTTCTATTCCAGACTGGTTGCACTTATACAAATGTCCTGAGAGTCATAATCATCTTGGAAGAATTGCCTTTGTCTTTATCACACGCTAGATCTACAGTTTCATAAATCTGAAGAAAAAGATAAATTTTTAAAAAGTCTTACGTGTCTCAGAATCGTTATTCCATCCTCATATTTGATAATTTATCTGGGTGTAAAATTCTAGGTTAGCATTCATTTTTCTCTCAGCATTTTGATGGCATTGCTCCATTATCTTCTAATGTGATGCCATTCTGATTCCTTGTTTGTACAAGACTTTTTTCCCCCTTTGGTTGTCTACAGGCTGATGATTTTCTCCTTATATCTTTTTTTTCTTTTTTCTTTTATGCTTTCAGCTTTCAACATTTTTATTGACATGACTTGTCTGCTGTCATTCATTTTCATTCTTTGTGGCTTAAGGTTTATTTGTTTTATCCCTTTACTGTCGCTTTATTGAGCTTTCAGGAGGAAGTAAACAAACATTTCACTGGAAATCAATATTAGAACTTCAACTTAGCTATCTTGATAGCTTTTTAAAGATTTGTTAGAATATTTCCTTTTACATTAAAAATTGACTTAATGATAATTAATAATGGATAATAATGGAAACCATCTGAATTACCATTAACATTAATTTAAGATCAGACAGGATGGTCTAGAAAGATTGATGAGGCATCCTCTGATCGTCCTCTTCAAAGTTCCAAGATTGTCTCCTTCATGAGGAATTTTAGAGGCAACTCATTACCAACTTTCTAGTTTTGCTTTGTGGCATTATTACTCCAACTAACTTAATAAAGTTTCATTTTTGTAATTAATATTTTGCCTTTTTCATTTATGTTGAAATGCTTATGTGCTGGTGTGCCTTAGTTATTTTCCTTTATTGTTTTAAGTTCACATGTATGTGATTTTAATACTTTTTGCTACCATCCTTTGTAATTTGTTGAACAACAGAGAAAAGCCCTATTAATTTTGACAACATATTAAAAGTAATATTACTGCCTTTGTAATAGTTCACACATGTAGGGCTTATTAGTGTGGGTCAATTTAAGTAAACCTTTTACAACAGTAGAAATTCATGCTGTGGGCCGGGCATGGTGGCTCACGTCTATAATTCCAGCACTTTGGGAGGCTGAGGCAGGAGAATTGCTTAAGACCAGCCTGGGCAACATAGGGAGACCTCCACCTCCACAAAAAAATTTAAAAATTAGCCATGTGTGGTGGTGCACATCTGTGGTCCCAGCTACTCGGGAGGCTGAGGTAGGAGGATCACTTGAGCCCAGGAGGTTGAGGCTGCAGTGAGCTGTGATTGCACTATTACACTCTAGCAGGGGTGACAGAGCAAGACCCTGTCTCAAAAAAAAAAATAATTAATTAATTAAAAAGTATATATATTTAATAAAAAAAAATCAGGCTATGTGGTTTCTGGTTAGAAAGGAGTATTATCCAAGTGTGACATGGTGTCTGTCACTTCATTTATTACCAGAGTTAATTTGCCTAAGCTGTTTGAGTCAGCTTCCTTAAGCAGCACATGGAGTCAAGATAATATTCAGACTTTATTAGCTCTGTGATATTACATAAATAATTTTACTTCTCTGGGCCTCATATTTATCTGTAAATGATGTATTGGATTAAACTACCTTCATGGTACTTCCATAGGGGATCTATTCCTGAGAACTGTATTGATCATATATTCAGAAGCACCTACTGGATAGCCAGGTACTATACCTGGAATTTAAAAATTGCTAAGCACCCCAGCTTTCAAGAAACATTGTGTAGCTAGGAAAGACCAACCAGTTATGAAAACCAAATTAGTCACAACCTATTTAAATGCCTATATTTATTCTTAGAAGAAAATCACACCCCTGGATCCAAGAGCCAGGAGAGTGGTGGAATAAGGGAGCAACATTCAATATTACCACTGAGTTTTTACTGCACATGCCTTCAGTGCTAGGCAGTAGGGCTCATAGGGTCAAAGCACGTCTCACATGTAGAGAGACAAGTATTCCTGATCTTTAGAACTATTTTTTCTAGTAGTCATCTTGTTTAACATTTAGAATTCCAAACTTGGACAGAAATTTTCTCTTAACTATCCACATTTAAATTATGTTATACTTTCAGATGAATATACTTGGAATTTTCTTACCAAAAGTTCTGCATTTTAAATGAAATTACCCATATTTGAATATGAATGTATAATTATCTTGTTGAAAGACATTGAAAGCCAGCATTTGTATAAAAGTGAGTCTAGAACAGGTTTGTTCTTTTTTTTCTTTAATCTTGACACTGAATTTTATAATGAATTATATAAAATTAGAGCATTCGAATTGTGCTTAAAATTTTTAGGGAAACTTGATACTGGTAACAATGTGGAGTTTCATTCAGCCAGTGGTAGAGAAAATCTGTCTTCACCAATTTATCCCGGTAAAGGATATTATTAACAATAAATAACATTTGTATATAATGCTGTTGTTTATGAACATTTACCTGTTTGTGCTAATCTAGGCTTTTTGCTATCCCAGTGCCTTTTACTCACCAATATGAATTTGAAATTCTGCTAAAATTTCACTTTATAAAATGGATACAAGGCCGGGTGCAGTGGCTCATGCCTGTAATCCCAGCACTTTGGGAGGCCGAGGCGGGCGGATCACTTGAGGTCAGGAGTTCGAGACCAGCCTGGCCAACATGGTGAGATCCCGTCTCTACTGAAAATACAAAAGTTAGCTGGGCCTGGTGGCATGTGCCTGTAATCCCAGCTACTCGGAAGGCTGAGGCAGGAAAATTGCTTGAACCTGGGAGGCAGAGGTTGCAGTGAGCTGAGATGGCACCACTGTACTCCAGCCTGGGTGACAGCGAGACTCCGTCTCAAAAAAAAAAAAAAAAAATGGTTACAGTTCTGTTCAGCATAGATTGAATAAACACAGTAGAGAAATGATGGTCATTTTTTAAACTATGTAGAAAAAAGAATAAGAGATTTTAAACTTATTATTCATATAAATATTCTACTTTGCACTAATCTGCTTGTCTCTGATACAAAAGTGATTAAGTTATGATCCATTTCTAAATGCATTGCATTGATAATCTGCCTGTTGTTTTTTTTTTCAAGTTCCAACCTATTTTTATTTAACCTAAAACTGTGCTAGTTTTATGTGATGCTAATAATTTAGTTCAAGTTTCATAGATTTCTGACAGTAGTTACATTATTATGCAGTGGCTTTAAATTTTAATTTTTTTTCATTCTATATTACTGCTTTTATATTGCAGGATTTTTTAACAAAAAAGTATGTTAATGAGGAATCTGTTTTATAGACCTTGTAGTTTAAGTTCTTTTTTTTTTTTTTTCGAGACAGAGTCTTTCTCTGTCGCCCAGGCTGGAGTGCAGTGGCATGCAGTCTCTGCTCACTGCAAGCTGTGTCTCCTGGGTTCACGCCATTCTCCTGCCTCAGCCTCCCGAGTAGCTGGGACTACAGGCGCCTGCCACCACCCCCGGCTAATTTTTTGTATTTTTAGTAGAGATGGGTTTTCACCGTGTTAGCCAGGATGGTCTCGATCTCCTGACCTCATGATCCACCCGCTTCAGCCTCCCAAAGTGTTGGGATTACAGGCGTGAGCCACTGCACCCAGCCTAAGTTCTCCTTTTTAAAGCCTTCCCCTGTTCGAATTCCAGTACAGAATAATTCCATAACTTCATTAATCATAACATGTTGGTATAATTCCCAATTTTGACTCTAAATACTAATTTAACTTAACTAAATGAAATCTAATATTGACAAAAGGTCAGAGGCCTTTGTGAAATAGAGTACTCACAAATATAGAGAGCAGCTTTCTGTGTAATGCCAGACACTAGGAAAACTGCTTCCTTTTTGTGTGTCAAACATTTATCACGTGGACTTCCTCACTACAGTCAAGACAGCAGCAATCTCATTTCAAAAGGCAAATTAAAAAGCAAAATTCAGATACTGATTTAAGTGAATAAGAAAAAATGCAAACAAATGTTTGATGTCCCCATGGATTGTTAACTTCTCAGCCAGAGATTTTGTGTCTTACATATACCAGATATATTTGATAATCAGTGCAGTTAATAATTAGCGGATCACCACATCATGTCCTTTTGATGCTTTCATACTGAGGAAAGAAACCTAATGTAGAAACCAAGTGAATATGTCCCAGTGTACAAAACCCAGAACTCAAAACCCTTTATATGGAGAAGTAGTTTAGATTGATTATTTAATATAAATAGGATCCCAGAAGGAAGTACACCCAGTCATAGCTGGAAGTGAAGATCAGAATTCAAAACCTATATTTGGTCTCCAAGTAGAGAGAAAAAAAAGATAAGAGAGAAGTTGAAAATACTAGAACATTGATGGGAAATTTAGTTTTTGGTTTTGTTTTGTTTGAGATGGAGTCTCGCTCTGTCACCAGGCTGGAGTGCAGTGGCATCATCTCGGCTCACTGCAACCTCCGCCTCCTGGGTTCAAGCGATTCTCGTGCCTCAGCCTCCTGAGTAGCTGGGATTACAGGCACAAGCCACCACACCCAGCTAATTTGTGTATTTTTATTAGAGACGGGTTTCACCATGTTGGCCAGGATGGTCTCGATCTCCTGACCTTGTGATCCACCTGCCTCAGTCTCCCAAAGTGCTGGGATTACAGGCATGAGCCACTGCGCTTGGCCGGGAAATCCTAGTTTTTAAAAGTGCGAATCACTAAATTTTTTTAATGTCCCAGCTGTTTTGCTGTTTTGGAAAGCATTATACCAGCCAAACAACACATCTGTGGGCAGCTGGCCTATGCACCCCCATATTTACCTATGTTACCCAGCATGTTTCTGAGTAACTAAATCTATTTCTGAAGGTTCAGTGTATTTTGAGTTGAATAAATTGTATTGGTTCTTTTTTTTATATATATTTTTTGATAATATAATTTTTAACCCTAAGAGTTGTTTTCCTCGTTATTATCCTGATTCCTAAAGCATTGTTGTTGAATTTGATACAGAAATGTAAAATATTGTATCTGAGCACTTTGAAAAATGTCTCTTAAAAGCTTCAGTCATCCTGTAAAAAAATGTTCAAATAGAGGTGCCTAAGAATGTAAAGTGATTTGTTAGTTTGAGAACAGAATTGAAATTATATGAAAAAATATACATTTTATTTAAGTTTATAATTGAAGCACATTTACTAAAGCCTCTTAGGGAACTGATTGAGGTGACCTAATTCTTAACTAATTGAAGTACCAGAAAAGAATTTGTCCTTCATTTTGTTTAAGATATAACTTCTTAAGTAATTTTATTTTATTATCCAATGCTGAGATTTATTTGAACTAGAAATTAGTACTGTGCCAGAGTGAGAGTGCTTCTGAAAGCCAGGTCTTTCTATATCTACTGTTGCAAGGTGGTTATAGGCCAGCGTGTGCTGCAGTGTCTTCTTTTATAAACTGGGCTAAAAAACTTGAGGTTTAGGAAGATTAATTAGATGATAATTGTACAGCACCTGTGGGAGTTCTGTTACCTTTTAAGCGCGATGCAAGTTGCACCAGTTTTATTGCAGTAGAAGGGAGGAAACGTCTCGGTGACTTGTTTTAAATTAGGCCAGGTAAAGTTATATACCCCAGTGAAGAAGCTCTTACTTGTTAGTGGTTTTTTTCTTTTTAAAATTATGAAATATTTCAAGCACACAAAATACAGAGAACCTGAAGTATATTTTATATGTTTTGAAAGTCTTAAATATCACATACTTACATAACACTTAAATATGTGGTGTTATATGTTGTGCAACGTGCCTTTTTTGGGGGGGTCAGCAATTATGTTTCTTAGGCTTATCTAAAAATCAGCAGTGCTAGTACTTTTTTTTTTTAATTTTTATTTTTTAAAAGAGATAGGATCTTGCTATGTTGCCCAGGCTGGTCTGGAACTCCTGGGCTTGAGCAGTCCTCCTGCCTCTGCCTCCCAAAGTGCTGAGAGTATAGGCACGAGCCACTGGGCCTGGTCACTAGTTGAATCTTTTTAGCAGTATTATATGCATCTATAATAATTTATTTCGAATTTTTTTTTTGTTGCTGACAATGTAGTGTATATTCTTGGACATATTTCCTTACATATTCAAAAGTTTATCCAGGATTTATACCTAGGAATGGAATTGCTAGGTCATAAGATAAATGTATGTCAGAGGTGTCCAATCTTTTGGCTTTCCTGGGCCACATTGGAAGAAGAATTGTCTTGAGCCACACATAAAATACACTAACAATAGTTGATGAGCTGGGAAAAAAAATCACAAAAAAAGTCATAATGGTTTAAGAAAGTTTGTGAATTTCTGTTGGGCCACATTCAAATCTGTCCTGGGCCACACACGGCCATGGGCCACGGGTTGGACAAGCTTGATGTATGTTTATTAGATACTGCCAACTTGTTCTCCAAAGCAGTTGGACCTAAATTTCTGTCAATTGAGTGGAAGTTCCCAAGTTCCCTTTGTTAAACACTTTTTCTAGCACTTGGTGTTAGACATTCTTTTATTGCCTGGTAGACAGGAACTCAGTTGATTTCTTCCCCACCCTCCATATCAAAATATAATTTACATGGAATAAAACTCCTGCATTTTATGTGTACAATTTGATTGAATTTATGGTAATTGTATAAAGTCATATATCCACCCCAACAATCAAGATACGAAAATTTTCCATCACCCAAGTAATTAGTTTCCTCATGCCTGTTTGTAGTCAGTCTCCCCTTCCCCAGCCAGTAAGCTGCTTTTGTCATTATGGTTTTGCCTTTTCTAGAATTTGATAAAGATGTGATCATATAGTGAGTAATCTTTTGTGCTAAACTTCTTTCACTTAGCATGTTTTTGAGATTCAGTCCCGCTGGTGTGTGTTATTTTGTTCCTTTTTATTGCTATCTATTTCATGGTATGAATATACCACAATTTATTCATCAGTTGATGGATATTTGGGTTGTTTCTAGTTTGGGGCTAGTATATAAATAATGATGCTGTAAATATTCATGACTAAATTTTTGACTCAGTTGATTTTTGATTATTGATCTTTAAAAATCTTGCCACCCTCTAATTAGTTTAAATAATTTGACTTTCTTAGATTTTCTACATAGACAGATTATTTACAAATAATAACAGTTTTTTCTTTTTTCTAATACCTAATCTTTTTATTGTTTGTGTACTTGCTGTAGGATCTCTAGTACAGTGTTCAATGGAAACAGTCAATTTTAGTGGGCATTCCTGTATTCCTCAATTAAAAGGGTATGGTGAAGTATAAAAGTTTCACCATTAAGTATGAGGCTTTCTATAGGCTTTTGATTATTAGCCTTACTGATGTTAAAGAATTTCACCCTTTGCTAGTTTGCAAAGATTTTTTTTTAATGGAAGTTGAATTTTGTCAAATACATTTTCTGTATATTTTGAGATAGTCCTGGGGTTTTTCTTCTTAAATCTTACGTGGCTTTTTCTTTAAAGCTTACTCTTTGAAGTGTTAAAATTTAATCACTCTAAAAACACTTTTAATAAATCTCTTAGATTAAAAACTTTTAAATCTTGAGCATACTTTAATCCCTTCTCCATGACTCGGATTGTATTATGGAACATCATTTATCTATCATACGTGATGTTAATTCTTGACTATAAATCGCTCAAAGTACGAGCCATGTCTTAATCACATTTGATTTCCCACAGGATCTAGCACAGTATATTGCAAATAGCAAGCCTTACTTAATAAATGCTGAACTAGGCTACTGCTCTTGCTAAATAGCCACAGTTTGTTTTACGTTATGAATTATGTCGCATCTCTCCCTTCCCTTATTATCACGCTGGCTGCTGGTATAACTTTTATGAATCATAAAAAATTAAATAACCAGGCTTTTTAAAAAAATAGATCTAAATTGGCCGGGTACGGTGGCTCAAGCCTGTAATCCGAGCACTTGGGGAGGCCGAGGCGGGTGAATCACGAGGTCAGGAGATTGAGACCATCCTGGCTACACGGTGAAACCCTGTCTCTACTAAAAATACAAAAAATTAGCCGGGTGTGGTGGCGGGCGCCTGTAGTCTCAGCTACTCGGGAGACAGAGGCAGAAGAATGGCGTGAACCCAGGAGGCGGAGCTTTCAGTGAGCTGAGATCGCGCCACTGCACTCCAGCCTGGGCAACAGAGCGAGACTCCATCTCAAAAAAAAAAAAAGATCTAAGTTTTATTCACTCATCAAATATATGAGTGCCAGCTAATGCCAAGCCTAAGCTTGGCTTGGAGCTACCAGTAATGCAAAATGAATATGAATGGATACTCAAAAGATCTTATAGCCTAGTAGAGAGAGATAAGATCTTTATGTGAATTATTCTCATGAAAGAAAAGTGATAATTAGGAATTTAGAGAACAAAGATTAGATAGACTTTGAAGATTTAACAGCTCTTCTATGAAGTACATGATGGTGGTGCATAGGTTTGGGGTCTATAATTTGGCTGACCAAAGACTCTTGTTTATTTCCTGATTCTTAAGCCACGTTTCACGTTGTTGAGGTGCTGAATAAATTGACCTGTGGATAAGTGAAGTATTTGTAAGTGAAATTCCTCAAGAAATTGAATTTTAAAAAAATATTCAATAGTGCTGAGAAGTGATTTTTGAATGAACATGAGAAGTCAAACTCTAGCGTGGTTTACAAAGGTCTTTTGTGACCTGCACCAGCTTCTTGTCCATCATTTCTCATACTCATCTCCACCATATTGGGCACTCCAGCCAAAGCACATGTGGCTCTTGGAAATGTCATGCATTTTAGCTCCATAAATTTTGAAAAATCATTGCCATATATAAAATTTCCTTTAATTCTATCTTCTGCTGAGGTAATGAGTATTTGTCCTTTAACATTCCACTGAAGTATTTTCTCCCTTGGGAAGTCTTCCTGAAACTCATCCCCTCTTATGTGCTCTCTGTACATTTTCCTATTAGAGTTCGTATCATATTGATTTTCTTTTTGTATATTTATCTGTTTTCCGGACTGATCTAACAGGTCTCTTTCTTGGCAGAGCATACATTTCCAGTGCCTAGCACAGCTCTTGGCACATAGTAGACATTTATAATTTATTCTCAAAATGATTGTTGAACAGTTAAAAATGATATATTACAATGCCTTGAAACTTGTCATCAATTTGCCAGTTGGGGCTGCGTATTCTTTTACAGATGTCTGCCTGTGCTGTTTGGCTATTCACTTATGTACTATTGGAAGAGAAAGCCTGCCAAATGGGGTGGGTGTGTGCGCACATTTGGCTGTCCCAGCAGCTGATACCAAATGTTGGAAATAACTATTTCCATCTGTCATTTTCATCCCCCCCACTCTCCTTCCACTCTAAAATTAATTATGTTAGGAATGATTTCTTACCTCCTTAGATATTTATGTCAGACAAGGGCTCAAGCAAAAGATGTATACTTCGTCATTAACGTTTCATAATACCTTATGACTCCATGGAATTCTTGTAGCTTTCTTTTCACAGCTGGGATATCTTACATGGCTTGCTAAATTCTTCAGACTTATTCTCATTACATACTTTTCTTCCTTGCAATACACTCATTGTCTTTCACACATAGTATATTGACAAGTGCTACAGAAACCATGACATTCTCATAGCAATGCACTGATTCTTAGAATAAACAGTGTTTGTTGTTCAGTGTTAAATTCTATGTTTGAAATCTCAACCTAGGAACACACTGTATCGTATCACATTGTTCTTGGTTGCTTCAACATCTGGGATTAGACCTTTTTCAGTTGTATCATGTTAAAGTTCCTCATTTTAGAATTAAAAACATACAATCTTAGGTTTCATTCGTAACTGAATTCTTGCTTCAACCAAATCTATGTTCTAATACCGGGGTCCCCAACCGCCAGGCCACAGACCAGTACCGGAACTGGTCTTGGCTAGGAACTTGGCTGCACAGTGAGCATTGCTGCCTGAGCTCTGCCTCCTCTCAGATCAGCGGGGGCATTAGATTCTCTTAGGAGCGCAAACCCTATTGTGAACTGTGCATGTTAGGGATCTAGGTTGTGCGCTCCTTATGAGAATCTAATGCCTGGTGATCTTCTGAGGTGGAACGGTTTCACCCCGAAACCATATCCCAATGCCCCTCAGTCTGTCTGTGGAAAAATTGTCTTCCACGAAACTGGTCCCTGGTGCCAAAAAAGGTTGTGGAGTGCTGTTCCAATGACCGATCCTGTTTTTGTGCATCATTCATAGTTTTTCTTTCGAATTTTATATCCTATTATATAGGTTTAGGTGAAGTCTGCTTTCTCCCTTAAGCCTACTCCATATTGGGTTTTCCAAGTAAAGGACAGAGTCATGTACTTCAAGAGGCTGTTCATGTATACTATGAATTTTTGCAGTCTTTACTATTTATTGAGTGACTACTTATTTAAGTATCTTTGTTTTCTTAGCTCTTTGCACATGAACTTGGGTACAAATCAGAAATTTGCTGTAATTCTAAAGTGACAGATTAGAGGGATCAGGTTAGAAGGGCATAGGGAGGGAATATCTAGGAATTATGAATGTCATGACCCCAAATAATGTTCTAATGCTAAATTGTTTTCTTAAGTGGATAGAAATGAAAATTCTATAAAATTCTGTGTTAGTTTTGTTTCTTGAATTTATCAGTAAATTTTTATCATTGAATATGTTCTCATTTTTTTCTACTGCTTCTATCTTTAAAAGAAAGTGAGGAATTTTATCAGACCATGGCTTAGAGTAGAGCAGTGGCATAATAGGATTATGTATTTCTATGTATATAATTTTGTCCTATTTTTTGAAATTCTAATTGTTTAAATAATTTTAGTATCATTGTTTGTTCTTTTCCTTATTTTCCTGTAATTTTTTCTTGTGGATGGTTTAGAATAGTTTTATACCTGGTATGAAATATAAACCACCTGTAGCAGGCCTAACACATAATTTCATAAATGATCAGATAGAGAGATGCCCTGGATTTATAATCTACAAGGCTCATCATCATATTATGTGACTAAGTTGTAGCATAACCTCTTCTAAATTATTAAATTTTAGAATATATCACCAAAAGTTGTGCATGGAAAGTAAAAATTATGGAGTGTATCATTGCTTGAGGCAGGGTTAGCAGGTGGGGTGTTGAGATTAGAAGTAGACAACTCTCCTAGAGACCGATGTCCCAGTCCAAGAACCATTAAGATGAGCCCTGGAGCTACCACTTAATCATTCCTGGGTTGATTTTGATGAGAGACACAACTCCTTTGGTCTTTGTGTCTTCATTTATTAAAATGATAATCATTAAGGTTTTTCTAGTCCTGAGCCTTCTGTTATTCTGTCTGGAGATAAGATATTTAACTGTCTTTTTCATATTTTAGGACCCAGATGATGTGGTACCAGTTGGCCAAAGAAGAGCCTGGTGTTGGTGCATGTGCTTTGGACTAGCATTTATGCTTGCAGGTGTTATTCTAGGAGGAGCATACTTGTACAAATATTTTGCACTTCAAGTAAGTGGAAAAATTATTTTGTGTCTCTGATTTTTTTTTGCCTCTCCCGATGTGCATTACAAAATTGTTTACAACTTGCGCTAAGCTTGTACTTTTTATCTGTGACCTTCAGCCATAGTGGTAGTTCTATTTTAAAGCTGTGTTTAAACATCTCTCCATGATATGTTTGCTGAGCCCATCACACACAGTCACTAAAAGCAGAGTAACTTGAAATGTTGGTGACTAAAGGATTTATTTAGGTCATTGGGTGATTTTACTAACCTTTATTTTCCTACTATAATTAAGGGTTGAGAGGAATAGTATTATCAATTGCCAGTTGAATAAATACATCAGCCACAAATGTTTTCATGTTGATAGGCCATAACTTGATAGTCAGCTTGGACTCCCCTATGGTCCTGCTGTACCCTTGGGCCCAGAATACAGTAAGACCATGTCTCTGCTTCTTTTCCAGTCATGGTTTCACTAAAGAACTGTGTGACTTCAGCAGTGATATTGAAATAACATAGGATGAAAGTTGTTTATAACTTTGAGTGTTTAATAGTAATCCCAGTGGGTTAAGACAAAGGTCTTCCTTGTGATTAATTATAATTTACAATCTATTTTGTAATATATTTCTCTTGGCAATAATACACAGTTTTTTTTTTTTTAGGAGTTTTGAAGGGGAAATTACTTTCAAGGTTTTATGACTACTTCAGCTGTTTCAAAATTTGGAGAAACAGTTGACAACTAGACTTATTAAAATAATTTAACTAATTTTGAAACATTCTCAATTTCATGCTCATTTTCTGTGTTGTTCAAGATAATCAATCACATGTTGATAGACATTACCAAAATACTAGTCATCTTTTTAAATACAGTTTTTTTTTACAAGAAATACATATAGTATAGAAAAAATCATCGCAATTCCATTTTCCAGAGATAACATTTGGTGCATTAACTTTTTTTTTTTTCTTGAGACAGAGTTTCTCTCTTGTTGCCCAGACTGGAGTCCAATGGCGCGATCTCGGCTCACTTCACCCTCTGTCTCCCGGGTTCAGGCAATTCTCCTGCCTCAGCCTCCCAAGTAGCTGAGATTACAGGCACCTGCCACCACTCCTGGCTAATTTTTATACCTTTAGTAGAGACAGGGTTTCACCATGTTGGCCAGGCTGGTCTCAAACTCCTGACCTCAGGCGATCCACCCACCTTGGCCTCCCGAAGTGCTAGGATTACAGGCGTGACACACCATGCCTGGCCCTGTGCATTCACATTTTGTATACCCTTAGTCTTTATTGTGTGTGTAGTGTGTGTTGTGTGTGTGTGTGTGTGTGTGCGCGCGCGTGCGCGCGCGCACGTGTACATGTACTGTGTGTTTGGCTTTTTTTGAGATGGGGTCTCACTCTGTCATCCAGGCTGGAGTGCGGTGGTGCAATCACAGCTCACTGTAGCCTCAACCTCTTGGGCTCAGGCAATCCTCCCGCCTCAACCTCCCCCGTAGTAGCTAGGACTACAGGTGCGTGGCACCATACCCAGCTAATTTTTTTATTTTTTGTGGAGACAGGGTCTCACCATGTTGCCCAGGCTGGTCTTGAACTCCAGGGCTCAAGCAGTCCATCTGTCTCAGGTCTCCTCTCCCCAAAGTATTAGGATTACAGGCATGAGTTACTGCACCTGACCTTATGTACTGTTTTTTCGTTTTGTAAAAGTGAGACAGTAGCATAAAGATTTGCTGTAATCTAATATTTTCCACTGAATTGTGATATAAAGGGAAAAGTAGAACTACCTATATGCATATAGAAATTTCAGAAAAATTATCCCTTTTTTGGCTAATAAGAAAAAAGTCATTTAATTAGTAGACCATATCAAAACTTTTTAATATATTCTTTCAGAAAAACTTGACTAGTTTTGGAATATATTCTTCTATAAAAACTGCTTACAGGTAGAGTAGGTCTGTTGTTTCTTTATATTTATTTGTTACTGGATAGCTAATTATTTTTATGTTCTATTTTCACCTACCAGGAAAAGTAAAGGGAAAACCAGCTGCCTTTCTTCTGAAGCTGTTCTTTTACAGTGCTTCAAAACCTGATCTTAAAGAATATGTTAACTCTGTAATTAAACTGTCTGACTTGTCATCTAAAAGCAAGAGTTTGCAAGCAAAATGCTGTTTAGATAGAGGTGGCAGCTTAAGTAATGCTTATTTAAAAACCTGTCTCATGCTGAATTGCTGAAATGAGTCTTTAAACTCTCTATAGCCAGATGACGTGTACTACTGTGGAATAAAGTACATCAAAGATGATGTCATCTTAAATGAGCCCTCTGCAGATGCCCCAGCTGCTCTCTACCAGACAATTGAAGAAAATATTAAAATCTTTGAAGAAGAAGAAGTTGAATTTATCAGTGTGCCTGTCCCAGAGTTTGCAGATAGTGATCCTGCCAACATTGTTCATGACTTTAACAAGGTGAGCCAAGTGTCCAGAATTGTAGAAAAGAATGCAGGTTCTGTAGTTTATGCTTTTTGTAGTTTTAATTTCAATATTTGCTAATTTATTATATTTAGAGTTTAGTTTAATAAACTGTCAGCATTTGGTGGGCTCTGCTTTGTCTGAAGCAGACCCTGCTGATGCAGCCTTCTCATATCTTATCTCTCCTTCCCCTTGCCTTACCTACTCTTAAAGCCCACCTCATGACTGTTCCTCCTTTGCTGGCAAACTAATATTTTTTATATGTTCCCACATTTTCTTAGATAAGAGGTAATTTATGTTCCTGTTTCTTGGTAGCATTTTCAAAATCAATAATTTTGTTAATCTGTTTTAAAGTTCTCATTCTATATTTTTCCCCAGCTTTTGAGCATTTTTATGTAATGCAGAAAAGTTGAATACCCAGAATCCTCCGCTTTGTTCCAAATATTGCCATATTTGCTTCATCTCTTTTTCTGTCATTTGACATAAGTACTTATGCTATTATCTCTCAAGAATGAGTTGTCCTCCTACGTAACCACATAATTATCACATCTAAGAAAATTAACATGATCTTATAGGACAGTAGTCCCCCCTTATCCGTGGGGGATACATGCCAAGACCCCCAGTGGATGTCTGAAACTGCATATAGTACCAAACCCTGTATATACTATGTTTTTTCCTGTTAGTGTACGTATATACATATGTTAAAATTTAATTTACAAATTAGCCACAGTAATAGATTAACGACAATAATAATAAAACAGTTATAACAAAATACTATAATAAAAGTTATGTGAAGGTGGTTTCTCAAAATATTTTATTATGCTGTACTCACCTAGGTATTTGTGGACTGTAGTTAACTAAAGGTAACTGAAACTCGAGAAGCACAACCTCAGATAAGAGGGACTACTGTATTTAATATGTTTACATTTCTGTTTATGTTTACATTTCCCCAATTTTTGTCCCAAGAATTTTTTGTTTTTTCAAATCAGGATTCAGAGATTCAGAAGTTCATGTATCACCTGTGATTTTTATGTCTCTCTGTAGGCTTGCCATTTTGAACACTCGAATATATTACTGAAGTTAGCTTTGCAAACATTTCGTGCCTGATAAATACATCTGATGGATGTTTATAAACCAGTTTGAAAATTTACTTATTTCAAGGAAATAAACTTCCAAAGCAAATAGTAAATAATAATAGTTAACACTTACTGAGCTCTTAGGAATCAAAATGTTGACATTATTTGATTTAAGTTATTCTTAAAAACCGTTCTATGAGATAGTCTTTCTCAACCAGCGTTTCTCATTTGAACCACAGAACACAAAATCATTTAAATGACTGTTTTTCTAATGTTCTAAGGATGGTAGTATTCAAGATACATATGAGAAAATTTAATCTTTACATACAATGGACAGATAACCTTAGAGGGCATTTGAGCTTATAAGTGAGGAAGTTAAATTGCTTAATTATATAATAAGTATTTGCAGTTAATTTGAATAGGTATTATTACTTATTATAGAAATATACCCTCGATGAGCATTTTATTTACTGGTAGCAATATTTTTTCCTCTCCCATTCCCACTTCCAACTTTATCCAGCCAAATTCTGAATTTGTTGAAATGCAAGTGATTTATACATTCTAAAGCCAATTCATTTTAATGATACAAATTATTCTTAAAAATCCAGTTGCTGCCTGTTTTTGCAAGTATTACTGTAACTACACTGTATCTTTTTCTTCCCAGAAACTTACAGCCTATTTAGATCTTAACCTGGATAAGTGCTATGTGATCCCTCTGAACACTTCCATTGTTATGCCACCCAGAAACCTACTGGAGTTACTTATTAACATCAAGGTATAAGAATGTTGACTGTTTTTGATGAATGATGCCTTCATAGTGTTTTGGAATTCCCTGTTGAGAAATTAGCCCTATAGGAGCCCATTTTATCAGACTGTAGTTAAGAATTTTCAAAGAGGAACTAATACTCATGGTTTTTGTTTTTAATGTTTTATATCTTGAAATTGAAATAAATTTCTCAAATAATGTTTTAAGTTTTCCTAAAGAGCCAGGGAGTAAATATTTGCCAACTACTTAATTCTGGTGCCATAGACAATACGTAAAACAGATGAACATGACTATATTCCAAAAAAAATTCTACTTATAAAAACAAGCCGGGGGCGGTGGCTCATGCCTGTAATCCCAGGACTTTGGGAGACCTAGGTGGGAGGATCGCTTGAGGCCAGGAATTTGAGACCAGCCTGGACAACATAGTGAGAACATAAAACAAACAGATGGTGGGTAGTAGTTTGGCAACCTGTTCCATACCATAATGTGTAAGAATTTTGTCTTGTTTCTCTAGTCTACTCAGTGTATGTTCTGAGATAGTCATGTCATGTATTCTTTTCTGAATGTAGGCTGGAACCTATTTGCCTCAGTCCTATCTGATTCATGAGCACATGGTTATTACTGATCGCATTGAAAACATTGATCACCTGGGTTTCTTTATTTATCGACTGTGTCATGACAAGGAAACTTACAAACTGCAACGCAGAGAAACTATTAAAGGTAATACTTTTTAAATATTAAAGTGTTGGGCAGAAAAGTTCATTGCATTAAACTAGATTTAGGTGAAGCCTAGTCATTGTTACCAATATACCTGCCATGAGTGAGGTAATATTGTGTCGTTATATAATATTTCCAGGTTTCTATAGAATTATCTTAATTCCATTTAGTAAGTCCACTCTTTTCAGGTGGAGAGAAAAGGTCAATGTGAAATGTCATTGCCTTGAGATGCTGGTACCTCATTTTCCATCTAGTTAGTCACCCTGTCCAACTTCCCATCCTACCACTTTGGTTCAGCCATACTGAAAGGGTTTTTATTATCCAGAGGGTCTCTTGGGACCAGCTCTTCAGCTGTGTTTTCAGGGATCTGGATTCCAAGCAGGCTGTTTGCCTTTTGGATCATATTGGGAATAATCACTGTCAGGGTAGTTGGAAAGGAATTTGGGTGAAGAACTAAGAGCATTGATACAACTAGTGTTGTGGCTTTGCCAAATCATTTAACTTTTATTTTCTCACCTGAAATATAAGAATTACAGTATCTCCCCATTTCCTTTTAAGAGCATTGTGAAAATAAAAAGAAAGTACATGTGGCAGCTGTGGAAAGTAAGAAGTGCCATTCAGATACACTGTGGTGTGATTTCTTTGGAATTGTGTCACCCAGTAAAAGTGCTTTCCTGGCTTTTTGCTAGCATTTTAAATAATACTGTTCTCTCATCTCCGGCTGTTGAGTCATCTGAAACCAGCTTGATTTCTTTTTTTGTTTTTTTTCCAACTTTTATTTTAGATTCAGGGGTACATGTGCAGGTTTGTTACAAAGGGTATATTATCTGATGTGAGGTTTGGGGTACAGATGATCCCATCACTCAGGTAGTGAGCAAAGTACCCAATAGGTAGTTTTTCTTTTCTTTTCTTTTTTTTATTATACTTTAAGTTCTGAGTTACATGTGTACAATATGCAGGTTTGTTACATAGGTATACAGGTGCCATGGTGGTTTGCTGCACCCATCAACCTGTCACCAAATTAGGTATTTCTCCTAATGTTATCCCTCCCCTAGGCCCCCACCTCCCGACAGGCCCCAGTGTGTGATGTTCCCCTCTCTGTGTCCATGTGTTCTTATTGTTCACCTCCCACTTATGAGTGAGAAGATGCAGTGTTTGGTTTTCTGATCTTGTGATAGTTTGCTGAGAATGATGGTTTCCAGCTTCATCCACGTCCCTGCAAAGGACATGAACTCATCCTTTTTTATGGCTGCATAAAATTCCATGGTGCATATGTGCCACATTTTCTTAATCCAGTCTATCTTTGATGGACATTTGGGTTGGTTCCAAGTTTGCTATTGTGAGTAGTGCCACAGTAAACGTACATGTGCATGTGTCTTTATAGCAGCATGATTTATAATCCTTTGTGTATATGCCCAGTAATGGGATTGCTGGGTCAAATGGTATTTCTGGTTCTAGATCCTTGAGGAATTGCCACACTCTCTTCCACAATGGTTGAACTAATTTACACTCCCACCAACAGTGTAAAAGCGTTCCCCAATAGGTAGTTTTTCAACCCTTACCTCCTCCCTCCCTCCCTCCCTTCCTTATAGTCCTCAGTATGTATCATTCCCATCTTTATGTCAGTGAGTTCCCAGTGTTTAGCTCCTACTTATAAGTGAGAGCATTGTAAGGTAGGCATTTGGTTTTCTGTTTCTGTGTTAATTCATTTATGATAATGGCCTCCAGCTGTATCCATATTGCTGCAAAGGACATGATTTCTTTTTTATTGCTGTGTTGATTTCTTACATTTTAAAATTCTCTTGGTTCATAATTTTTTTTAAAGTCAGCCTGACATGTGCCATGAAATTTACCCTTTTTAGTGTGCAA
Source organism: Pan troglodytes (assembly GCF_028858775.2). Lineage (NCBI taxonomy): Eukaryota > Metazoa > Chordata > Mammalia > Primates > Hominidae > Pan > Pan troglodytes. The sequence continues at coordinate 53,859,812 of NC_072412.2, forward strand.
CTCTGAGTTTCCACAAAGATACACATGGTCTTGCAAGCACCACCATAGTCAAGATACAGAACATTTTCAATACCTTCAAGTTCATGAATTTGTAAGCAGTCTGGATAGCATTATTAATGTTGCTGTGATCTGTCAAGATATTAATACTTGGTTCAGAAAAGGGAGAAAAATTACTTTTCTTCAGTGTAAACATTCAAACTGTAGAAGTTTTTGTGGAATATAGAGTGAAATACTTCTATATGTCTAAATAATAACTATAAAAATTATGTGAATATTTATTATTAAAGAATCAAAATTTTAAAAAACTTTTTTCCCTCTCGAACAGGTATTCAGAAACGTGAAGCCAGCAATTGTTTCGCAATTCGGCATTTTGAAAACAAATTTGCCGTGGAAACTTTAATTTGTTCTTGAACAGTCAAGAAAAACATTATTGAGGAAAATTAATATCACAGCGTAACCCCACCCTTTACATTTTGTGCAGTGATTATTTTTTAAAGTCTTCTTTCATGTAAGTAGCAAACAGGGCTTTACTATCTTTTCATCTCATTAATTCAATTAAAACCATTACCTTAAAATTTTTTTCTTTCGAAGTGTGGTGTCTTTTATATTTGAATTAGTAACTGTATGAAGTCATAGATAATAGTACATGTCACCTTAGGTAGTAGGAAGAATTACAATTTCTTTAAATCATTTATCTGGATTTTTATGTTTTATTAGCATTTTCAAGAAGACGGATTATCTAGAGAATAATCATATATATGCATACGTAAAAATGGACCACAGTGACTTATTTGTAGTTGTTAGTTGCCCTGCTACCTAGTTTGTTAGCGCATTTGAGCACACATTTTAATTTTCCTCTAATTAAAATGTGCAGTATTTTCAGTATCATATTTAACTATTTAGAGAATGATTTCCACCTTTATGTTTTAATATCCTAGGCATCTGCTGTAATAATATTTTAGAAAATGTTTGGAATTTAAGAAATAACTTGTGTTACTAATTTGTATAACCCATATCTGTGCAATGGAATATAAATATCACAAAGTTGTTTAACTAGACTGCGTGTTGTTTTTCCCGTATAATAAAACCAAAGAATAGTTTGGTTCTTCAAATCTTAAGAGAATCCACATAAAAGAAGAAACTATTTTTTAAAAATTCACTTCTATATATACAATGAGTAAAATCACAGATTTTTTCTTTAAATAAAAATAAGTCATTTTAATAACTAAACCAGATTCTTTGTGGATACTATTAAAGTAACATTTAAGCCTCAACCTTGAATGATGTTGTTTAATATAAAATGCTTTTATTTTTGATGGAAAGGCAATCAAAGCCTAAAGTTTCCAAGGAACATAAAATAACTGTGCTTCCCTGAGAATGCCCCCCTCACAAGTGGAACATTTTGAGTTAATAATGATGATTTTTATGTTTCTAAGGTTGCTTCCTCTCTGAAATAATTCAGAATCCACCCCCATTTAATAAAATACCTGTGATTCATTTCACCTCAAATTCCTAAGACAAAAAATTTCAATTCTGACTTTAGGAGGTCAGAGTTTTTAAAGCTTCCAACTCTTAAAGGATTTGGTCTAGAAACCAATTCTAATTCAAAAGGATATTATTTACTCATGGCTTTTCATTTCATTTCAGTAATATTGTCAGAACTTTAAGTCAGTGAGTTGGGTATTCAGGAATTAACAATTTTAGAAGACAATATGTTTCAATAAAATGAGAATTGGTTTTTCCTACTTTCCAGGCTCTAAAATTACATGAATTTTCAGGGAGCTGTGAACATTTAGGAGCACATTATTCATTCAGCATCTTTTATATGCCCATAAAATAAAAACATATGATATTGTGTTGAAGATATATCTGCAAAGAAGAAAAAAAGCCACTGCCGTCGTGGAGACTCACAATCTAGGAAAAGAGAGGGACAGCAAACAACTCATTACAATACATTGGGATCAGTAGTGTGAGGGAGAAAAACAGGTCTAGGTTCTTTGGAAAACATTTAGGAGAGTCAATGAGACTTTCAGAATGTGAAGTGCATGGGATTAGGTCATGGAAGAAGACCATGTATGTCATCTTGAGGACTTCATTCTGTAGACCATGGGCCACTATTGAAGTTTTGCATTTTGGAAGGAGCTTATTAGTTTGTTTTCCTGTTGATTATAGTAGTAATGCAGTATCAGGGTAGCTGAACTGCAATAATAATCCCAACATCTCACTGGCTTCATGCAGTAGGAATATGCTTTCATCACAGTCCAGTATGGCAGGCAACCTCCAGACTCCCAGGGACCCAAACTTACACTTTACTAAATGTAATTCTTTCATTTGAATTTTTAAAGGTTTTTGTATAATCATCTTAGTAAAACATTTGATAATTCTTCACAACATTTGCAATCATTGATTTGGCCAGATTGGTCTAACATGGTACCCATGATTTTACTTCATTTCCAGTACTATTCTGATAATTTCCTTTAGAGTCAATTGAGTAGAGAGTACCCCTCTCACCTAAGCTTAGTCATGTCCCAGGAATTTTGGAACTCCAACTGAGATTTCAGGCTCATTATTCATTCTAGGGCTGAATGAATAATGTGCCCTTTGAACCCTTGTGCCATGCTGGAAACTGTGGTCTTGGTGTGGCATGGAAAAACCAGAGGGTGAGGGATGTGGATGAGAAGATGACAGAGAATCAGACATGCAGAGAGGACTGCCAGGTCTCCCAGTGGGTTCTAGGGAGACTCAGCTATCCTTCCCTGTTCTTGAGTTCTGTCTTAGTCCATTCGGGCTACTATAACAAAATACCATAGACTGAGTGGCTTTAAACAACAGAAGCTTGTTTCTCACAGTTCCAGAAGCTGGAAAGTTCAAGATCAAGTCACCTGCAGATTCAGTGTCTGATGAGGTCCTCCTTCCTCACAGACAGCTCTCTTCTCTCTGTGACCTTATATCACAGATGACTCTGGGTTCCTCTTACAAGGACACTAGTTCCATTCATGGGGGTTCCACTCTCATGACCTAACACCTCTCAAAGGCCCCATTTCCTAATACTATCACCTTGGGGGTAAGGATTTCAACATGAATTCTGGGGGGACACAAACATTCAAACCATAGCAAGTTCCATAATGCACCCCATCATATGTGTGTGTGTGTATTTATTTATTTATCTAAGATAGCTCTAGTTTGCTGCTTTGCAACACATTCTGCCCCTATTGCATTGGTTTAAAAAAAAAGAGTACAGAAGTCAAGATGAGACTATATAAATCTTGACAAGTTGTTGGCCGTGATTGCTCTTTTGTGACGCAGGAGTGAGAATCTGGAGAATCTGGCTTAAGAGGTGGCTGAGAATTAAAATAATAGGCATGAAAGTACTTCGTACAGCTCTGTACAGTTGTTGACAGTGCCTTTTTTGAAACCTATCACTGCTATATGTTAGCAAGCAAACACTGATCTTGTTTTGTAATGTGTAATTGTTCACTTCTGCTTTCCCTGTATCCCTTTTTAGACTCCACACCCATATTAGTGAGAAGCAAGAAAAAAAAATGTACACAGTGTCCTAAATGTTGTTTATCTAGAATAATAGAAGTAGGAGTGTAAAACTTAAAGGCTGATTAATAATGCAAATGAAAAGGCAAATGGATTATTGAATAGAAAAGGTCTAGATTCTATGTTTGAATGTGGTTATGAATTAATATTGGCAGAATCTCTAAGATTCTGCTAAGTGAACATTTAGTAGTTTACTAGACATCTTCTCTTCCACCTAGCAAAGAGTTTGTTGCCCAGAGTTATATAAATCCTACTCTATTGCACACTAATCTTTGCATGTTTAACTCTTTGGGACTTAGGTTCCTAGATAAGGACTTCATGTGTATCTATTTCGAAAAAGAACATTTCTTCATTTCCACAAAGCTACACAGCCATCAGTTCATTCAATATCTTGTCCAAAGTTATTGCTAGCGTTCTTCTTTCTGAGTCTTTGTGGCTAATGCTTTTTTGAGGAAGAAGCATGATTTAGTCTCAGCTCTCTATTGATCATTTTAGGCTTTTATCTTACTGAAAAAATTAAGCACAATTTAAGATTTTTTTTGAAATATTTACTGAATTTTGAGGCCATAAATTATTTCCTGATAGCACACATGTATGGGTTGTAGATTCCACACTTTTAATCTTCCAGCCACCTATTGCAGATTGGTTCTGAGAAGCAGGATGAGTGGGAGTGGGCTTAGGGGTCAAAATTGAGACCTAAGTGGTATAAAACAAGATAATCCTAGCTTCCTCCCACTTAAAATAATTTGATGGGACTTCTGTATCTGATTTTTAAGCTTGCATTTGTGTTTATATTTTCATTGTAAAAATATCAAATAATACAGTTTTTGAAGGTAAAAAGTAAATGTTCCCCCCCTTCTACCATTCTCCTTCCTCAGTCCCATTCCCCAACAGTTTAACGTGCGATACAATAATGTGTGATACAAAATGACCTAGTTCTTGCCCTAGTGACTAAGAAGATGCAAACGCCTTCTTCTTTCCAAATGATGTGGTCTTATCCCCATCGCAAATGGAGTATATTTAAGAAACCCAAGCCAGAAACCCCACAGTCTTCACAGTCACTGTGTCCTCCACCTCCTAACAGCTTCCTGCTGTTCTGCTCTAGTGGTTCTCTCTGCTTCCCCACACCCACCCGTAAGCCACAACAATCTTTCCAAAACACGAATTTGATGGTTTCATTGTCACACCCCAGCTTAAAACACTTTCCTGGCTTCCCCTGGTTCTTAGGATAAAGACCAAAATACTTAATGCTGCACAGTCCAGTCCCAACCCACTCTCCAGCTTCATCTTAATCACACCCCTCTTTGCTCCTAGTGTCCTACCACATTGCCTGACTTACTGTTTCTTGGTAAATGCTATTCTTACTTCCTGAAGATTATTTCCATCTCTTCACCCAACACCCTTCAGTTAGCTTCCACTCAACCTTCAGAATTTAGTTCAGGTGACCCTTCCTCAAGAGAAGATTTTCCTGAACCATTAGGAAAGGCTTCTCTTGTTTCTCAGTCTCATAGCATCATCTGTCTCTTTTTTGTGACTTGAATATAATTAATATTTTATATTTTGTCCTTGTTGCTTGTTTGGTTAATATATTTCCACCACTAGACTGCTCAATATGTTAGTAGGGCACCTGACACATAGTTGGAGCTCTTATTTATTGAATGAATGAATGATTCCTTCCTGTACCACCCTAGTCTTGCCCACTGTCATTTTTATTCTGGGTATTATATTTCCCAACCAGTTATCTGACTTTCTCCTCAGATCTCATCCCCATGGGTCTGAGTGAGTTGCCTTGAATATAAGATTCAGTGATGGTGTCCTGCTGCACTTAAGAGAAAATCCTTTTTTCAAGCCCTAAAATCCTGCCCTCACTAGACTTCTCTCACCATTTCTCTGTTTGCATCCTAACCTTTTAGTTTTGGCCTCATATAAGCTTGCAGCCCTGCCTGAAACAGTTGTCTCTGTCCCCACTCTACCCCCTGCCCTCCACAAAGAAAAGTTAACTCTTACTCATCTTTCAGATCTCAGACTAAAAGTTTCCTCAGAGATGCCACCATAGCTCTCTATTTCTCATACCTTTCATGATACTTCATCACCTGTCTTCATGAAGTCCTTCTCTAGACTATTAGCAAAATGCTCATACTGTGTCCTCGGTATTTGGCACATAATAGGTTTTCTTGACACTGAAGGAAGGAATAAACATCTTGGTAACTATAGCTAGAAAAAAAGGAAATACGGTATCTACTTCACTAAAACCAAAGGGGGTTTTTTTGGGCAGACAATCTTCATTATTCAGATGGAAATTAATGTTTGTTGAATGGATGAGCTACATTTCATGGATTAACTCCATGAAATGGAGTTCAGCTGGTAAGGGTTATACTTGGAGGCTATTTCATCTTGATGGGCTTGTTGTTCAAAGTTAGAGCCTCATTTTAAGTAAAATGTTCTGTGGGGGCCATATTAAGATTTTTATATGACAGAAGTGTATATAGATCCACAAATGTTTCAAGCCAAGATTATGTCTTCTTCCATAATGCCACCTTCTTCCAGGATAGTATTTTTGGGCCAGATGGTTTTCCACATTTAAAACATACCAACATTCTTTTAAGGCCCAGTGATTATCAAAAGGGATTGGCACTACATTTTAAAATGTAGGGGGGATTTTTGATTGTCACAGGACTAGAGGATGCCATTTGTATTTAGTAGATGAGGCCAGGCAGGATGCTAAATGTCTTAAAAGTCCAGGAGTCCTGCACAAAAAATTACTGCCCTTCCTGATTTGCCAATTATGCCCCTGCTGGGAAGCATGAAAGGAGAGAGAAGAGCTTTCAGAATGTCAGGGATAAATATATCCATTAAGCCTTCAGACTAAGATGCAGGAATAGTTTTCCATTTGGGTATGAATACGGCAAGTTCTTAGAACATTTCTTAAAACATATAATTAGCCAAATACTAGTGTAACAGCTACAACTTATCTAGTTTTAATCAACTCCAGGGAACATTACACTTTATTTAACCCCTAATTATCTGATAACCCAAGTTCTGTCAGAAACACTGCTGAGGCATCCAGGAAGATGAGCCTGTGAAATTTGAGAATCCTTCATGTCGCTGGAATGAGTCCCTAGATTCTAGCCCTGCAGCTAGCTGACACTCTAAAAAATTATGAGTGCCTTCCTTTAGCTCCCCATAGAAATGTCTTTGTATAACCGTGGCATTATATTATTCTCTTGACTTTTGTTGAGGATTGATAGAAATAAAAATGAGCCAGAAATGTTTCTTCAGCTTTTGTAAAGTGCTGTTAAAAGCATTATGTCATATCTAGTACTTCTTATCTAAGTATTTAAAAATTTAGTGTTAGGAAAATTTTTTTCACTTAGGATACATGTTAATATTAGGTAGTACATCTAAATAATTTATTTGCTTCCCTTTTGCCTTGGTTGCTGGGAAACTCAGAGCCAAGCTCGGTGCTTAGATTAATTACTTTCATCCTAGGTTTTTCTGTATATCACCCTTTCGGTAGGGCTTGAAGTAACCCTTCAGTTTGCTCATATTTTGTTGTGAGTTTTATAGATAGTTTACATGCAATGAAATGCATATATCTTAAGTGTTCAACTCAGTGAGTTTTGACACTTTTCTTTGTCCATGTTAACAATCATCAAAACATTTTCATTGCCCCAGAAAATAACCATTGTGCTCCTTTCCGGCAAATATTCCTTCCCTCTGCTAAAACTACTTTTTCATTTCTATGACCATAGTTTAGTTTTTGGCTATTCTTGAACTTTATTTGAATGGAATCGTACATATATAATCTTTTTGTTTGGCTTTTAAAACTCAGTATAACGTTTTGACATTTGTCCATGTTGCATGACTCAGCAGTTCTTTCTTTTCAGTTGCTGTGTAGTAGTCCATTTCTTTTGGTTTTGTGTGTGTGTGTGTGCTTTTTAAATTTATTTATTATTTTTTTTTTTGAGACAGAGTCTGGCTCTGTCAACTCAGGCTGGAGTGCAGTGGCATCATCTCGGCTCACTGCAATTTCTATCTCCCAGGCTCAAGCCATCCTCTAACCTCAGCCTCCCGAGTAGCTAAGACTCTACAGGCGTATGCCACCATACCTAGTTAGTTTTTGTTATTTTTTTTAGTAGAGATGGGGTTTTGCCATGTCGAGGCTGGTCTCGAACTCCTGGGCTCAAAGCAATCCACCCTCCTCGGCCTCCCAAAGTGCTAGGATTACAAGTGTGAGCCACTGTGCCCTGCCAGTATTCCATTTTTTTGTGTATACCACAATTTATCATTTTTTTCTGTGTAGGTATTTTGATTGTTTCCAAGTTGGGAAGTATGAATAAAGTTGCTATGAACATGCATGTACAAGTCTTTGTAGATAGCTCATGTTTTAAAAAGTATTTGTTTAATGATTTCATTGCAAAATCATCTTTATTGTAAACATATCTTTTTGAGGGTAGATTGGTAAAATATACATAATAAATACATGACAATGCAGGAGTCCAAGTATTATTAGGTTTACAGTCATAACAAACACCAAGAACCATTTATAAATTTCAGTTTCTCATTGTTTTAGAATGGAAGGTCTAACCAAATATGTAATGTATCCCTTCAAGTAAACTAGTATAACTTGGGTACCTTCTCATATAAATTCCCCTTAAGGCATACGTTGCTGTCTTTTCCAGATTCCCATTTTGCTTGTCCAATAGGCATTATCAGATACAACATGTTCAAAGGCAAACTTGATTTTCCTCCCATGGTTTCCTCATCTCAGCTCCTTTTTTTTTCCAGTTGCACAGGCTAAAAATAGGAAGTCATTCTAGATTCCTCTCTTTTTCATAAACCTCACATCAAATCCATCAGCCAATCTGGTGTGCTCTACCTTCAAGGTGCGGATTTTCCAGAATTCAGCCGCTTCTCACTGTCTCTACTGCTAACATACTAGTCAAAGCTGCTATCATCTCTTGCTTGGATTGGTGCAATGGCCTCACAACTGATCTTCCTGCTTCCATACTTGGCCCCTAGAGCCTCTTCTAAACAGAGTAGCTAGAGCGATCTTTTCTAAATCTAAGCCACATCATGTCACTCCCCTGCTCAAATCCCAACATTTTATTCAGAATAAAAGTCGAACAGTGCCCTACCTGTAGGTAATCTCGGCCTCCAAAGCTCTTCTTACATCACCTCCTGTAACTCTCCCCCTTTCTCACTCCTCTACAGCCACACAGCTGCCTCACTTTCCTTTGAACGTACCAAGGGCAGTCCTGCTTCAGAGCCTTTGCACTTGCTGTTTCTGGGCCAGGAATTCCACACCCTCCTTCCCTCACATGTATCCCAAGGCTCACTGCCTTCCTTCAGTTAAGTCTGCTGGAATGTCACTTCGTTAGGTATTGCCTGGTCACCTTTTCTAAAGTGAGTCTCACCTCCACCCTCAATGCTGGCAATGTCTGTCTGTAGTGTATTCTTAACAATACAGATTAGCACAATGCAGGCCAGACCATGAAGACTGCTTCAAGTTCAAGGATGGGCAAAAATAATGACTAGGACTTGGCTCAAGATTCCTAAAACAGCCAATAAGCAATGCAAAGAATAAATGAGAGAGTAATTGGAGACAAGCTTTCCCTTGGCTTCCCTTCTTTTCTCACAGAGGCTCTTCCAGAAGGTGGTCATTTCCATAGCCCATGTGGAATGAGATGTCCACTAGGGCAGAGAAGCACAGAACCGTGGGCACTGCTTCCCTTCCTTTAACCCTATCATATTGCTGCCCAGTGAGCAATATGGTCACTGGTCAAGAAGGCTTATGCCCAGGTATCCCTGTGGCTATGAGCATTGCTCCTTATCTATGCCTCTGCTCTTAGACTTTTCCATTCTGCCCTCTTAGGGGCCTTCCTGGCCATGACCACACTACCTTATTTTTCTCTATAGTACTTATCACCATCTGACATGTATTTATGTTTGTATTTGTTTATTGTCTGTCTCTACAAATAAAATGTAAATTCCCTAAAAACAGAGACTTTATTATTTTTGTTCATGTTACATCCTCAGCACCTAGTAAAGCACCTGGCACGTATTAGGTACTCACTAAATATTTACTGAATGAATTTTGTTCAATAAATTTAACATGGTTCTATGTAGCCTCCTTTTTAAAAATTGGCTCTGTTATATAGACTTCAGGGGCAACTGATAACAAACAAAACCAAACTTGGCTTTTTTCCCTTTTTTTTCTTTAATTGTAGTCTCAGAATTTCATCTGGGAGTGGGAATGGCCACAGGAATGCAAGTTCTGTACACCTCAGATTTGGTGCTAGTGATGTTGCCATGTTAAGAAAGTGAGCTGGGCCTTGTGCCTTCAGTAGACAGAATCAAAATCTATTACCTTATTTTAATACCCGAAGTTCAAATTACCTCTTAGGTAGGGATCCCTTAAATGTGATAGTGCTGAATCACAATGGAGAAAAAAAATGGCAAAGAGTATATTGAAATTCAGACTGATTCACAGGTAAAAGGTCTCTTGGAGACAACACTCTGAGAAAGGGACTGCTTTTTTAAAAAATCTGCATGTTTTGGGGTCTGAATGGGTTTGAATAGTAGAGACGCAAAATGGAAATGGTAGCTGCTTCTCATTGATTCATTTTAATATAATTTTTAAATTTTAAATTTTTTTTTTTTTTTAAGATGGAGTCTCTCTGTCGCCCAGGCTGGAGTGCAGTGGCGTGATCTTGGCTCACTGCAACCTCTGCCTCCCAGGTTCAAGCAATTCTCCTGCCTCAGCCTCCCAAGTAGCTGGGACTACAGGTGCCCGCCACCACACCCGGCTAATTTTTGTATTTTTAGTAGAGATGAGGTTTCATCATATTGGCCAGGCTGGTCTCGAACCCCTGACCTTGTGATCCACTCGCCTTGACCTCTCAAAGTGCTGGGATTACAGGCGTAAGCCACTGCGCCCAGCCAAATTTTTAAATTAAAAAAATATATATATTTATGTTTTTATTTTCTGTGGCGATGAGGTCTTGCCTACATTATGTTGCCCAGCCTGGTCTCAAACTCCTAGTCTCAAGAGATTCTCCCACCTCAGCCTCCCAAAGTGCTCGGATTACAGGCATGAGCTACTACAGCCAACCCAACAAATAATTTTGTCAAGTATCTAGTGTAATTCTATTTTTTGGAAGTCAACATTGTCATTTTAGTGAAATACTTTCTACAACATGACCCAGAAATTCAAATTTCCTGGTAGTTAATTAGTAACATATAGTGAGCACCCATATGTGCAGATTACAGCACTAAACTCTGCCCTAAAGGAGGTTGCAGGTCTTATCTGCCTGGGAGTATTGGTTGAAAGGAGAATAATAATAAACTTGGCTATCTTTCTCTGGGGAGTTGATCATAATCCCCAAAAATAACAATCCTGGAGGCCATAATCCCAAATGTTGAAATCCTGAAAGAGCAAAATCCCAAAAATATAATTCTGGAAAAAATAACTTTAAAATTATTTAAAAGTTGCTTGTTTACATTTTTCAAAGGGGATTTATTTGAGAAACATAAAAATATGACAATACTTCATAGGCCACTCTACACGTTAAAATAGGTAATAGTAACATTTTTGCAAGCATAAACACTCAGGCATACTAATGGCAGTTGCACAGGTCTGACAATTATGAGCAGATGAACCATATTCATAAATAAATAGCTTATATAACTGTGGTCATCTGAAATACCATGATGGACAACCTAAGTCTTTTGAGGAGATCAGTCGAAATCCATGATGGGTCATCACCACATAGGCAGTCGTCCAAAGAACCAAAATCTCAAGAGATTTTACCTTTCACAAATGCAGATGTACAAAAAGGACATCTTTTCGCTTATTGAGGAAGTTTCAATATCTTTACACAAAAATGTACATACAAAGTACGATGTTTACACACAAAGTCATTGTTGTGAGAACACTTGTGGAGTCAAATTTGCAAAAAAAAAAGATGCATAAAATGAGAACTCTCAAAGTCTTTACACAGTTCATATCTCGGGTATTGGAAATTATTCAAAGCATAGCAAATTGTAAAAACCAATGCTGACAATTTAAAATAGTGGGGAAAAAAACTAAAAACAAAAAATCCCAAAACACAAATAATAAGAAAATTCAACATATGAAAAAGTATATTACAGGGATAGAGTATGAGCAATTGCACCAGAGCTAATTTCTAAGAGCTGGCCAACTTTCATGATCATTTTGAAGTCCTGGGTCTCTATGAATAGCTGCCTTTTTTTTTCTTTTAAAGCATGGCTCTCTTTCACATTCATTTTCTATTTGGCACTACTTTTTTTGAAATTCTTCTAGGATTCAGTATACATGGACATAAGCATTCCCTATAAAATTTTTGCATTTTCATTTTCTGTGCAATGCTTCTTTGTTGTTTTGCACACATGGAAATCCATTTCACATGCACTCATATACAGACCACAAGTTCAGGAGAAATAATATTGGTGCTTGAACAGCAACACCATCGTGTAAGTGTCTTCTTATTCTACCACGCACTTAATTATTTTTGAACCAGCCAACTTTTTCAGGCACATGCTGCTTTAATTTATTGAAAGCTCCTGGCATGTCATCAGCTAGAGGGAATGCCAATGCAGGCAAGTGACACATTTTTAAACTGAAGTTTTCATCATTGCTGTATTGCATGACCAATCCACTCATCTGAATTTTCAAATGCAAACACATTTGGTTGAATGTAAGAGACAAACTTTGTTGGCAACCCCTCAAAATTTGCTTTTAGAAACCTTGGTCTTACCTAATTCCAAATCTGTCATTATGGTTTGGGGATTCATTTAAAATCTATTTTCTTCTACACTAAATCTTCAAATAAGCATTTATGAAGTGTTTCACTTTTTCCAGTCATTACTACATAAATGAGTAAATAAGTTCTAGAATTTTCAGATTCCACAGGGGCATGAGTTGTATGTAGTTAATAAGAAACAGTTTTGAAAGTGCCATCCATTAGCCAAAGTGAAGCCTGTGCTAGTTTTTCTATGTTAGATTTAATGGTAAATATAAGTCTATTTTACTTGGCAGTCAAATCCCTAATTAATTGTTCAACATTTAATGTGATTTTTAACACTGGAAGAACCTCAATATCAGCAAGTGTCTTTGGTTCAGAAAGTCACTGAGCTTGTCAAATTCTTTTTATTCGTCAATGAAGGGCATTGTTTAAGATAAGCATGGTGCTTTGTGTGAAGGCACAGAAGTTGTACATGATTGGATAATTTAACAGGAGAGATTCCTTGTATTTTTCGCCTGATTTTAACTTCTGTGATCTGTGAAACAGTTACCGCACTTGTATTTGGAAAGTGGTTGTGGTCCACGAATTTTGTAGGTATATGATGTCCATTTAAAGTCTAGTTCCTGCCTGGACATTGCAATTAAGTGATTTTCTGCTTTTGCAGTACCAATAATGATTAGCTTTTAAACTTTGATCTTTACCATTGGTAAGTACACTTATCACAGCATTTTTGTGAGGGGATAATTTCACAGATCTATTCCATTGTGTTGTAAGGAATACAGTTAGAAAGGTTGATATTTGGCTCCCCAATACCAAATCCATATTAGTCAGGGTCCTCCAGGGACACAACCAATAAGATACATATATGGATATATGAAAGAGGATGTATTAGAGGAATTGGCTCACACAAATATGGTGGCTGAGAAGTCCCACAACAGGCTGTCTGCAAGATGGAGACCCTGGAATGCCAGCAACATGGCTCAGTCCAAGTACCAAGGCCTCAGGACCAGGGAAGCTAATGGTTAATTCTCAGTCTAAGGCTGAAAGCCCCAGAACCTGGGGGACCATTGGTGTAAGTCATGGATTCCAAAAGCCAGCAAATCTGTCTGTCATTCTGATGTCCAAGGCAACAGAAGAAAAATCCATCCCCGCTCTCAGAGGCAGACCAATTTGCCTCCTATATTTGTTCTCTCTGGGCCCCAGGCAATTGGATGGTGCTTGCCAATGTTCAGGGCACATATTCACCACTAAATCTACTCAGATTCACACACTAACCTCCCCTGGAAACACCCTCACAGACACACTCAAAATAATGTTTTACCAGCTCTCTTGATATTCCTTAATCCAGTCAAGGTGACACCTAAAATTAGGTCTACAGTCTACCCCTTGTCAACTTGGCACCCATATGCCTCTCCTTCAACCATATTTAATTTCCAAATAAAGACAATAGCAAGGTAATAGTTCCACCCAACATGATATACCTACCCTGTGATTGTGATTTTGGGGATTTTAGATATTAGAGATTTTTTTATTTTAAGGGATTTCAGCATTCAGGGTTATGGCATTCAGGACTCTGTCTTTTGGGATTATGATTCAAACTCCTTTCTCTGTAAATCTATTGCTTCCAGTGGAAGAAAATATATTGACATATCAGATTTGATACAATGTCTGCTCATTTTGGAGTCAGACATGAGGCTCAGGCCTGAGAGGGTTATGAATCTTGAATATGTAGCTCATCCTCCCCAGATACTTAGAGAACATGGTCAGGAAGATGGTTATTATGGTCTTGCAAGCACAAGGGCATTCTACCCACCAAATTCTAATCAGAATTAATAAATAGAGACAACAGTAACCCACTTTTTAAGTATCAGAGTATACACAAAGTCTGAATCTGCAAAGTAAAAAATGCATGTGAATCATTTGCTCAATTAAAGTCTAGTATAGATCAACTCTAGGCACAGGGAGTTTGGCCAAGGATGGGGAGGACTGGCTCTGGTTGATCACAGATCTACAAACACAGGGTATTGCAGACAAGGAAAATTTAAACCAGAATGGAAAAGTCACAGATAAGAGTTCAGACTGGCTGGGTGCAGTGGCTCACGCCTGTAATCCCAGCATTTTGGGAGGCCGAGGCAGGCGGATCATCTGAGGTCAGGAGTTTGAGACCAGCCTGGCTAACATGGTGAAACCCCGTCTCTACTAAAAATACAAAAAATTAGCTGGGCATGGTGCCACGTGCCTGTAATCCCAGCTACTTGGGAGGCTGCGGCAGGAGAATCATTTGAACCCGGGAGGCAGAGGTTGCAGTGAGCCGAGATTGCGCCACTGCACTCCGGCTTGGGCAACTAGAGCGAAACTCCGTCTCAAAGAAAAAAAAAGAGTTCAGACTAACAAAAAACAATCAATTCCACATGAAGACACAAGGTAACAGGCAGAAACTTCCTTGGCTCAGTGTTGATGACGATTGTCGATGCAGTCCCCTTAAAATGATACTCTTAAGATGAGTTGCTACCAATTAACTTGTGATCTCTCAAAGAATCAAGCCTTAGCTAAAAAATGGAAGGTCCTTTCTTCCGTGAGTCATACATTACCCAAAAGCCTTGGGCTTCCTGGAATGACTGTTAAAAATTTCGAATCTCCCAGCAATGACTTTGAAACATAATTTTCAATGTTACTGACCTACCCAGCCATTTCTAGATGTACAGCAGGTCCTTGAATAATGTTAGTTCATTTGACAATGTTCTTTATAATATTGATGAGGGAAGAAAAAAAAAAAAAGGATTCCTGGCCAGGGCCATTATCTGGGTGGAGTTTGCATGTTCTCCCCATGTCTGCATAGGTCTTCTCTAGGTACTCCCGTTTCCTCCCACATCCCAAAGTGGTGCATGTTAGGTTAACTGGTGAGTATAAATTGTCTCAGTGCGAGTGAGTGTGAGTGTGTGTGACAGTGCGCCCTGCAATGAGATGGTGTCCTGTCCAGCACTGGCTCCCGCCTTGTGCCCTGAGCTGCCAGAATATGTTCCCGCCACCTTAAACTGGAATGTTTTTATTAATCTTTCTTACATGAATATGTAGCTCACGTTTATTTTGATGTTTAATACTAGGTCTTTATTTAGAAATTTGGTGATGTTTTTGTGACCAGAAATATAGAGTAGGAACTTAACTCTTGTTTACATCAATTAGCCTGTGGTAAAATTGGTTTTGTTATATGTTGTTTCACTTAAAGTCACAGTTTCTAATAATTTATCGATGGCATTAAGTGAGGATTTACTGGATAGATGAACTGTTCACACAGTGTGTGATCAGGACAGGGGACAAGGCAGGGAGCACAGCAGGAAACAACCAGGAACAGAAGAGACACTTTTGTCCATGGACTACTTCCTTTTTGTTTTTTAAAGATCACATACATTTTTTACTTTTTATTAGGGAAATTTTTAAACACAGACACAAGAGTGGCAAAAATGATATAATAAATTCTCATGAGTCCATCACTCAGCTTTACCAATTAGCAATAATTTATCTTTCTCATTTCATCTCTATCCCCTTATTTGATTTCATTTTTATTTCTGCTGGAGTATTTTAAAGCAAATTCCAAGCATCATATCATATCACCCATAAATACTGCAGTATATATCTCTTTTTTTAAACAAAATCCCAGTACTATTATCTGTCTTCAACAAAATTAATAGTCATTTTTTATTGTCTAATACACACCTACATTTGTGTTCAAATTTGCTCAGTTGGCTCAAATATCACTTTTTATAGTTGGTTTGTTTGAATTGGGATTCAAACAAGGTTTACACTTTGCATTTGGTTGCTATATCCCTTAAGTCTGTTCTAATCTATAAGTTTCTGTTTCTGTCTCCACCTTCCTGCCATTTATTGATTGAAAAGTTGGGTCGTATGTCCTGTAGAAGTCCCCTCATTCTGGATTTTTCTGATGGAATCTCCACGGTGTCATTTTAAATGTCCTTGTATCCCCATGTGTTTTGTGAACAGATAGGTAGAGAGGGCTTCAATTCAATTCTTATTATTGTTAATTAGTTAATCTGTGGGGCAAGAATACTTTATTGTGTTATAATCTTCCTATTGCATCACATCAATGGAAAGTGATGTTCAGCTTAATTAATTGGTTCAGGTAGATTCATCTAATTTTATGTAAGATTCTTAATTATGAATGTAATATGTTCATTGTGGAAAAATTAGAAAATACAGATAGCAACAAAGAGGAAAATAAAAAGCAAGGGTATTCCTATAATCCAAAGAGGCCTACTGTTCACATTTGGCATATACCTTTTCAGTTTTTTTTCTATTTGGTTGATCAATCTTAAAACTTCCTTCTTTCTCTTCCTTACTGACTTTACACTGCCCCCTTAAAGATTGTCCAATAAGCCCACTGGTTAACAAATATTTTGGATGGATATTATTTTTGTGATTCTGGAAAGAAAGAAGGAGGGAGGGAGGGAGAAAATACAGTTTGAGCACCTGCTATGTAGCAATTACTTGTACATTACTTGTATTTATCTTCACAATGACCTTGTCAGCAAGGTCTTGTATTCTCACTTTATAAAAGAGGAGATTGAGACTCAGATCTCTTGGAGTCTTTAATTCTAAGTCCAAAGAGTTGTGGAGTCTTTTGATTCCAAGTCTAAAGTCCTAATATTTATTTCCTTTCTGAATGTTGTGGTATTGATGTTAAACAAGACCATTCTATCTAGCCAGTTAAGAATGTACTTGATGGGCATGAAAAAACCTGATAGTGGCTTAGAATGCTTGAGAGATTTTATTTGACATTTAGCCAGGCAAATTCATTTAGGCATATGAGAACAAGTACAGAAAGTTCTCCATTTTCATAGATTAAAAACACAGTTTTGTATGCTTTCCATGTTTGGCCTCATCTTTACTGTTGCTCTTTTCTTGTGGTACTGGTTGTTAGAGTTTTTAACTTAAAATAGATAAAAGAATAGAAAGGTAGGCAAAAATCTGTAATGGAGGACATTGGGTTTTGGATTATCTATAAATCTTATGTCATACCAATTTTAATCACATGAGTTAATTCAAAGAAGCATAGAATATTAGAATTGACAGGTGTCTTAAAGATTACCTGCTGGAATATTCTCAATATGTAATGAAGAGGCCAAAACTCCAATGGGTTGAGTGATTTTTCAGCAGCTCATCCAACTACTTTGATATCAAAGCATGAATTGAACTTAACATCTTTTACTCCTTCAGTTGTATATTACCATTGTATGAGTTCAACCTGTTCTGAGGATTTTTTCTTCTATGAACAGAAGAAAATGCTTAAGTAATCTTTTCATTACACTTAGGATGAGTAGTGAGCTTACTGGATTCAGAAGCATGTCTTACTGTTGTAAAACACATACCAAGAAGGGTTTCCTACTATTGAGAAAGCTGAGGACCAGTTTTCCAATAAGGACATCAGACAGGGAGAGAAAACACATTTTAAATAAGGCTAAGATTATATTTTCTCTTGGGTTTCTTTATTTTTACCTAATTGCCTACATGATTAAATTTAAATAAATATGTCTTTTAAGAAACATTCAATCTTTTAGTTCCAAAAGAAAGGTAGTAGAGAATAAGGTTGCTTGTAATATTACTGAACATACTTTTATATAGAAATGCTTGAATATAGAAATATACAAATATGGAAAACTCACTAGGGAAAATTGATGGAAAATCTTTCATCATGCTATACTTTAAAATGCAAACAGAAAGGGCAGAAACAAATGGCAGGAAATAGCTAATTGTTCATTCAGCGACAGATTCTTGGGACAATGGTTTGAAGCAGCTAGATGATGTGCTTAGTATCCAGTTTCCTACCATTTCATATAAACATTGCCTCTCTGTTTCCTTCACGGATAAATTTAACCTTAAAATCAGTCCCAGTGTCTCCAGTGCTGTCCTGTTTGTAGGGCAGTAATCAGTCAACAGGTTTTTGACACTTTGTGGCTTACAGGATATCTTTCAGCAGACAGACATGTTCATTAGTTGTCCAGTTTCTAATGATATTTCTGGATCGTGTACAGGAACTGATAGTGCCATGTGGTAAATGGCCATTTATTCTGGCTTCTGAGCAATTGAAATGCGGGAACTATTTAGTTCCATGGTACTTGACAGAAGGAAACAGATTTACTACACAAGATTGAAAACAATTCTGTCATTGTGAGCTGAGAATAAATTGACAGAAGCGTAGCATCTTTTCTATATGCATATCCAGTAGTAAAGAATAGTATAGAGATACCATCCATGTTCAAACAAAAGGTATTTTTAAAAATATATAGTGAAGCCTAATGTGATGGCTCATGCCTGTAATCCCAGTGCTTCGGGATGCCAAGGTAGGAGGATCACTTGAGGCCGGGAGTTCCTGAGCAACATGGCAAGACCATGTCTCTACAAAATTTTTTAAAGAATAGCCAGATGTGGTAGTGCATGCTGGTAGTCCCAGCTATTCAGGAGGCTGAGGTGGGAGGATTACTTGAGCCCAGAAGTTCAAGGTTACAGTGCGCTATGATTGCACCACTTCATTCCAGTCTGGGCAACAAAGCAAGACCTCTCTCTCTCTCTCTCTCTCTCTCTCTCTCTCCACAATATCATTACATAGCTGTCCATTCCCTGCTTCCCCTAGCCCCTGATAACCACCATACCACTGTGTGTCTCTATGAATCTGACTGCTCTAGGTACCTCATATAAGTGCAGTCACACAGTACTAGTCTCTTTGTGACTGGCTTGTTGCACTTACTATAATGTTCTCAAGGTTTATGTATAAATATACATATATATATATATATATGTAGGGGGGGTGTGGGTGTGGGTGGGTGTGTGGGTGTGGTTGGGTGTGGGTGTCAGAAAAAGTAACTCTGATGTACCCATCAACCAACTTCAACAATTATCAACTCTTAGCCAGTCTAGTTTCATCATTAAGTATACAGTTACTCTTGAAATGTCCTGAATGATCTCATAAATGTTTTGTTTTCTTCCTGAGCTTGTATGTTTGAATCAGTAACCAGATAAGATCTATACATTTGCAATTGACTTATAATGTTTTTAATTAATATATTTATTTATTGAAAATTTTTTTTTGTGGAGACAGGGTTTCACCATGTTGCCCAGGCTGGTGGTCTCAAACTCCTGGGCTCAAATGACCCACCTTCCTTGAACTCACAAAGTTTTGGGATTACAGGTGTGAGCCACTGCACCTGGCCTGATAATATTTTTTAAATTAAAATTAAAAATTTTTTTAATTGTGGTAAAATACACGAAACTTAAAAACGTACCATCTTAAGCATTTTTTGTTTTGTTTTGTTTTGTTTTGAGATGGAGTCTCGCTCTGTCGCCTAGGCTGGAGTGTCATGACACTATCTCGGCTCACTGCAACCTCTACCTCCCAAGTTCAAGTGATTCTCCTGCCTCAGCCTCCTGAGTAGCTGGGACTACAGGCATGCACCACCACGCCCAGCTAATTTTTGTATTTTTAGTAGAGTTGGGGTTTCACCATGTTGGCCAGGATGGTCTCGATCTCTTGACCTCATGATCCACCTGCCTCAGCTTCCCAAAGTGCTGGGATTACAGGTGTGAGCCATCGCTCCCGGTCCCCATCTTAAGCATTTTAAGTGTACGTTCAGTAGTGTTAAGTACGTTCACATTGATTGTTTTGCAACCAATCCTTAGAACTCTTTCCATTTTGCAAAACTGGAACGCAATATCATTACATAGCTGTCCATTCCCTGCTTCCCCTAGCCCCTGATAACTACCATACTACTGTCTGTCTCTGTGAATCTAACTACTCTAGGTACCTCATATAAGTGCAATCACACAGTATTAGTCTCTTTGTGACTGGCTTGTTGCACTTAGCATAATGTTCTCAAGGTTTATGTATGCATATTATGTGACAGAATTTCCTTCCTCTTTAGGCTGAATAATATTCCATTGTACTTATATACCAAATATTTTGTTTATCATTTTGTACATAGTTTGTTTATTCATCTGTGAATAAACATTTGGGAGAATTCACATATTTATAATGTTGGCTTCTAATCCACAAACATTGTATAATTTATCATTTATTTAGGCTACTGAATCAGAATTACCTGGAAGGTTTATTAAACACAGCCCGCCTCAGAGTTTCTGATTCAGCAGGTCTGGGGTGGGGCCTGATAATTTGCATTTCTAACAATTCCCAAGTGATGTTGCTGCTGCTGGTCCAGGACTATACTTTGAGAACCACTGCCATACAATTTTGAAGATTTAGAAAAATTTGGCTAATTTTTGCCAAATAAAAAACAATAGAGCATATGATATTATTTCAATTCTATCAAGATTCATTTTAAATAATAGTTGTGTCATCTAAAAACCAAACTTAGAAATGTAGAATCTATAGATCTTTCCTACTGTAATACATGTGGTTGTTTATGCTCTTTGTCAGACAACCATTGAGATCAGGAGACATAGAGCTGCAAATCAATTTATGACCTTTGTGAAAGGGAAAATTTAAATTTATCTCCCTCTAGCCTTTAATTTAAAATTTTGCAGGTTGGATACTTGCCAAAAAAAGCAATTAGAGAGATTCTTAAACTTTGCATTGACTTATTGGGCAGAAAGCTGAATGAAGGGCCATGTAAATAATACATAAATATAAAAACGAATTCAAATAGTGTGCACATTAGGGAATTCTAAAGAACCCTGAAGGAGCCAGGGGAAGGAGATTGGAAAGAAGGATTTTATTTCCCTTATCTGCTCCATCTCTTCTTAGTTTAAATCCCATTGAACCTCCAACTTAGATAATATTAGATTCACCCTTCCTTTATTGAAACATATAGTGCACGAATAATCCTAAATTGTTGGGTTGAATCGGAAACGGATGGGAGGCAAGAGATGTCACAGCATTTTCCTTTCCTGGCAGTAAAGTTTTATCAGTGTTCTTTCCTGGTGGCGTGGCTAGAAATTGCAACCAAGAAAGTGACTCAATTTACCCCTGATTTTCAGTTTGTACTGGGGGCAGTGAGTGGGACAGGTCCACCTCTATCTGCACTTAATGCTGTTTGACTTGGGCAGCACTTTCCATACTTGCCACCTCCCCGTGTCCTCCAAACCTCCCAACAATCCGATAGAAATCATCTGTTCTCCATCATTTTCACCAGGAAGCTAGGACAGTGGCTCAAAGTGTAAACTGAAGGTCCCTGAGATTCCCTGAGATCCTTACAGGGAGCTGTTGAGGTCAGAACTATTTCTTGATGAGTTAAGATATTATTTCCCTTTTTCACTTTTATTCTCTCAAGTATGCAATGGAGTTTTTCAAGGAGTTATATGACAGGTGATATTGCAACTCATTGAATGCAGAAGACATAAGAATCCAACTGTCTTCCACTTAGAGATTTTCTAAAATAAGATGTGACTCTCACTAAATGTTTTTATTTTGGAACGAATTCATAAAACTATGTCATTTTTGCTAACATGTAATGGGCTTACTATTGTTATTTTAATTAAATTGATAAATATATATTTAAAATATTCTTAGTTTAAATTTCTAATATAGTAAATATTGATAGATACAACCTACATAAACAAAAGCTATATGGAGTCCTCAATAATTTTTAAGAATGTAAAGGGATTCTGAGGCTAAAATGTTTGAGAATTGCTGGGCTAGGATTGTTCAAGCCTCTCTGGGGCATATGCTAATTATCTTAAAGCCACCGAATCATCACCCAACTTCCCACCAATGTCTTCGTACTCACTTCTTGTGAGCCAATCCTCACAGTCAGGAGGCAGTAGTGTTAGGATGGTTGAAAGTAAAAGCACAAAGAGATTGAGTTCAAATTCTTTCTTGGCTACCTGTGAAGTTTGTAACTTTGACTAATTTACTGGGCCCTTCAAAAGTCTCAGTTTTCTCATCTATAAAAGGGGTATAATGGTAGTACCTACCTTATACGTTTGTGAGAATTAAGAAAGAAGGCACATAATATATGTTAGCTATAATAGATGAAATTCTTTAGAGTTTTATTTGTGGTTATCTAATCATAAGGATTGGAAAGAAGTAAAGTCCATGCCAACTTGTTTTACTTCTTTGAAAAAGAGAAACAAGAGGTATAGTAACGTTTAATGTTTGGTTTAACATGTACAGTGGATGAGAGGGCATTCTATATTGATCCCCTCAATCTGGCCAGAAAAGTGTTGTGATTTCTAACAGTTTATTTTCACATTTTGTTTCCCTAAGTTCAATGAGCCCTCCACTTCTAATGAGGTGGCTTTAGGGTAGAGAAATCAAAAGGCAGTTGGCTTTGTTGTGATGGACAGATCTGGATGGAGCATTATAAGGGTGAGGCTGCTGAGTTTCCCATCTTGCTTTTATACATATGATGCTTTGAAACCTATGCTGACCTGTTTTAACTCTGGCCTAAAGACAGGCCAGGTGAACAGAAATAGAGCCAGCGTCTCCACTGGCAACACAGCCATCCTGAAGAGGAATGTCTGTGTGTGCATCTGCCACCAGAAGTGGGATGCTAGAGAGGCATTGATCTCTTTTTTGATATTGAGTTTTATCCAAGTACTCATTAAGTAGATCCCTTTTATTTTCCAAATATCTGGGGTTAATGTGCTTAATTTGGTTAGACCTAGTGAGTGAGCTATGGAGAACTGGAATCATTTTATATCAATTCCTCATCTTTGCTCAGATTCATTCTGTACTGCCTGTCTCTTCTGCTTCTTAGACAAAGATTGAACTTGCAGGCCAGGTGCAGTGGCTCATGCCTGTAATTCCAACACTTTGGGAGGCCGAGGCGGGCAGATCACTTGAGGTCGGGAATTCGAAACCAGCCTGACCAACATGGAGAAACCCCACCTCTACTAAAAATACAAAGTTAGCTGGGTGTGGTGGTGCATGCCTGTAATCCCAGCTACTCAGGAGGCTGAGGCAGGAGAATTGCTTCAACCCAGGAGGTGGAGGTTGTGGTGAGCCGAGGTGACGCTATTGCACTCCAGCCTAGGCAACAAGAGTGAAACTCCATCTCAAAATAAATAAATAAAAAGATTGAACTTGCGACATGCTTCTATCTCTATCTGCCTTCTGTGCTGCCAGCTCCTGCTCCTAGCAAGAAGCAAGAGAACTTATGTTTTTTCAACCCCTAGTTCTCTCCTGGTAAAACTGTGAAGAATCTATTTGCATATCTAGCCATTCTACATGCATAAAAATGCTATATCGACACAAAGAAAAGACTTGTTCATAGGCTCATAGTTCTGGTACAAGGCTTACCAGCGGAATTGCCCACAGTCAGGCCCTACAGAGAACTCTGCTAGTTTGATACTCCTATTAATATACAGCTAATAGGTGGTCCTGTATCCTACAGCTGTGGCCAAGGTCCCACACACAATCAATTTTCCGTTGGACTGGGAGGGAGATTATTAGCTTTCTATGAACATAAGCAGATCCCCTGATGGAGCCATCTACATAGGATAGGTTTTTGTATAGGTTTAATGACCCATCAGAGTTGGTAAATGGTCCACAATTTCTCTAACCTTCACTTCCTGGACCCAAAGAGAGATTGGCACCAACTTTACTGTGTCATTAATTTCAGGAGTCATTCACTGACCTTCTCCAGCAGTGGCAGCAACTCCCCAGGTCAATCAGGCAATAAAACCAGCTGTACCAAAAATGTAACAACAGTTCAAGTTTACTTTATCCAGGGGCCTCAAGTATTCAAGATTGACATCCCTACCTCCCCATCTCCAAGGATGCCCCCCCCTCCCTGCCATGATGATACCCAAGAGTGAGTCAGTGTAGCCAGGTACCATTGCCCACAGGAGGCTCAGCCTTGTCCCTTTCAAATGATCCTCCCCAAGGGCTTCTGTTTCTCTTACTTCTAGCCATTTGGTCTTAGCCATTGTGTTTCCTGTGATCCATATGCCAAGCCCCCACATCTTACATAGGCCATTGGAAATTTGGGTGCTCTGGGAAACCTCATTAATCAAACCAAGTCCTGCAAGGCTGACTGCCAACCAGCCCAAAGACTGACCTGGTGTCACAGAGATGTCCTGAAGGCCTTCTCCTCCTGGTGAAGCCCATCATCGAGAAGACGTTGGACTTGCAGATCCAGACAAGAGAATATGAGGATGTTCTTACCACATCAGGCAGTAATACAATGGCCTCCTAACTGGTGTCCTTGTGCCCGTGCTTTTCCTCTTCTCCATTCCCCATACAGCAGTCAGGAAATCTGATTGTGTTCTTCCTTTGTTTAAAACCCTTTCCTGTGTCCCACATGATGGCCTGCATGATCCTTCATGCCCTTGACCTTGCCAACCTCTCAGGTCTCATCTCATGCCACCTTCTTCCTCCCTGCTGTGCTCAGGCCACATGGCCTTCCTCTAGCTCCTCAAGGGCCTAGAGGCCCTTCCAGAGGCTGGTCCCTTTGACTCTTCAACTCATTAATTTCCACTCATCCTTCAGAGCTCAGCTCAAATGTCACTTCCTCGAGGAGACTGTCCTTGAGTCCCCACTCTCTCATCATACTTTTCCTAGCTCTGCGTCCCGTTCCACCATAGGTTGTAATTACAAGTCTGAGTAATGTGTGCCTCCTTTAGTGGCTTGTAAGGTTCATGAAGGCAGGATCTATATCTATCACAGTTCCCCCTGAATTCTGAGTACCCACACAGTAGGAGTCTGATAAATATTTATTGGACAAATAAATCAACAAAAATAAATATGGAAAAGTTGCTATTGTGGGCTTCACCAGTTGGTGAGTACAGATGTAGTCCTATAACTTCATACACTTTCAATAGCTCTATCACATTTGTGATAGCTATGAAGTTTTTCCTTCTATGCAACATGCTGCTATTAGACAGCTACAGGAATGAGTGAATAGCTTCTCCTCTAGTTTCTTGTCCTCAGTCTCTCTCTTTCCTCCCCTCTGGCCCACCCTAAATACTTATACAGGCGAGTGTGGATACACACACACACACACACACACACACACACATCCTGTGAGGAGGACTGAGAGCACAAAAAGTTATATACAATTCATTGTAATATGAATCAGGAAAAAGCTTCCTGACTTCAGCCTAAAGATTCCCTGGGCTGAGGGGAAAGGGAATGTCCAGATAGCAAATGGAGTGAGGAGAGAACTTATCCTGGTGGGTCACTGAAAAGAGTGCTAAGCCTGCTCCAGTGGGGAAGAGGAAGATGACAGAAATGTCAGGTAAGTTTATGGGAACTGAAAGGGGAGGCAATCTAGAAGTGTTCTCAGGCAAAGGCCCAAGGAGACCCAAGATCTCAGAGACTAAGGTGCTATGTGGCAGATAAGAGTCTGGGACAGCTTACAGAGTCCCATATGTCACAGTGTGGCCTGGAAGCAGATGGATGGTTCTGGGGCCTGAGAGTGCCGCAGGAGTCCGTGGGTCTTAGGTCACAGCCTGCAGTTTCCATGACTCAGCCTGGCAGTGGAATGACTTCCTGGGCACCCCAAAGGCTTTATAGAAGTTGAAAGGATAGTTGTCAAACCTGCAGGAGCCTTTTAAATGGGATCATAGGGACAAGGTAGCAATCATCTGCATGTCAGGAAACGAACACTAAACAGGATGATGGATGGCCCAGTGAAGGCCCAGGTGATAGCAGTCTAGGACCAGGTACCCCATCTCCCCACATGTTGACATGCCACAAGCACCCCAGAAATTAGTTATTTCCCTGCAGTTACATATTGACTAATTTTAAATTGTTACTGCTTACAGGATGGAGGCTCTAAATAGAAAAAAAATTAGAGAGAAACATAAATTTGTTATGTTTTTATACAGCTGGGTTTGTGGGCTGCAAATTGAAACCATTATACAATTCTCTTTTAAAATGCAAATATCCCTCATACGCATATCATGTGGGCAAAGTGTTTGTTTTATTAACAGCATCCCCTAACCTAGTTTCACTATTAAAAGGTAGGTCTGAGTGGGATGTGGGTCCCTAGTGACCTAGTGTGAGAATAGAGGGTGTTTTGTTTTGTTTTGTTTTTGAGACTGAGTCTCGCTCTGTTGCCCAGGCTGGAGTGCAGTGGCTGATCTCGGCTCACTGCAACCTCTGCCTCCTGGGTTCAAGTGATTCTCATGCCTCAGCCTCTTGAGTAGCTGGGATTAGACGTGCCCAACACCACGCCTGACTAATTTTTGTATTTTTAGTAGGGATGGGGTTTCACCATGTTGGCCAGGCTGGTCTCAAACTCCTGACCTCAAGTAATCCACCCACTTTGGTCTCCCAAAGTGCTGGGATTACAGGCGTGAGCCACCACGTCCGGCCTTAGAGGGCATTTTAAGGGAAGAAGAGAGGAGTTGGGAAAGGATCTTGTTTCTAATGGGAAGAGAAAGAAGAGACAATAGAAAAAGGAAGAAGGAAAAGGGCCCAATGAATGTCCAATATTCCTTTTGTTTTCATTGTGATTCTCATACAGAATTCATAAATACTTCAACCTAAACCATTGAAATTGGAATTTAATCTGAGGTATGAAAAAAATGCTAGGTTTAAAATCACAACCCAGGTTGAATTTTTACTTTGCCCATTAATAGATGAGTGACCTTGAGCATTCTCTTAACTTCTCTGAGCCTCAGTTACTTCAGTTGTAAAAAGGGTCTAATAAAACACATCCCACTGAATTACTGAGAGGATTGATCCAATTACATGAAAGAGCTCTGAAACAATAAAAAGTTGCACCATCTGGGGTATCAGTTTGCGGTGGAGGAGACAATGGGGAGAAATAATGTAACTGTTGAGCACATCTGCGGTCTTTAAACAGAGAGCTCAACACAAGGACATGGGCATATTGGAAAAAACTATTTCAGGAGAGGGGAAAAGGGAGAAAGGGGGATATGTGGGTATTAGAGGCAAACCCAGATATCCTGCCTTGAGGTCAAATAATTATAACATTAAATCCTGTTTACTGATGCTTAGCTGTCAGGCTCTTGCTCATTTACCTTGGAGATCCATTTAGAATTAGTGTAAGGTGTAATTGACCTGTACTTAGAGTTCCAGAATAGGACAATCACTTCCAAATGCCCTCAGTATAAGAAATTAACAGTACTTGGGGCTTTAGAAATCAATGTTCAACCTTTCAACTACTAGAAATCCTTTTTAGTTATTGTGCTTACTATGAAAGCCCTTGGCTGTCAGTTCAACAAGTCGTTCTTGCTTTGTGACATCTCTGGAAGTTTAATACTTCTGTGAGAAAGTCCTTGTCAGTGTTCTGAAAACTGGGAATTAGGAAGTCGACTTCCAATCAAGCTTCAGATGACATGCGACATGTGTTAAGGTTAGAAATAACGTTAGTGTTTCTAATTTAGCATCGTGTTGGAGTCCTAGTTATGAAATGACATTAAGAAAATTCCATTCCTCAGAATTCTTGTGCAGTAGCATTGGGTAGAAACACCATTGTGTTCTGTGACCTGGGGTAGGGATGATATCTCAAAAACGCATGCTCAGGTTGCCCATGGTGATAGCTAAACTGTCTTCTCAGGAGAGGAGCAGGCTTTATTAACTGGAACTCACCAGATTTCACAGAACATTTTGAAGGGCTTAGGATTGTGAGTTTGGAGGTAGATGCCAAGCAGAGGTAAACATTTTGTATAACAGAAGAAACATATTTGATATGGGAGAGAGACAGAAATCTTGTGGAAAACTCCAGAGCCATCAAAGCTGGGACAGTGTTAAAGACGAGCACCCTGGAAGTGAGGAGCCAAGTGTGGGTTTTGAGGAACAGATATATTAAGGGGGATTCTCACAAATGTTTTATTTTGACAAATATCAATAATTTAGAAAAGTTGCAAGAATAGTATAGCAATTATTCATATACCCCTTCCATATAGTACACAGAAAAAGAGGGTATATATTTTAATAAATATTCGTGTATACACATTTTGTGTATAGATAGGCAGATAAATAGATAAAGAGACAAATGTGCACATGTGTATAATTTTCTGAACTGTTTGAGAATTGGTTGTAAGCATCATGACACTTCACCACCAAATACTTCAGCATGTGTCTCCTAAGAACAAGGCCGTTCTCTTACATGACCACAACATAATTATTCCACTCAGAAACTTAAACTTGATACAATACAATATCTAATATTCAGCCCATATTCAAATTTCTCCTATCATCCAAATAATATCCTTACTAATCTCCAATATAAAGAGATTTAAAACATGTTTTCCATGTTCAACATAAATGTCTTCTCCATTTTTCTTACAAAATCATCAAAAACAACTACGTTTCCCATTTATACTTTTACACCAGTAGTTTCTTTGGAGGAACTTGCACTTGTCCCACATCCAGATTGGCAGGGGATAAAATAGAAATAATAAGAGCTGGCAGAAGAGAGGCTGGTTGATGCTGATTACATTCAAAATAACTATTTGGAGGAAAAAGCACTGATTCTGTTCCTGGGGTGTTGAGTTTTTTCTTCTGACCTCATATTTTAATCCTGTCCTCTCTTAGTCTTTTGTATGTGATAAATCTCCCAGAGCATGCCCTTGCAGTGCTTGTCTCCCAGATCTTCCTAATAAATTATATAAAAATTTGCTCTCATAGGTTTTGGTTTTTAAAAAAACAAATTTTAATTTTAGAGCAATTTTTTTTGTTTGAAGGTTTGCTTTTTGGTGTGGACAAACCATATTCAAGCCATAGCAAAGTCCAAACTAAAGCACTAACGTGAGTAATGATTATCTTCCTGTGAGTGGTGGATGGAACAAGAACTTTGCATTCCTTTTTTATAATTGATACATAATAATCGTACATATGTATGGATACACAGCAGTGTTTCTATGTATAATGTGATCAGCTCAGGATAATTATTAATAGCATATCTGTCATCTCAAATATTTATCATTTTTTGTGTGGGGAATTTCCAATACCCTCCTTCTAGCTATTTGAAACTGTATAATATAGTATTGTTAATTATAGTCATCCTACGGTGGTATAGAACACTAGAACTTATTCCTCCCACCTAGCTGTGAGCAGTTTTTCATTAACAGAGAAGCAGATAAAATGGTACAGTTCCCATACCTTCCCACCTCTGGCCCTGCACATAGTTTCTCTTATTATTCACATCTTAAGTTAGTATGGTACATTTGTTACAAGTAAGGAACCAACACTGAAACATTATTATTAGCTAAAGTCCATACTTTATTCAGATTTCCTTAGTTTTTACCTAATATCCTTTCCTGTTCCAAGATTCCATCGAGGATACCCCATTATATTTAGTCGTCTTTTCTCCTTAAGCTCCTGGAACTCTGATAGTGTCTCAGACTTTTCTCGTTTTTGATGTCCCTGACAGTTTTGAGCTCACAGGTCTTTTGGTTATTTATTCTCTGTACTTTGCTTACACTAGAGTACCACAACAAATATTACTTTGAATTAGGTAATATCTATAATTGATGAAAAGCAAATCATGTTTGAAGTAGCTACATGGTAAGGATGATCAAGTTATCATTGAAACTTGTTTGAGCAGCTTTGGTTGTGTATAGCTTATTTTCTGACTACGTATTGATTAAATATGGGATATGGAGTTCATGGCTTTCATTGAAGGGATGATTTTCTTTGGGTGGATTGAGTCAATGAAGCTCAAAGCAAAAAAGATCAACTGAGAGGGCACAACCAATCACAGGTGTCTTTTTTTTCCCAGAGCCTTATGTTCTTTCAGACTCCACAGGGCATCAGTTAGTCTCTTTATTTTTGCAAGTGTCTTGGGGGTAATTTGGCTGAGACATGCTACCATCCTTTAGCAAACAGATAGTTCCCTTGTTCTTTGCTTACTAAAATTTTTTTTTGAAAATCGAAGTATAATTTACAAATAATAACAAACACAGATCTTAAGTTCCAAAGTTTTGACGAATGCATATACCTCCGTGACCTACACCCCAAGACACAGAACATGTCCATCACTGCAGGAAGTTATCCCATTCCCTTTCCAAGTCAATGCTTGCCCTCAATCCCCAGAGCATCCACTGGTCCAATTTCTTTCACAATAGATTATGTTTGCCTGTATCAAAATTTCATAAAAGTGAAATCATACAGTTCATACTATTTTGTGTCCAGCTTCCTTAGCTTAGCATAATGTCTTTGAGATTCATTCATGTTGTGTTTATATCAAAAGTTCATTCCATTTTATGGCTGAGTTGCATCCATTGTACTGTATTAATATACTATAATTTCTTTATCCTTTTTTGTATTGATGGACTTTTTTTTCCTGATTTTTAGCTATTACAAATGAAGTTGTCATAAATAACGAGGTATTTATAACATAGGTATAAGTTTTTGGGAGGGACCTATGTTTTCCACTTCTCTAGGGTGTGGAATTGCTGGGTCATTTGGCTGGTGTATGTTTAATGCAATAAGAAAATGTCAAACTATTTTCCAGAGTGGTTGTACTATTTTATATTTATCTATTGCTATGTAACTTAACAGCAACAACTTAAATATTGCTGCAAAATAAACAGCTTAAGCAACACAGATATACTATCTCACAGTTTTTATGGGTCAGAAGTCTGGATACAGCTTAGCTGATTCTTTTTTGAAAGGCTGCAATCAAGTTGTTAGCCCAAACTGGATTTTCAGATGGTAGTTCAACTGGGGAAGAATCTGCTTTCAAACTCACATTATGTGTTGGCAGAATTCACGTCCTTGTGGTTTCACAACCTAGGGCTTCAATTTCTTTCTGGATGTCAGCTGGAGGGCGCCCTCAGCTCCTAGAGGCTGCCTGCAGTTCAAATAGAAAATAATTCTCTGTTGCAGAAGTTATGGCCTTGCTCCAGAACCTCAGGGGTGTGCCTCTTATTGGGACTTTCCAGGGACACCAGATAGCATTTATCTACAGCAAATACCTCTGACACCATTGGATCTGCTGGATTATATAGTTCAAGTAGCAGCTTTCACCACAGCCTGGAGCTAATCCTGAGATGTCTCTGACTACGGCACCCACTAGCAACTGGACATTTTCTAAGTCTCCTGATAAATGGGTTGAAGCTATATTCCCAAAGACAGTACATGCTGCCTTCAAAATCAGAGGAGGCCCACTAAGTGACAAGCCACTTTCTTAGTGGCAGGGGGTGAGAAGTGCAATAAATTGTCATTTACATTAAAGGTGATGCTCCCAGCATACCCAGAGCATTGAATCTTAACAACTTGATCAATGTGGCAAGCCCTCAATTATCTTGGAGTTTATCTCCCATACTTTGGGTTACATGTATTTTACTGGCCACTTAGCCTGTCTACTCAAAGTGTAGTCTACAGACAGATGTTGGCTGGTGAACACTTGGTTACTAGCCTGTGGAAAGATAAATTCATAAATTGAAAATCTATATTTAGAAATTTTATAGCAATTTGCCATTGCTGTGACTTCCAAGCACATGATCAGAAGACTAATCTCATTGAACAAAGTATAGATCATTGTGATTATTGTCAAACTCATATGGTGATTTGCACATACAGCAAGATACCTACTGTTCAAGTTCAGTTATTTCCAAAAGTATTGCTCCAAGACAGTTTGGAAAAAATTAATAAAGAATTGGAGAGTTTCAGAAGCATGGATCCAGAGTATTTGCCCCTTTGTATTTTGTACTCCCTCCCGGACAGAGAGCAGGAGAATTAAAATAGCCCTGGGCCAGAAAGTAAACGTGTATTCTTATCTTTTGTATATGAGGGCAAACTGCTTTTGATCCTTCCTGCTGATGGGAATCAAGAAAGGCACATTTACCAAGTTAGTAACTGCATACCAAGGTCAATGTTGATTTTCTCAGGGGAAGATATCACATGCTGTATGGCAGCGCCTCTTGGAGCTAATACCTGGTTAAGAGTATAGTTGTCTACTGTCATCTGCCATGATCCCATTTTTTGCAGGGGTCAGACGGGAGAATTGAATGGTAATATAAGGGAAACTACAACTCCTGCATTCTTTAAATCTTTGATGGTGATGTAAATCTTTGCAATTCTTCCTAGAATGCTGTCTTGCTTCTGATTTACTATCCTGACTTGGGGTGACAGTGGCAGTTTCAAAGGCTTCTACTTGGTCCTCCTACATAATGACTATTAATCCATAGGCCAGGGAGCCAATGTGAAGGTTTTGCCAGCTGACTACCTTAATTAGACATTCAGTGATTTAACCATAAAATGCAATCATGGGCAATCAGATCCACTGTGAGTTGGAATTGAGCCCAAACTCCACTGGTCCCTATTCTAACTGGAGAATTACATTGGTATCAGGGTCAGCTCAGACTTTGTATCTAACAGTTCTTGAATACTTGATATTCCTCTTTCTTCCACTGCATGCTCTCACCTAGCAAATGGCCACGAGTCATTTTGGGGAGCCACCTATCAAAAGGAGTCATTACATAACTTATAGGCAAGAGAAGACTTCTCAAGCTTGAGGTGCTGCTTCTGCCAGCCAGAGGGTTCAGAGCACTAGTGGGCTGCAGTGAGCACATTCCACCTTGCAGAAGCCATTTGTGTGCATTTCTTTTTAATTCTGTGTTTGGTGACATTATGCTGGTAGCTTGAAATTGACCAAGGTGGGAGTGTTTACATAACAGAAATTGGCAAATATTAAAATGTCCTTCCCCACCACCCTCTCCCCTGAGAGCTGGTTGTTAAATTTCTTTCCAGTACATTACAGAGTCAGGGGTAGCTTAGAAGATTCAATATTCTCAGGCTCATCTATCCAAATGCCCTATCCTAGGTCTTAGGGTAATACTCTTTTTCCTTTCAAGAACAAGATGTGGGCTAGGAGACCCTGAAAGTCCATGCATTTGGTTGCCTTTTCAACTCTTCTGCCCTTACAATCAGCTTCCGTGACTTCCTGTAGCCTAAAGCAAACTACACTAAATATTACTAAAAATTGCCAGTAGAGGCCCTCTGGCCTTCACGGTGTGACTTAAGGTGACAGGTGGCTGCCCTGAGGCATCATTTTGTTTTACAAGGTATACAATTCCATCAACAGAATCAAGCCCCTCTATAGTCCTTACAGTTATTGTCCCCACACTGTTCAAACAGTACGGCTACTACCTATCCCAATGCCCCACCTTCTATCTGCACTGCATCTCAATTAGCTACAGGTGGGAAGCCTTTGTAATCATGGTATCACTGTGTTGCTTCATAACTACCCACTCACTGTGCCATGGGTCTTTATTGCCACACGGTCGGTAAGTAACCCAACTCTAGCATTCCATCCTGAGTGTCTGCAGGACACTCCTGGTGCCAAGTCTTTTAGCCTAGGTTCTGTAGAAAACAGAGCCTGAGTGTAGTTTGAGAGAAACTGGAGTGAAGACGAATGTGCTGGGCAAAGAAGGAAGAGAAACTATTAATAATAAAATAGTGTATTACCGAACTAGCTACCTCTTGGTATCAAGCCCGGGTGATTGGTCAGTATCATGAGGGTCATATTTTGAGAGGTAGTATGGACTACTGTGTTTCAGGACAATCTGTCTGGGTGGAGGAAGGAGAGGAGTTTATATGCTGGACCCATCTTGTTTTGATTAGATTTACCCCAAGGACATTAACTCCACTGCACTTACGGCTACACTTTGTTAGAAGCCCAACAGTTAGGCACTATCTCAGCCCTCTTGGGGTGGGAGGTGAGATGTGTGTGGCTTGGGGAAAGGGAGGGGAACCATTGGGATGTGCCAATGTAAAGTCTGTTGCTTCAGTAGTCTCTGGGCAGGGCCCATACAGTTGGTTGCTATGGTGGCAGTTGGGGAAAACAAGTGGTCAATGACCCTGGAGTTAGGCCAGGCTGTTTGGCTTATAGGTGACATATACACTGCTTGGTATGTCTACCACACTGCCCTTCTTGAATCTTGGTTTTCGGCATTTGTTTAATTCTATTTAGTGTTCTTCCAATAAATTCTCATTTTTTGGTTGCTAATCAGAGCCGATTTCTGCTTCATGAGGCCAAGGAAACAATTTTAAGCAATATTTTATACTCTCTTTAGTGCTCCAAACACTGTTGTATACTTATTTGGTGCTAATGCTCGATGAACTGCAGAAATTTGTCTACGTACTGTACGACTTATCTATCGCTGTATAACAAATTGCCCCCAAATTAATGACTAAAGCAATAATGATTCACTGGTTCTTCTGCTGATCTTCTCTGGTAGGTGGGTGGGTATAGGCTCAGCCTCTTTCTCCATGTGGTCTGTCATCTTCATAGGGACTAACCCACACTTCTTACATGGCACCTGGATTTCAGGACAGCAAGCCCTAATGCACAAGCACTTATCAAGGTGCTTGCTGAGATCCTATTGGCCAAACAAGTCACAAGGCCAAGCCCAGCATCAGTGTGGAACTCTGCACAAAGGCATGAATGTCAGTAGGTGTGATTCATTGTAGGCCATCAGTGTTAGTCTACCACCAGGTATTTACATTGTTCTTTAGAGCAGAGACTTCCCGTGGTCCCCCAACAGCTGTTCTCCCTTGCTTCTGTATTAAGAGATCCCTGAATTCTGTTAATGAACTCATGATTCTCAAAAAAAGTTTTTTTTCCCTGTACCCCACAGTAAGGTGTGGCTTTGCATCCACGTTTTGATCAATGGGATGTAAGCGAAGGTGTATTGTGGCAGTTTCCAGGAATTTTCCTTAAGTGAGAACAGGCGTGTGCCTCTGGCTTTTTCTTTATGCCTTCCAGCACCCTGCTGTTTAAAACGTAGGTACAACTTTTGGCTGCCATCCTGGACCCTTAAGTACCCTCCAGGGATGATAGAGTTATGAGCTGAAGGTGCCTGTGTCCCTGAGGACTTCACTGAGCAGAACCTTCACTTAGTCCTAGAATTCCTACCTCTAGACTTTTACCTGGGATACTAATCTTTTATTTAATCTATTGTTATTTTGGGTTCTGTTATTAGCAGCTAACATAATCCTGTCATACTATTGAAATATAGTCTCTCTATGTTTTTAGGTCATACTCGACAGTATGTAATTTTTTTTTTTTTTTTGAGACAGAGTCTCACTCTGTTGCCCAGGCTGGAGTCCAGTGGCGTGATCTCAGCTCACTGCAAACTCCACTTCCTGGGTTCAAGTGATTCTCTTGCCTTAGCCTCCTGAGTGGCTGGGACTACAGGCATGAGCCATCACGCCTGGGTAATTTTTGTATTTTTAGTACAGATAGGATTTCGCCATGTTGGCCAGGCTGGTCTTGAACTCCTGGCCTCAAGCGATCTGCATGCCTTGGCCTCTCAAAGTGCTGGGGTTACAGATGTGAGTCACCACACCTGGCCCACAGTATACAATTTCTTACCTTCCAC
Organism: Pan troglodytes; assembly: GCF_028858775.2. NCBI lineage: Eukaryota > Metazoa > Chordata > Mammalia > Primates > Hominidae > Pan > Pan troglodytes. The sequence continues at coordinate 53,895,397 of NC_072412.2, forward strand.
TCATCTTCACCCAAAACATTCTGATAGCCCTTATTGATTAGAAGAGGAGGAAAATGCATTAAGTTTAGTTGGCAGAAATTGTGTGAATTTAAAATCAGTGCATTTAGAGAAACATGTGTGGCTCATCAAGCCATTAAGAAAACAAAAAAGAGGAAACTACAAAATGTTTGCATTCCTGTAGCCCACAAGAGACAAATCTAGAACAATGCTGGGGTCTGGTCAAGTAGGGAAAGCTCTCAGTAAGACCAAGCACAAACCCCACTTCTGGTTTCCTTGGTTTGGGGCTGTCTCATGTTAATGATACTTTTGATGAGAAAAACCACATGCAAATGAAACAATTCGTTGTCCCCACTTGGAGGTGCAGTGGTGGTGGTGGGGAGAACTAGGGAAGGGTTTGTGCATCAGACAAAGGTTGGGATTACAAGGGTTGTAGATGAACGAGATGTGCCTTTAGTTACAGCCACTTCTTGAGTGCTGTATGTCTATGTGACTCCTGATGACTTGGTCAAAGAAAATATCAACACATTGCCTTAGCTGTTTTCCTTGATGGGGAGAAATCGACACACTTGGAAATGGAAGAATTTCCTCTCTTGTTGCAGTGGCTTTGTGCATTGGCTTGAGCTGCAGTCATCTGGCAGTTTGTTGCTTCAGTCACTGGCCCTGGCCCTTGCCACTGCCAGGCAGAGTTGAGCCTGCACTAAAGGCATGAGAATACTGGATCAATACAAACGTTATGGAAAATGTTTTAACTTTTTCTTTTTTTAAAAGGCCTGCCTGTTATCTTTATACCTCTGTTACCCGCCCCACCACCCCAGAAATGAGCCAGAGCCTTTGTGATGGCTAGATTTGTTTGAATATTTAATCTCCTTCCCCATCTGTTTTGAGAAATATCTAGCCTCTTTATCAGAAGAGAGCTTAAAGTCTCACCAACATTCTTGCCCCAGGTGTCATGGGCTGAACTGTTTCCCTCAAATTTATATTTTGAAGTCTTAACTCCCAGTACCTCAGAATGAAACTGCATTTGGAGATAGGGTCTTTACGGAGGTAATTAAGTTAAAATGAGGTTGTTAGAGTCATTCATTGGAAAAGTATTTGTCAAATGTCTACTATGTGCCAGGCACATGTTAGGCATGCAGCCCCACTGGTTAGGAGAACAGATATAGACCTACCTTCATAGACTGTCTGGCTTTGTGGACATGTAGCCTGTGTAGTCACTTAGTTCTCCATGTTAGAAAGACCCCGTGGTTGGTTTAATGCTCTGTTGCCACCATCTTGAAATTCTTAGTAATTTTTCAATGAGGAGTTCTGCATTTTTTTTCGTCTGGACCCTGCAAATTATGTAATTGGTCCTGCTCATGGAAATTGGTATAGTAGGAGAATCAATCATATTCTCTGCACTTAGGAGTGTGGTTTGGTGGCATGGAGAGAAGGTCAGTGTAGCAGAAGTAGTACAGTATAAAAAGATGAAGATGATAATATTCACAATGGCGGGAAGGAGTGGAGTCTGCTGCTGGGGGATGAAAAGATACATGAGTGGAACAGCAGGGGTTCTTTTTTGTTTTCTTTACTTTTCCTCCCAGACCTTATTATTAACCTTGAATAATTCAGATAAACTGAACAGGTCTCTGTTCCTTGAAACCTGAAAGAATCTAACATGCACATATGGGAAGTTATTTAAGTCATGGGATTGAAATAGAGCAAGAAGAGAGGAGAATTGAAGACACTTGAAGACCAGTGTTTCCCACACTATCTGTGAAGGAACTTTTCATTCTTTTTCATTAACTGTTTGTCATGAACTGATATTAACACTTTGGAATGTAAAATAGAAACAAATTGCAAAAAATTATAATGAAAACAGAGGCACACCAAATATTGTACAAGCTCACATTTTTTAGATTAAACAGAAATAGAATTACATTTCAATAAAAATTATCAGAACAAACATAAATAAAAGAAAAAATTACAAAATGTACATTGCTTATTGAAAGTGTCCAGATAGATAATTAATAAAGAGAATTGCCATTATCCTCCTAATATTTATCACTTCACAGCCATAACAACTAACAAAAAGTTGGGAGTGAAGTAGTAATTTCCCACTAAACAACATGAATGTTAATATTTGAAGTTTTAATGTGACAAATGAGTGGGCTCTTTGCTTGTTAAATTATCTAATCTAGGTTGGATTGGTGACATGCTACTTGCAGGAGATGATGTATATCTAAATTGTTTTTATATTTTATTTTAACAACACTAGTCGTAGAAAAACTAGTCTCTCAAAAATATGTTGAAGAGAACAGAAGAAGAGTTAAAGCAATTTAACAATATCAGGATAATCACTTTTAACTTTTATCCTTAATGATGGAAACAATGCGTTATTTTCAAAATTCATCTTCAATCTTTCATCAGTAGCCAGTTTCAAAAACTGTCACTCAAGTTATCTTTCAATGAAATAAACGGATTTTGGATCCATGAATTTCTTGCATGTGGAGCTTGTTTTGATAGAAAATACTCAGATATTTTATCAAATTTATAATTAGTTTTTTCATATTTTGTATATAAATGTCCTTTAAGTTTGATGGCTTTATTGTTTCATTAGTCTGTAATGATTTTAGCACTTCACTATGAGTTATGGCTACAAACTCAATAACACGGGATTATACTTCTGAGTAAAATTAGTACAAACTCCTATTTGTTTAATTCTTTGGAATTACTTCTCTGATCATCATTTAGTTTACTACTATGATTACTAACACATTACTGATGTGTGTCTTGTATTGGCAAAATCGGACAGTAAGGATTGTTTTGCCATCTATAATTTAGGGTTAAAAACAAATGACACAAATTTTACTTCCCTAATTTAGCTAAGAATTTACAAAAAATAGGCTTGATTAAAAATGAAAATGATTGTAAAAATAACAAGTTATATAATTAAATAAATATTTACATTTTCATAGATTTTTACTCTTGGGTTGCAGGTGACAAACCTTGAAATTTTACTCATTGTAATATCGTACTATTGCATATGACAGGGACACAACCATGCCACCTGCAACTCAAGAACCAGGTTGAAGAATACCTGAACTGTTTAACAAGCAATGTCCAATGATCATGCACTTGGATATTCCTGAAATGTCAAATTGATATAAACACTGCTAAGCACTTATCCTTTTAATTTCTGTACTTATTTCCTTGTGGACTAAACACAAACAGTTCGCAGACTGACACTGGTCCAAGAACTACACTTTGAGTAGCATTACTCTAGGGAACACTTGCATTGAAGGGACTGGCAGAAAGAGAACTAATGAAGGAATTTGTGAAGTAACAAGGGAGGAGAACAAGGAGACCATAGATTTGTGGAAGACTAGGGAATTTTTAAGAGGAAGTGGTTAACTATATTGACTGCAAGAAAGGTCAAGTAGGTTGAGGACCAAAAGAAGCCATGGGATTGACAACTATCATCAGTGACATTTGAAAGAGTGATTTCAGAAGGGGGCTCTTGGTGGTAGTGAAAGAAAGCCAGGGGCCAGCAGGCTGAGAAATTGGGGAAGCAGAGAGAACCAATGGGGACTACCCTTCTAAGAAGCTAGGTGGTTAAGAAATGGAAATAGTGTGGTAGCTTGGGGGTATAAAAACTTTGAAGGAAGACTTTTTAGACCGATGAAGACTTTTTAGACCCTTCCCCAAATTTTAATATCACTGAAGGAGTCTCAAACTGAAGAGAGTTCCCTCTCTAGATAGAAAATCTAAGAAATACATATATTTTTTGTAGGAGTCTTACAGCAATCTTCTTAAAATTACCAAGCAGGTTGGAAGAGATCCATGAATTTCAAGAAGTTCAGGGGGAATTTTTTTAAGACTCTGCTGAAATATATATATATATATATATTTTTTTTTTGAGATGGGGTCTTGCTCTTGTCGCCTAGGCTGGAGTGCAGTGGCATGATCTCAGCTCACTGCAACCTCTGCCTCCTGGGTTCAAGTGATTCTCCTGCCTCAGCCTCCAGAGTAGCTGGGATTACAGGCACCTGCCACCACACTCAGCTAATTTCGTATTTTCAGTAGAGATGTGGTTTCACCATGTTTGCCAGGCTGGTCTCAAACTCCTGACCTCAGGTGATCCACCCGCCTTGGCCTCCCAAAGTGCTGGGATTACAGGCGTGAGCCACCGTACCTGGTCTAGACTCTGCCGAAATTCTAATACTTCTTTGGTAATGCAACAGAAAACTAAAGATTTTGATGGTGAACTCAATTGCTTCTGAGTTGTGTGGATGAAAATATATTTTATTATTTTTTCCTTCAACTTTTAAGCTCCCAGGTATATGTGTAGGATGTGCAGGTTTGTTACACAGGTAAATGTGTGCTATGGTGGTGTGCTGCACAGATCAACCCATCACCATGGTATTAAGCCCAGCATCCATTAGCTCTCCTGATGCTCTCCCTCTCCCCACCCTTCCCCGCTACAGGCCCCAGTGTGTGTTGTTCCCCTTCCTGGGTCTATTTTATGGTATGTATGTGTGTGTGTGTGTGTGTGTGTGTATATCTATTTATGTGTATATATTATGATATATACACCACACTTTTTTCAAACTATTATTTTAGGTTTATTATATAACAAACATGTGCAAGTTTGTTATATAGGTAAACTGTGTGTCTCTGGGGTTTGGTGTGTACAGATTTTTTCACCACCCAGGTAACAAGTGTAGTACCTGATATGTAGTTTTTTGATCTTCTGTCCTCTCACCCTACACCCTCAAGTAATCCCCCAGTGTGTGTTGTTCCCCTCTTCATGTCCATGTGTTCTCATTGTTTAGCTCCCACTTATAAGTGAGAACATGCAGTGTTTGGTTTTCTGTTCCTGCGTTCGTTTGCTGAGGATAAAGGCTTCTGGCTCCATCCATGTTCCTGCAAAGGACATGATCTCATTCCTTTTTATGGCTGCAGGAAAATATATTTTACATACTAGTGAGTGTAGTTAAATTAATCCATGATCAAGATATACATTCTTTTGTAAATTGAGAAATCTCTTTATCATAATTGTAATATGGTAATAAATAAATCTAGATTACATAAATGTAATCTAGATGTTGATAAACTGGTTTTAAATAAAGCAAGTGATATCTATGTATGAAGAGAGTTTACTTCAGTTCCTAGAACTTTCCTTCACTTTCCTGCCATCCCTACTTTTAGTAAGCAAGCATTTACTGTGTGTGTAACACTGTGCTAGGTACTAAGGCAACGATGATACCCAAGATTTGGTCTCTGTCCTGAAGATAAGCACAAGAGAAACATTATCAGTCATGATGCTTTCTGTTGCAAACAAGTGAAAACCTCAGCTCAGCTTAGGTCAGCTCCAGGGCTGGCCAAATCAGAGGCTCATTTATAACACTGAGGATCCAGATTCTTTTGAAATTCCTCCTGCACCAATATCAGCATTTCTACCTTCTCTGTAGGTTGGCTTGCCTCACGTTACAATGGCTGCAGCAATCAGAAGTGTCACATCCTCAGTAATACTTAATATTATTACTATTATTTAATAATATTTAGAACTGTGCCATCCCTGTGTTTCAATTTATCAGGCTCCCAGCAGACTACTCCTTATCTTTCAAATGTCAAAACTGCATCCTGAGCTCTTGCCTAAACTAATCTGGGGTGAGGTGAATGGAAGTAGCACTTTAATTGTATTCATTCTTTGTAGCTGGACCTGGGCCTGGGCCCTATCTCCTGACATTTGCCCACAAGAAAGATTTCTGCAGTTAGGTAGGACTGGCTGTTGAGTAGGCCAGTGCTTGCCAAACCTTTACACATCCTCACATATGTCATAATATGCAGATAAAAAGATAATCCCTTATACAACTTGCTGGGATAAACTCAGGAGGCTTACAGCCATGACCTGCTTGAAGGTTCTTCCTGCCTTAGACCTTGCTCAGCTGCTCCAGGATGAGGGGATTTACATCACAGCACAACTGTATTTTATTCACAGCATAAACCATCTCATTCCTTCTCAGTTGACGAGTTCAGATGGGCAATAACAGTGTCTGCCAAAGAGAAAAAAAAAATGTATTCAAACTAGATAATCTATTGGTACAAATACCAAGACACAGAAGTGATAACAGCTTTAAGCCAATGTTTGATGGTAGTAGTCCCAGCAAGCTCTTTTCTGATGTCTTTGTGCCTTTGCACATGCTCCTTCTCTGTCACTGTTTTTTTCATCAACATAATATAATGGACAAGTGGAATCAAATAGAATCGAGTTCAAATTCTCTGCTACCCATCGGCCCTGGTATTGGACAAATTAACTCCTCTGAGCCTGTTTCCTCATCTGCAACGTAGACTAGCTAATACTACCCATTGGAAAGCGCTGTTTCTTAGCTAATGCATGCAAGGCTTAAAACCTAGATGACGGGTTGATAGGTGCAGCAAACCTCCATGGCATACGTATGCCTATGTAACAAACCTACACGTTCTGCACTTGTATCCCGGAACTTAAAGTAAAAAAAAAAAAAAAAAAAAAAAAGAAAGAAAGAAAAAGAAAAAAAAGGCTGTTTCTGGGGATTAAATAAGACAATTATGTAAGGTGGCCAGCACAGTTCCTGGTACATAGTAAATGTCAGGCCTGCCTGACAAACTTCTATTCAACAGCTACTGCTCCCCTGAAAATCTTCCTCAGACGTTTCCACGGTGCTTCCCGTTCTTACACCACTACAATCCTTTATTACACTACTATCCGTTCATTCCCCACAGCTCCCTCCCTTCCTTTCCCTAACCAGTGATCCCAAAAGGCCAGCAAGTGTCTAACATTTTCTATCTTCTAAGTGACTGGTAAAGTTCCGCACCTATCAGCGCTCCAAGTTTGTTTTTGTTTTGGCCGACTTTGCAAAACGGATTGGGCGGGATGAGAAGGGGGGCGCCGCCCAAGGAGGGAGAGTGGCGCTCCCGCCGAGGGTGCACTAGCCAGATATTCCCTGCGGGGCCCGAGAGTCTTCCCTATCAGACCCCGGGATAGGGATGAGGCCCACAGTCACCCACCAGACTCTTTGTATAGCCCCGTTAAGTGCACCCCGGCCTGGAGGGGGTGGTTCTGGGTAGAAGCACGTCCGGGCCGCGCCGGATGCCTCCTGGAAGGCGCCTGGACCCACGCCAGGTTTCCCAGTTTAATTCCTCATGACTTAGCGTCCCAGCCCGCGCACCGACCAGCGCCCCAGTTCCCCACAGACGCCGGCGGGCCCGGGAGCCTCGCGGACGTGACGCCGCGGGCGGAAGTGACGTTTTCCCGCGGTTGGACGCGGCGCTCAGTTGCCGGGCGGGGGAGTGCGCGTCCGGTTTTTCTCAGGGGACGTTGAAATTATTTTTGTAACGGGAGTCGGGAGAGGACGGGGCGTGCCCCGACGTGCGCGCGCGTCGTCCTCCCCGGCGCTCCTCCACAGCTCGCTGGCTCCCGCCGCGGAAAGGCGTCATGCCGCCCAAAACCCCCCGAAAAACGGCCGCCACCGCCGCCGCTGCCGCCGCGGAACCCCCGGCACCGCCGCCGCCGCCCCCTCCTGAGGAGGACCCAGAGCAGGACAGCGGCCCGGAGGACCTGCCTCTCGTCAGGTGAGCGAGCAGAGCCGCCGTCGCCTCACGCGGGAAGGGCGCCCCGGGTGTGCGTAGGGCGGGCGCCAAGGCGGCTCGGCGGGGACGCGTCCTCGCCAGGGGCCGGGTCCCGGCGGGAGGAGGCGCCCTCCCTGACCCCGCCACCGCGGAGCGTCTGCAGAATGGTGACAGGATTCTGGGTTCTTGGGCGAGGGGTCTCGGCTTCAACTTGACAGGTGTCGGGCGGGTAGGGCTAGGGTCCTGAGCGAAGTGACAGGTGCAGTTCCCTCTTGTGAGGCTCGGAGGCAGAGGGTCGTTGCGAGCGTCCATCAGACGCAAAAAATGAAAAATAAAAATACAAAAATGGTGTCTGTGGGAGAGTTTTTCACCGGAGAATTGGAGTACTCCGGTGGTCGTCTGTCTTTCTGTTTTGGTTCACGCGATGCAACAGTTGGGAAGTATTTTCTTCCGGGCGTGCACTGCATCTGAAGTCCATTCGTGGGAGAGGCCGACCAGAAAGCCTTGGACAAGAAGCGCAGGGTCCTGAGTGTCCATTGCCCACAGGATACTCGGCTCAGGAGCTTTGCGGCGTTTCCTTAGAACAATAATGCATCGAGGCCTTGGGGACTCAAAGCCATCTGTAGTGATTGATGGAGCGTAACTCTTTAGAGGAACGATACATGGGCAAAACTTTCATGAGACATTTACCAGAAATGCTTGAAAGTTTCTAAACTTTTTTTTTTCCTGTTTGATGAACTCTTCTTGCGTGTTAGTCGGCTTCAGCTTGTCTCATTATTTCTTCCATTTTGCCTTTTGACTTTGAACCAGCAAGGATCCTGGTGTCCCCTCTTTTTGCCTTTGTTTTTGGCACAAAATTAGTGGTTCTGTGCGCAAATGGAAATTTTCGTTTTCCCTTATTAAGTGGAATCTAAATTTAAGCAAGTCCATACGAATGCACTAGATCTTGAAGGGAAGTATTTATTGTATTACAACATCTTACTTTTCTTGATTTTTCTACTTTATGGTTAAATAGCTATGACTGAAAGAGTGTAATTGTCATTATTGTCAGCACTGGTTCTACTTTGAGACAAGTTCATTGCAGAGGGAATGGGACTTGTTTCTGTTTTTCACTATTTTCTCTCCCATTCTTGTCTATCACCAAATCCTTTCACCCTCACCCATTTCTTTCCACTCGGTATACACTAACAATTCACGGCAGAAAAGATTGAAGTGGGATTTAGGAAATGGCCCCTGGAAGGCTATTAAAAATTTATATATTTAAATGGACTGTCTTATAGGTCAGTTAAAAACCATATTCGTTAAAAAACCAAAATAACAACAACAAAAAACTAAAAACCACGTCTGGGGCATGTTCCGGGAAAAGACATGACTTTAGTTTCTGATTAAATTCTGATGTATCCAATTCTTGCAAATTTCCCTTGGGAAAATGCAGTAATGGCTACTCTAAAGAATTCCATGTTATGCACACAGCTTTGGAAGCATACTCTAATGTAGGGTAACCAGGAATATTGACGTTCTGGCCACTGCTTGGAAAAAAGAGGACTGTTTCTTTCATTTTTTAACTCATTTTATATATTTTAAGTAATGGAACTATAAAAAATTCTCTTATAAGTCAAAACCATACAAGGTACAGTCTGTTCTTGATTATCCATACCCACAAAGGGTTTCATTAACATAGATAGTTGAACTCTATAAATTAACCAGCAAGGGTGGAACCACTGCCATGCAGCCTGATGCTGAGCACCTTGCCTGGAGATGGAATCAAGGCTCAGTCCAACTGCACTTCCAGTGACAGATTCCATTCCTGATTTGAGAGTTGAGATCTTATTTCTGTTGCCTTATCTCTGGCCTAAGTAATGTAGCTGGAAGGGAAACTGTCACTAGGAACAGCATACCACATTCATTGTTGAAATAATCAAAGGTTAATCATGTTTCGAGCTGGGTGTGATGGCGCATACCTGTAGTCCATGCTACTCAGGAGGCTGAGGCAGGAGGATCACATGAGCTTGGGAGTTGGAGGCCAGCCTGGGCAACAAAGCAAGACCCCAGTCTTTAAAAAAACAAAAAAGCTGACCAGGCATGTTGGCTCACGCCTGTAATGCCAGCACTTTGGGAGGCCAAGATGGGAAGATTGCTTGAGGCCAGGAGTTTGAGGGCAGCCTGGGCAACAAAACAAGACCCTGTCTCTAAAACAAATTTTAAAAAATTAGCCAGTTGCTGTGGCACACCTGTAGGCTCATCTACTCAGGAGGCTGAGGTGGGAGGATCCCTTGAGCCCAGGAGTTTGAGACTGCAGTGAGCCATGATTTCACCACTGCACCCCAGCCTGGATGACAGAGTGAAACCCTATTTCAAAACAAGAAAAAAAAAACAAAAACTAATTATGTTTTGAAGGAGGAATTGGCAGTCTAGAATAGTGGTCAAGGGCATGGATTATAGAGTTAGACTGTTGGGCTCACATGGTGGTTTACCTCTTACTGGCTGAGACCTCAGGTAAGTTCTTTAACTTCTCTGATTTGACAGACATCTGTAAATGTCTACTTTTACAGATGAGAATACTTATCTAAAAGGGCTGATGTCGGGATTCAGTGAAACCATATGTTTAAGGTACTTTCTACAGGATCATAGTAAATACTCAAAAATTATTAATTATTCTTCATACTATTCTTATTAGTAGATAACACATAGAAATTAGATGAATGAAAATGAATTAGCCAACAAGAATTTATTAAATGCTTGTCTTTGTTAAGGGGAAAGGACAAAAATAAGCAGTCGCATCATGTAAGATGTGCTAGTAGGTAGAGAGATATATGAAACGTTGATAAGAGAAGACTACAGTTTAACAAAGTCACTGGTGTTGAATTGTATAGTATTATCTATGGGTTTTTATCTTTTTGTTGTTATCTTTATCCTATTTTCCCAAACAGCTTTAGCTATTACATTTACTTTCCTTCACAGAAGTGTTTTGCTGCTTTGAAGTATATTTGACTTACCATGCAAGCAAATATTTTTCACTGTGTGGTATCCTTATTTTGGAATGACCATGAAAAAGATAATCATATGTTTAAATTTGAAGTGTAATTTTTTTCTAAGATAAAATAAGATCTTAAAGTATTTAATAATGTTCTTTTTCACAGTAGTGTTATGTGCAAACTATTGAAACAAGTGTGTACTGAATCAATTTGATTTATAAGTATATGCCAATTATATGATTATTTTCATTTGGTAGGCTTGAGTTTGAAGAAACAGAAGAACCTGATTTTACTGCGTTATGTCAGAAATTAAAGATACCAGATCATGTCAGAGAGAGAGCTTGGTTAACTTGGGAGAAAGTTTCATCTGTGGATGGAGTATTGGTAAGGATTTTCTTAAAATGTTTTGAAATTTTTTTTTCTCATTTTAAAAACAACTTCAAATCACTATACAAAAATTGAAAGATAGAAAAATATAAAGACAATAAAAGCTAATAATAATTCCATTACCCAGAGGAAATTTACCTCTGCTAACATTAAAAATGTTTGAGGCCGGGCACGGTGGTTCATGCCTGTAATCCTACCACTTTGGGAGGCTGAGGCGGGTGGATTGCCTGAGCTCAGGAGTTCGAGACCAGCCTGGGCAACATGGTGAAACCCTGTCTCTACTAAAATACAAAAAAAAAAAAAAAAATTAGCAGGGTGTGGCGTGCGCCTGTAGTCCCAGCTATTTGGGAAGCTGAGGCAGGAGAATTGCTTGAACCCAGGAGGTGGAGGTTACAGTGAGCCGAGATCGTGCCACTGCACTCCAGCCTGGCAACAGAGCGAGAGTCTGTCTCAAAAAAAAAAAAAAGTTTGAAAAAAATCCCTCCATAAATGCCTCCCACCAAACTATTTTAAAGCAGGTCTTAGTTATATTTTATTCACTATGATACAAGGACTTTTAAAAAAACACCGCCATACCTTATAAAATAATTTTTATACCTTCTAATATGCAATCAGTGTTCAGATTTCCTGACTGACTCAGAATTAGTTTTGTTAGAATTCAGGATCTTGAAAATATTTTGATATATTCCTTTCATTTTTTCTTTGCGTAACTATAGATGTATATGTTTAATAAAAGGAGCAAATAATTACTAGAGTTTTATATGTACTGGGGCAATAGTATAAGAATTTTACATAGCCGGGCATGGTGGTGTGTGCCTATAGTCCCAGCTACTTGGGAGGCTGAGGTGGGACGATCACTTGAACCTGGGAGGGGGAGGTTACAGTAAGCCAAGATTGCACCACTGCACTCCAGCCTGGGCAACACAGGAAGACCCTGTTGCAAAAAAAAAAATAAATAAAAATAAGGCTGGGCGTGGTGGCTAAAACCTGTAATCCCAGCACTTTGGGAGGCCCAGGCAGGTGATCACTTGAGGTCAGGAGTTCTAGACCAGCCTGGCCAACATGGTGAAACCCCATCTCTACTAAAAATACAAAAATTAGCCAGGCATGGTAGCAGATGCCTGTAATCTCAGCTACTTGGGAGGGTGAGGCAGGAGAATTGCTTGAACCTGGGAGGCAGAGGTTGCAGTGAGCCGTGATCATGCCACTGCACTCCAGACTAGGCAACAGAGAAGACTCCATCTCAAAAAAAAAAAAAAAAAAAAAACCCAGAACTTTACAAATCTACGAATAACTCATTTAAAAATCATTGAGATATGAAATATAAAATCTTTTTTTAATGTGTAAAATGTGAAATGTTCATTTAACAGATGAAGACACTGAGTAGAGTGAGGTTGAGTAACTTGACCAAGGTCCCTAGGAAATAAGATCTCAAATATAAATTTGAGATTATACATGTAGTTATGTATAGTTACATGTAGTTACACATAGTTTTGCATTTTCCTGTTTTTTTCTCATATGAGCATTTTCTTATTAAAGTTTTTTTGTAATATAGTTTCTAGTGATAGTATAATATTTTAGCTATTAGATGTATTTTAATTTGTTAACTCTTACTGGATATTTGGGTTTTTTCCAACTTTTTGATGCTATAAAATAATGTAATAAACATTTGTATTCGTAAGAATAATGCCTGGCACAAAGTGAGTCCTTGATAACTTGTTAAATAAATTAATGAATGAATCTCTGATTATTTTATTAGAATAAATTCTTATAAGTTGAATTACTAAATCAAAAGCTATGAACATTTTTATGACTCTTGATGATTATTGCTAGATTACACTTCAGACAGATACTTTTAATGAATTTACTTTCTCAACATAGTAGTATAAGAGTATATATCTGTTTTTACTGATCTGATTAACACAGCGGCATGTGTTTATGTATGTCCCATAAGAAAATTGTTTAAAACCATTAAATAAAATCTCTGGCAGTAAAAAGGAGAAAACAAGTGTCATGATTTCCAAAGAATTGAACATAGTCTCACATTTCTTATGTAAAAAGAGAGGAATACTGAAGTATCTTGAATGTATGACTTGGGTATTATAATCCCCAGGCATCTAATGTATATTTTAACTGACTTGGGTACTTCATGTACAAAGCTGTTTTTGTGCATATACAATTAAATGGGATCAGAGCTCCTTCACTTTTCTCTTCCTAAAATACTAGATTTTTAGTGTTCAGAAATTTTGGAAGGGATAGCTGATTATAAAGAGCATTAGTGAATATACATACTGTAGTTTTCAATTTATAAGTGCATTGTGTTCCAAATCTGTTTGCAAGTTTGATATAGTAGTTAGGTTTCCAGCCTAGTTCACATAACTTATTTTTTTTGTACTAAACTATAACAATAATAGTTTTAACAGTAGAGGCTCTTTTGAGCTTCAGAATTGAATACATATATAAGCAAATGTTACTGCTTTATTACCCTTTTTCATCCTGGCTTTGTCTCTACCTTCCCTGGGAACTGGCCCAGTTTGAATCTTATTTCCTAATGGAGCTCATGATGGGGACTAGGATGTGTGAAATTATCTATGGCTAGGTACTGGAGGAAGGTAAGAAAGGAATTTCATGTTATTTTTGGGATTTGAGGTGTGCTTTTGAAGGGTATGATGGAAGATGATGTCCTGTTGTCCTGTTGTAAATCAACAGACTTTTCCTTGAAATATGATTTTAAGTTAGAGTTACGTTTTTGAGGGTTGGCCTGAGAATTTAACCTTCATTTATATAATAATATCTAAGGGAGAATGTGATACAGTGTGTTCTAAGAAGCAAATGTAATGACAGAATAAATGTGTTTCCAGTGCAGCTATTCTAGTGGCAGTTGTCTGTCTTCTTTGAAACAAGAGGAGGAATATTGTCAAAAAGGAAACCCTTTTTAACAATAGAAAGTAGGTGATGTTTATTGGGATAGAGGATGAGTTAAGAGCAAGGATTAAGAGTCAAACAGATATACCATGTCCGAACTCCATTATCTTGAACATGTTATCTACAATTTTCAAGCCTTAGTTTTCTTACCTGTAAAAGGGACTGACAATAATTTCTGGATCTTGGAGTTATGTGCAGATTAAATAAATTAATGCATATAAAGCTCTTATTAGAGTCAATGAGTGTGTATATTAGGTCTTGCAAACAGAATAATTTTACTTAAGAAATACCCCAGAAAATTTTATCATTAATGTATTTTTTTTAGGAGAACTTAGGATATCAGTTAAAATGGTTACAATTTTAAATGCATTGTAGTGATTTTGATGTAGTAATGTTTGTTAAAATTCTTATTTTTAAGTACTCTAGCATCAGAAAAGTTGTTTATGCATACATGAAAGCATATATTAATCCCTTTAAAGGAAAAGTTTGTGGTATTTTGTCTAGAAAAGTGTTTTCTTTTTTTAAAATAAATGTTTAGTAAAGTGTAATAATAAAGATTAGCTTTGTTCATAAGGTTAGATTGTATTTATGCTGATTATAGCATATGAATAGGACTTTCCATTAAGAAATTGGCTAAGGTGCTGTTCATATTGTGACTTAAGGTGAATCAGCTGTTAGAATTTTGGTTTACTTTCTGCATCTTGATTGGTAGTGTGGTAGAATGGAAAATGCCTTGGACCTCAAGGCAGAAAACTTCGGTTGTAATTATATTGTAGCTATATGATTTTAGGCAAATTGGTTAATTCTGTGAGTCTCAGTTTGCACACCTGTAAGGCAGAAATAATGCCTGAATGTGAACCTCATAGGCTTTTTGTTATACATACATATATATGTATATGAAATGTATGATATACATATCTCAAAGAGCTTTGGGATATATTGCTCTTGATAGAACCACTTACTTATTTTTGTGATATGGTGGTTATATTTTAAATAAATACAGTCATGTGTTGCTTAACAATGGGAACACATCTGAGAAATGCGTCATTAGGTGATTTCATCGTTGTGTGAACATCATAGCATGTACTTACACAAACCTGGATGGTATAGCCTATGACACACCTATGCTGTGTGGTATATAGCATGTTGCTCCTAGTCTGCAAATGTGTACAGCATGTTACTGTACTGAACATTGTAGGCAATTGTAACACAATGGTAAGTATTTGTATATCTATACATAGAAAAGGTACAGTAGATCATCCATATCCTTACTGATTTTCTTTCTATGTGTTTTACTAATTATTGAGGGAGAAATATGAAGCCTCCAACTATAATTAGAATGGCCCTTTTAAATTCTGTTTTTTATTAATGTATTTTTTATTTTATTTTATTTTGAGATGGAGTCTTGCTCTGTCGCCCAGGCTGGAGTGCGTGGCACGATCTCGGCTCACTGCAACCTCCGCCTCCCGGGTCCAAGCGATTCTCCTGCCTCAGCCTCCCGAGTAGCTGGGATTATAGGCATGCGCCACCACACCCAGCTAATTTTTGTATTTTTAGTAGAGACGGGGTTTCACTGTGTTGGTCAGGCTGGTCTCGAACTCCTGACCTCATGATCTGCCCTCCTCGGCCTCCCAAAGTGCTGGCATTACAGGCGTGAGCCACTGTGCCTGGCCTTTATTAGTGTATTTTAAAGCTTTATCCTTGGGTACATACAAGTTTAGAATTTTTATGCCTTTTAGGTAAATTGGTACCTTTATCATTATGTAATGTGCTTTTTTATCCAAATTTATATCTTTTGTTCTGCAGTGTCCACATATCCATTCCACTTTTCTTGTGATCACTCTTTACAATGTGTATCGTTTACCTTCATTTTGATTTTAACCTATTTCTTTTTTATATTTAAATGGATTTTTGTTGTTTTGTAATCAGCATTCATTAAAAATTTTTAGCTGAATACTTTTTACTTTTGTTAGGGTTCCCTGTGTCTCTTCCTTTCATGTTGTGCCACAGATGAGCCATTATTTATATCTTTTCTCTCATTGGAGGTTCCTTTTTTTAGGGGAAATTAAATAATCTGAAATATAAGGAAAGGATATGTTGATTTCAAGAAAGGTTATGTTTTTGTTCCTTATCTGGCTTGTTCTTGTTGTGAGGGTGGGAGCAATACTCTTTGCAGCTTTCTGCATTCTAGGAAGAAGTGGAATTTTACACTACCATTTGCTTTCTTTACAGGTTTACCTTGGTATTCAGTGTCTGTCCATAGGACTAATTAAAACTATACCAGACTCCTATTTTAAACCTATCCGTTCAGTCTCAAGTTATCTTTTTGCATTGCCTCTCACGTCTGTCCCTTCATTTCTTTTACCAGCAGTGCTTGGTTTTTACTGTTTGCTTTGGTTTTAATTTCCTTTTTATTTTTTTAATTTCAGAAGGTGGAAGCATTTGTCATTGACTTGAGCATTTTTTATGCATGTTTTAGTGCCTCTTTCTGACTAGTCTCTTCTTTTCTCCATCCAGTCCATCCTGTGCCTGATTTTTAGAAAAGACTGGTTTACAGTTTGCCCCTTTTGCTTTAAAATTTATTTTTCATTGTTACAACCCACTCTCAGTAGCCTCCATTGTAACACCCTCCCATGCTCCCACCACCATTATGAAGAAGTAAAGTCCAAACTTTCTCAGTATTTGTAGTTCTTCATGGTCTGTGCTTTAACCTTCCTTCCAGTCTTATTTTTTATTTCCATTGTTGGCCCCCAATGCCTGTGTTCTCTTCCCTCCCATATGAATCTTCCATATGAATATCTTCCATATGAATATGATAGTATTCATATTCATGCGATCTCCCCTTTTTTTGGAATACCCTTCTTTTTTCTTTTAGCCTAAATTCTGTTTTTAAGATGCAGTTAAAGCTTCTCCTTTATGCATGTCTCTTATAAGATATATTATTTGCAGACTTTTCCCCCCATTCTGTGAGTTGCCTTTTCACTTTCTTGATGATGTCATTTGCAGCGTAGGATTTTAATTTTGATGAAGTCCAGTTTTCTATTTTTTTTTTTTGGTGGTGGTTTTTGTTTTGGTTGCTTGGGCTTTTGATGTTGTATCTAAGAAGGCCTTGACTAACCCAAGGTCATGAAGACTTATTCTGTGCTTTCTTCTAAAAGTCATATGGTTTTTAGTTCTTGTAAGTCTTGGGTTGTTTTTTTTGTTTTTTTTTTTTTTTGAGTTAATTTTTGTGTATGATGTGAGGAAGAGGTCTAACTCCAGTCTTTTGAATGTGGATATCCAGTTGTCTCTGCACCACTTATGGAAAAGACTATTCTTTCTTCATTGAATTGTTTTGGTGCCCTTGATGAAAATCAGTTGACTATAAAAACCAGGGTTTATTTCTGGAGTCTCAGTTCTATTCCATTGCTCTGTATGTTTATTCTTTTTTTTTTTTTTTTTTTTTTGAGACGAAGTCTCGCTCTGTCGCCCAGGCTGAAGTGCGGTGGCACAATCTCGGCTTCCTGCAAGCTCCGCCTCCCGGGTTCATGCCATTCTCCTGCCTCAGCCTCCCAAGGAGCTGGGACTACAGGTGCCTGCCACCACACCCGGCTAATTTTTCTGTATTTTTAGTAGAGACGGGGTTTCACTGTGTTAGCCAGGATGGTCTCGATCTCCTGACCTCGTGATCTGCCCGCCTCGGCCTCCCAAAGTGCTGGGATTACAGGTGTGAGCCACCGTGCCTGGCCGTATGTTTATTCTTATGATAGTACCATACTGTTTTGTAGTATGTTTTATAGCTTTGTAGTATGTTTTGAAATAGGGAAGTGTGAGTTCGACAACTTTGGTTTTCTTTTTCAAGATTACTTTTGTTACTCTTGGTGCTTGAATTTCCATGTGAATTTTTAGGATCAATTTGTCAATTTCTGTTTTAAAAAAAGGCAGCTGGGATTTTGATAGGGATTATGTTGGATCTGTAGATCAATTTGCGGAATATTGCATTCTTAACAACATGAAGTCTTCAGATGCATGCATATGGAATGTCTTTTCGTTTAAGTCTTTCTTTCACCAGTGTTTTCAGTTTTCAGAGTATAAATCTTACTAAATATTTATTCTTGGTGATATTATTATAAATGGAATTGTTTTCTTTCCTTTTTGGCTTATTCATTGTAGGTGGATAGAAATAAAATCTATTTTTTTTGGATAAGAGCAGCTAAAATCAGTTGGGCACGGAGGCTCACGCCTGTAATCTTAGCACTTTGGGAGGCCGAGGTGGGTGGATCACTTGAGGTCAGGAATTTGAGACCAGCCTGGCCAACATGGTGAAACCCTGTCTCTACTAAAAATACAAAAAATTAGCTGGGTGTGGTGGCATGCGCCTGTAGTCCCAGCTACTCTGGAGGCTGAGGCAGGAGAATCGCTTGAACCCGGGAGGCGGAGGTTGCAGTGAGCCGAAGTCATGCCACTGCACTCCAACCTGGGCAAAAAAAAAAAAAAAAAAAAGAAAAAGCAGCTAAAATCTATGTATTTAACAAAAATCTCTAATACAGTACCATTTTATTTATTATAGTCCTCATGTTGTATATTAGATCTCTGGACTTGTTCATCCTATGTATTTGCTACTTCATATCCTTTGAACTACATCTTTTCAAAGGATGAAATTGGGTAATGTGATGCCTCTAGCTTTGGTCTTTTTGTGTAGGGTTGCCTTGACTATTCGGGCTCTTTTTTGGTTCCATATGAATTTTAAAATAGATTTTTTTTTCTTTTTCCTAATTCTGTGAATAATGTCATTGGTAGTCTGATAGAAACAGCATTGAACCTGTAAATTGCTTTGGGCAGTGTGGCCATTTTAATGTTATTGATTCTTCTTATCCATGAGCATGGTATGTTTTTCCATTTGTTCGTGTCATCTCTGATTTATTTGAGCTGTGTTTTGTAATTCTTGTAGAGAGCTTTCACCTCCCTAGTTAGCTGTATTCCTAGATATTTTATTCTTTATTGTGGCTATTGTGAGTGGGTTGCATTCTTGATTTGGCTCTCAGCTTGGGTATTGGTACATAGGAATGCTAGTGATTTTTGTACATTGATTTTATATCCTGAAACTTTGCTTATCAGCTGAAGGAACTTTTGATCAGAGACTATGGGATTTTCTAGGTGTAAAATCATCATCTGCAAACAGGAATAGTTTGACTTCCTTTTTTCTTATTCCGATGCTCTTTATTTCCTTCTCTTGTCTGATTGCTGTGGCTAGGACTTCCAATACCATGTTGAATAGGAGTGGTGAGAGAGAGCATCCTTATTTTGTTCTGCCTTTCAAGGGGAATGCTTTCAACTTTTGCCTCTTAAGTATGATGTTGGCTGTGGATTTGTCATAGATGGCTCTTATTATTTTGAAGTATGTTCCTTCAATGCCTAGTTTGTTGAGCTATATACCACACTTTCTTTATCCACTAATCGGCTGATGGGCACTTCAGTTGATTCCATACTTTTGCAGTTGTGAATTGTGCTGCAATAAACAAGTGCAGGTTTCTTTTTGATATTATGACTTCTTTTATTTTGGGTAGATACCCAGTAGTGGGATTGCTGGATCGAATGGTTGATCTGCTTCTAGTTCTTTGAGAAATCCTCATACTATTTTCCATAGAGGTTGTGCTAATTTACATTTCCACCAACAGTGTATAAGCATTCCCTTTTCACTGCATCCTCGCCAACATCTATTGTTTTTTTACTTTGTTTTCCATATAAAAAGGGGTTTATTTAGATGTTAGAATCATCTAGTGATTCAGAAAGATTGGACATGAATCCACCCAGGCCCAGGGCTGAGCTGCAGAGCAGCCGCTGACATCCGCGGGGATTTCACATGCAACAGGGAGCTCTCACGTGCTTGCTGGCCATTGTGCTTCAAATCGTTTTTTCCAGCGGACGGCTGTGACTGCAGTTTTCAAATGTGCTCTGGCCTCCAAGGACCAGGGGGGCGGTGGGGGGCGGGGGTGTCCTCTGTATAAAAAGTGCTGTCCTGCGAGCTTCCCGACGGACACTTTGGGGCATCTGAGCGATTCCCGGGGAGGGCAGCTCTGCCTTCCTCAGGCTACCACTGCAGCCACCGACGGACATTCTCACCAGCAATCAACCAAAAAACATCAGAGTCTCTGTGAACTTGGCTGCGATGATAAGAACCAAATGTTTTCTAATGTAAGACTTGTATGCAGAACACAGGAAATTGCAATTAGGAACACCCTACAAAATTGAACAACAGTATTTTCTAAAAATATTTTTTACATCACTTTAAATAATTTACAGAAAGCTACAGAAATCATATTTACCAGGACACATCTGTTAAATAAAAGCATTGTTTCATGTTGGTGTACGTCTATACAGGGCTATGTATAACCGACTCCTGTTTCCCCTCCCTGCAACCACAGAACCATCACACACACACACACACACACACACACACACACACACACACACACACACACACACACACACACGGATACACGCACAGATACGCCCCTTTCCACAAATGCACGGAAACCGGGACGCAAACCCACAACTCGAGGGCTTAGACCTTCACTGCTGAGCTGCCGCCACTGTCCTCCGTGCGCGGAGTGTCACTGAAGTCACTGGCCTCACTGCCCAAGGCGTCCCCGCCCAAGGCGCCCTGGTCCTGGTCGTCCCTATCGATGACCCTTCGTCAATACCTCAGGTCTAAAATGCTTTCCTCCGAGCCCGAGTTCCTCCTGTCGGGCAAACTCAGCCCTGTCTGTGCCTTGCTGCTTGGCCAGGGCCCGCCGTCCTTCTTCGCCAGCAAGTGTGGGCTTCCAAAGACAGGGCTGGGCCCGGCCTGGGCCTCCCTGAAGGCAGAGAAGGACGGGCCCTGCGGAGGCAGCCCCATGTCGGGCTGAAGAGGCTGGCCTGCCTGCCCCCCTGGGAGACACCCTTTCCAAAATGGAAGAGCTGGGTGGACAGCGCGGGGAGAAGCCCGCAAGGGGTAGGCTGGGCAGGCCCCAGGCGGGGCCCTCGGACCCCTTGTCTTTCCCGCTCCCGACGCCCCGCCTCCACTCCGCATCTCTACCTTCCTAGCGCAGCGCGCACGGGTTCCGGTGGGTGAAGTCGCTCGAGGGCAGGGTGTGGTCAGCCTGGGCTCCAGAGTCCCTCTCAGCTTCCTGGCTAGGGGTCAGGAAGCCCCGGCTCCCGCAGCCCATGTGAAAGTTCCCCCCAGCACCTCCGGCCTCTGTGCCCGCTGTGGCACTGCTGGGCAGCTGAACAAAAGCACTTTTGGCAGCATGCTCGGCCCCTCGTGAGCGCTGGTCTTTCTGAATGTAAACATTTCTCCTGTTCGCTGAGAGCCCCTTGGCGGAGACACTGCCACTGGTGCTCCTGGGCGGTGCCGGATCCCCTTGGGCGGGAGCAGCGGGGAACCCCTTCCTGCCCTGGCTGAACAGGTCGGCTGTGCCCTGTGCTCCAGCGCTCTCTGCACCTCATGGCCCTTCTGCCGGCTGTGGGACCCCCCTGGCCCACTGGCTCCGCGTGCACACGCCAGGCGGTGGGGCCCGCTCCTTCCTGCACAGCAACTGTGGCCTGAATGAGCCCCACTTCCCGAGAGCAGCAGGGCCCTCTGCCTGAACTTCTGAACTGCTCACTGACTCCTTGGCCTTTTCCGCCAAAAACTTACTAATCTACAGTTCGATGCTCTCGTCACTGTCCACTGAACTCCTGTCGTCAGACAGGGAGCCGGGGCTGGGAGCTGGGCCCTGGCATTCCCTGGGGAAATGGATTCCCTTCAGAGGCGGAGGCAGAGGCGCATCCCCTCACTCGGAAGGCCGGGGCCGTGTCCTGGCTCCTGACGCCGTCCTGCTTCGTCTTCTCTGCCATACTGCCACAGACACTGGGAGGTTTGTTCCCTGGACCCTCGCCGCTGTCTCTCTTGGACTTGGAGAGTCAGCTATTAAGCACCGGCGGGCTTCTGTCTTTCCAGTCTCTCGGGAGCCCGCCCAGCTGCTCCAGGAAGTGCGTCTGGGCAGTGCTGAACCTGACCTTCTTCCTGCACGCAGCCCTGGGTTCCCTGCACCTCCTCCTGAGCTTTCGCTTGGACCTTAAGTCCTTGATGGCCGTGTCCAGGTCCTCGTCACTGTCCAGGGAGCTGCTCTTGTCTTCGGAGCTCTTCTTCTCGTCCAGGTGCCTCACCTTGTCTGTCTTACCCTGGCCCTGCGTCATGGGAGTGTCGCCGGGCCCCTTGGCTGCGCCCTCCCCTCCCGGGACCTCGCTGGCTTTGCCGTGGACGGGCAGGTCCCGCCCCTCATGGCCGGGCACGGCTCACGCCTGGCTGTGGTCGGCATCCTGGCCACCATCTTTCACCACCTCCCGCGTTTTCTTGGGCGTGGACGGCCTCATGGCATGGCCGCCGCCTCTACGTTTCCTTTTGCAGCTCAGCAGCGGGTCCGGTGTTTTAGAGAGGGGGGCCTTGGGGCCACTGGTCTGGCTGTTGGGGCCAGGCGGTGAAAGTGGGCCCTGGGCAGCCTGCGAGCAGCTCTCACCTCTGGCCCGCAAACTCCCCGACTATGCCTTGAGGGTCAAAACGTCTGCATTTCCTGATCGATGCTGTCGTCGCTGTCCACGGAGCTACTGTCGTCGTCAGAGCGGGAAGGCACGTTCGGGGAGTAGAAGCGTGGGCTTGCAGACAGGGACCTGTTGCTGCCTTACATGGGGGCCGGCAGGGTAGTCTTGGAAATGCCCAAGATTGCTTCCGCGCGCGTCAGTTCAGCGGACGTGTCTGCCTGGCACGAGGACCGTTCTACAAACTCGTTCCTGGAAGCCGGGCTCGCTGGAGGCGGAGCTTTGGTTTCCTTCGGGAGCTTGTGGGGAATGGTCAGCGTCTAGGCACCCCGGGCAAGGGTCTGTGGCCTTGGTGGCCACTGGCTTCCTCTAGCTGGGTGTTTTCCTGTGGGTCTCGCGCAAGGCACTTTTTTGTGGCGCTGCTTGTGCTGTGTGCGGGGTCAGGCGTCCTCTCTCCTCCCGGCGCTGGGCCCTCTGGGGCAGGTCCCCGTTGGCCTCCTTGCGTGTTTGCCGCAGCTAGTACACCTGGATGGCCTCCTCAGTGCCGTCGTTGCTGCTGGAGTCTGACGCCTCGGGCGCCTGCGCCGCACTTGTGACTTGCTTTCCCCTTCTCAGGGCGCCAGCGCTCCTCTTGACCCCGCTTTTATTCTGTGGTGCTTCTGAAGGGCTGCAGGGGGCTGCTGGCTTCGGGCTGCCCTTGTTCTCCTGCTTGGTCGTGACCCTGGACTTGAGGCTTCTGGGCTGCACGTTCGTCTTTGCTAACCGGGGAGGTTTGCGAAAGGCGAACTCTTTATGGGCGCCCCTCAGACCCTGCCGATGCGCCACCTTTGCGGCTAGCTCTTCGTGGGATTTCAAGAGTGACTTGGTCGAATTTTCGTTTGGGTCTGGTTTTTTATCTATTGACCCCATCACATTTTTGGGTCGCATGCTATCTCTTCTCATTCAGAAGCTGTTCTATTTCCGCCTTAATGCTCTGCTCGGAGTCGTTGCTGCTCGCTCTGACCGGGAAGGCAGAACCCTAGTCCTCACTGGATCTCACCTGGCTGCCAGGGCCACCACCTGAGCCAGGTACAAGTTTTGGGGGGACACACGGAAGTCGGGGTACTGCCGTGAGATAGTTCTGGCTTACATCTACTGCCACTGCCTGCAGCCCTGGAAGGCTGGGCTGCGCCTGGCTGGCCCCTGCCAGCCCCGGGCTGTGCGGCTCCACTCTTTGCCTTTAGGTACTCCCGGATGGCTTCCGCAATGTCCCGGTCCACGGAATCATCATTGAATCTAGCACCAACGGGCCAAAGTCTGCAGTTTCCTCCTCCCTCATGGGGTCAAAGTCAGCAACAAGACCACAGGCAGGCAATGCGGGCTGCTCCTTGTGCACGGTGGGCTTGGCAGCTGGCTTGGCGTCTGCCCTGTGGCCCCTCTGTGCAGCGCGCTCATCGCTGGTGCCCCGAGCAACCCCGCTGCGCTGCAGCGTGCTGATGAGCATCTGCACGCGGGCGGGCGCTCACCGACACGCTCTCCACGCCCTCGTCAGCCTCCGAGAAGCACCCGGGGAACCTAAAGCTCCCTGGTGGGCCAAAGGCCTCCCATTTGGACTGGGGAGCAACCCCTGGAGTAGCGTTCCTGAGAAACATTCTAGCAGAAGGGGAGGGACGCGCAGAGGGACGACGCTTTATTTCTCTGCCAGCTTCATATACTCAAAAGGTTGGCAGCGGGGCGCAGTGGCTCACGCCCGTAATCACAGCACTTTGAGAGGCCGAGGCGGGCGGATCGCGAGGTCAGGAGTTTGAGACCCGCCTGGCCAACATACTGAAACCCCGTCTCTACTACTAATACACAAATTAGCCGGGCGTGGTGGTGTGAGCCTGTAGTCCCAGCTACTCGTGAGGCAGAGGCCAGGGAATCGCTTGAAGCCGGAAGGTGGAGGTTGCAGTGAGCTGAGATCGCGCCACTGCTTTCCAGCCTGGGTGACAGAGCGAGACTCCGTCTCAAAAAAGAAAAAAAAAAAAAAAAGAGTGGCAAGTGGTGCCCATGAGATAAAGTCTGCAAATGCTTCTTTGCAGTTTAAAAAGGACGACGACTATAAACCCAGGATCAGGACGACGTTACGCATAGATTTATTCTTGACCTGACCAACGAGCTCTTGAAATTCTCTTTGCAACCAGGTCGACTGTGAAACTGCAGCCAGTGTCCCCAAACGCCCCAAGGATAAGGCCTTTATCACTCCGACGCATCCTCTCTCTGCTTTTTAAATAGACTTTTGACTCGGCCCGGCCCCCTGCCACCCACCGCGCTGACCCTGCCTGCGCTTGCGTCCCGCGTCCCGCGTCCCGCATCCGGGGGGAGGCGGCGGGCCCGGGTCTCTGGGGCTGGCCCATTTACTTAGTTTTGTTTTTGTTGCATTTGCTTTTGGTGACACTCCCTTTTTGATATTCCACATATAAATGAGGCAATAATTTTCTTTCTATGTCTGCTTATTTCGCTTAGCATAATGGTCTCCCTGTCCACCGCGGCTCCCGCGCAGGGAGGAGGGGCAAGGGCCTCCGCCCGGGCCCCGCCTCCCCGCGCGCCGCTGCCACCGCCCCGCACCTTTTTTTGACTTTTTAATAATGCTCATTCTGACTGTGATAAGGTGGTATCTCATTATGGTTTTAATTGGTATTTCCCTTGTGATTGGTGATGTTGAGTATTTTTCATGTTTATTGGCCATTTGTGTATCTTCTTTTGAAAAATGTCCGTTTGGCTGGGCGCGGTGGCTCACGTCTGTAATCCTAGCACTTTCGGAAGCCAAGGCGGGTGGATCACCTGAGGTCAGGAGTTCGAGACCAGCCTGGCTAACATGGTGAAACTCCGTGTCTACTAAAAATACAAAAATTAGCTGGGCGTGGTGGCATGCGCCTGTAATCCCAGCTACTCTCGAGACTGAGGCAGGAGAATGACATGAACCCAGGAGGCGGAGGTTGCAGTGAGCCAAGGTTGCGCCATTGCACTCCAGCCTGGAAGACAGGAGTGAAACTGCATTGCAAAAACAGCAACAAAAAAAATCCATTCATCTAGTTTGTCCACTTTTTAACAGGATTATTTGTTTTCTTCTTGCTGATTTTCTTGAGTTTCTTGTAGATTCTGGATCCTTTGTTGGATGTATAGTTTGTAAATATTTTCTCCCATTCTGAGGGTTGTCTCTTTTCTCTGTTGATTATTTCTTTTGCTATGCAGAAACTTTTTAGTTTAAGTCCCATTTACTTAGTTTTGTTTTTGTTGCATTTGTTTTTGGTGACACCCCCTATTTTTTAGATTCCACATATAAATGAGATCATGCAATAATTTTCTTTCTGTGTCTGCTTATTTCACTTAGCATAATGGCCTCCATGTCCACCTGTGTTGTGGCAAGTGACAGGATCACCTTTCTTTTTATGGCTGAATAATATTCCATTGTTTATATATACTACATTTTGTTTATCCACTTCTCTGTTGACAGACACATAGATTGTTTCCATATTACTTAGCTGTATATAGAAATACAGGTGGTTTTTGTATGTTGATTTTGTACTCTGAAAACTTGGTGAACTAATTTATTAGCTTCAATAGTTTCTTAGTGAATTCCTTAGGATTTTCTAGATGTAAAATAATGTCATTTGCAAATAGAGATAGTTTTACTTCTTCCTTTAAAATCTGGATACCTTTTATTTCTTTTTCTTGCCTAATTGCTTTGTCTAAAATCTCCAATAGAATGTTGAATAGAATGATGAGAAGGACATTGTTGTCTCTTCCTGGATCTTAGTGGGAGACCATCCAGTTTTTCACCATTAAGTAGATGTTAGCTGTGGGGTTTTTGTAGATGCCTTTCATCAGCTGAAGAATTTTTTATTTCTAGGGTGTTGAGTGTTTTGTTATGAAAGGGTGTTGGATTTTGTCAAATGATTTTTCTGCTTCTATTGATATAATAATGTAGTTCTTGTTCTGTAGTATATTAGTTGATTTTCAGGTGTTAAACCAACATTGCATCTCTGGAATAAGTCCCACTTGGTCACAATGTATAATCCTTTTGATATGTTGCTAGATTTGGTTTGCTAATTTTTTTTTTTGAGGATTTCTATACGTGTATTTATAAGAGATTTTGGTCTTTAGTTTTTTTCCTTGTGCTGTCTTTGTCTGATTTTAGTATCAAGATAATACTGGCCTTTCACAGAATGGACTGGGAAGTGTTCCCTCCTCTTCTGTTTTGATGGGGCAGTTTGTGAAGAATAGATATTAATTCTTCTTTAAATATTTGGTAGAATTCATCAGTGATGCCATCTGGGCCTGGACTTTTCTCTGTGGAAAGTTTCAAAATTACTAATTCAGTCATTTTACTTGTTATAGGTTTATTCAGTTTGTCAGTTTCTTTCTGAATCACTTTTTATACTTTATATTTTTCTAGGAATTTGTCTACCTCATCTAAGTTACCTAGTTCATTGGCAAATAATTGTTCATGGCATTGCCATTATAATCCTTTTTATTTCTGTAAGGTTAGTAGTAATTTTTTTTTTCATTCCTGATTTTGGTTAATTCGAGCCTTCTCTCTTTTATCTTGGTCAGTCTAACTAGAAGTTTCTCAATGTTGGTGATTTAAAGTATTTTTTCTGGTTTCATTGATTTTTCTTTATTTCTCTATTCTCTAAAAAATTTTGATCAAACAATTTTTCCCTGTTTTTTCACTACCCAATGTTTATACTTAATGTGTGTATTGGATAACTCTATTAAAGTTCATCATCATGTACTTTCATCATGTAATAGTCAGATATATCTTATATATAATTGTACTGCCTACTTTTAGAATTGCTTGTTCTTTAAGGCTTTGACTTCATAAAAGTTTTCACTCTTGGCCAATATTATTTACTACAGCGTGTTTTCTTCTTCATGAGGAACCATGGAAGAAATCTTTGGTCCAAGACCCATTAAGCTTTCCTGGAGAAGCTAACTAATTAATTTAATTTAACCTTATAGATACTATGAATCTTATAATTGTTTGTTACTGTTTTAACTGCCAGCTTTCATGATAGCATGCATTTTGGGGGATACTAGCATTTTTCTTGTCATTTTTTTCATCTTTCTATATTTTACTTTCACAATTATAAGTAAATAAAGACTTGTTTTAACATAAATCACACTTTATAGTAATAAAGAGCGGGTCTCTGTTGCTCTCCTTTTTTACTTTAAAATTTTTTATTTTTAATTATTATGGAGACATAATAGGTGTACA